>NC_089882.1:7386712-7689742 GCF_040182565.1 Anser cygnoides | reverse complement strand
AGCTGCAGTTTAGAAGTTACACAGATTAGAAAACAAGGAACTACTACTAGGTCTTAAAACGTATCAGCCAGTAGCACACAGACAAACACTTCACAAGTCATTACAGGAAACAGGGGAAAAAAGCTTTAAGTATTTGTAGGATTTACACTATAAGAGTTTTTGTCCTTTCAGTTTGTGACAGACCTCATATTTTCCTCCCCCAAAAGTCTTAAAATATGCAAAATTGAGTGTAGCTGAGTAACCTAGAAAACACTTCCAATTGTTTTAGCTTTCAATTTTCAGAAACCTCACTCTGCTGCAGATGTACCTAGAATAGCTTCATACCACAAGTACATGAAATTGTACATACAGCTGCAGTAAGGACACTGGTTCTAGAAACCTTACTTTCCTAACTTTTACTTTACTTGTTTTTATCTTTAAGGTACTATTTACAGAAACCAGTTTTTAGCAAGAGGTTGCCTTCCTGCTTGTTCATTTCAAAGCGGCAAGTTTGGATTGACCGTTCCTTCAGCTTCTGCGCTGGCACCCCACAGGTACAACGGAGACAGATCCTCATCTCCAAGCCGTGCCCGTTCTTCCAGCTGCGTGCTCCTTTCAGCGGATGGTGCAGGATCACGACGTCGGTGCCACAAGAAGTGGAAACTTCACTTGGTGCCACCGGCTTTGGGCTTCTGTCCTGCTCCTCCTGTCACAAAGAACCTATGCGTGCCTCGGGAAGAACACCATTCCTACCTTTTTATTCACGGAATAGTTTTTATCACCCATTTTCCTCACGTATCTCATTTTCCTTATATTTTATCACCTAAATTCCTCAGTAAAGGGGGAAAAAGATTAAAAAACCCCGCGCAGGGGCTGGGGTGTTCGGCCAGGCCCGCCGCTTACCCTCGCTGTAGTCGGGGATGACGGCGTCGGGCCAGGGGCTCTCCTCGGCCTGGATGTCCAGCACCCGGTCGATGGACTTCTGCGCCTGCGACAGCGCCTGCTTGGCGAAGCTGGACAGCTGCGAGGCGTTGAACCAGCTCATCCTCCGGCCGGAGCAGCGGCCCCGGGCCCTCGGAGCCCCGCTCCCGGGCAGCGGCGGGGCCGGCGGCCTCTGCCTGCGCTGGGCTGGGCTCGGCGCCTGCGCGCCCGCCCGCTCCACGTCGCCAAGGGCCCGGCGCGCAGCCGCCCAGCGGCCGCCATGGCGGGCGGGGAACGGCGGCCTCCCTTCCGCCTCCGTCCTGTCATGGCGGACGGGTTGGTCCCGACCGCCCCGTCCCCCGGCTGTCACTGACAGGAATTCAACGCCACTTCGACCCAAAAAAACGAACAGACGCTCGTCTAAACCTCGCCCTTTAAACTCACTGCTCCCACAGCCTGCGCTGTGCCTCTTAGCGCTTCGGAACAGCGTAGAGTTGATAAATATCACCCAGTTAAAAATTAGAGTGAAATAATTCGCTACTGATTACACACGCGCGACTGTAAGGTGGAGAGGTTAAACACAGTTCACATGCACCAAATAAAATGAGAGAATTTCTGTTAAGGAACCCGGCACCTTGTACAGAAAGATCTGACTAAAGCAGCCACATGATGCACGAGGTTACTCAACAAAGACTATAACCACTCTTCAATGTCCACTGATAAACCACAAACTAAGAAGTCTTTTTTTATTATTATTTTATTAATAAATACCTTAACAGCACCAATGATAGTTGAACATAGGTCTGCAACACTGTATGCAGCAGCTGTTTGGTGACTGCAAATGCACATATCACTATTTTCCTGTACAGTTGTTCGTTTCATCCTTCTGAGTTTCCTTGCAAACAAAGTAAGCTCTTCCATACTTAATAACTTACATACAATTGATCAGATCAATATCAAATAAGAGGAAACTGCCCATGTTAATCTATTGCTCTTTCTTGCTTTTAAGGTGACTCGGCAAGCATACAGGAGTGCTATGATTTAAATCCAGATCTCTGTGGTTCCTTTTAGGTCTCATTGCATGTATGTATATGCATACACATTCAAATTTAAAAAGACAAGACTTTTGGCCACCCTGAAATTTCCATGTGTCTGATAGTATTATTAATGTTTTGACAACAAAAACTGCAAAAAAGTGTATTCCTATACATCAGTGTTCTGTACACTAGTAAGTATTTGTACAATATAATCCACCAAATATTGGCTTCTACGTACAATTCCAAAATACGGTGATTCATTTGCATTACTTAACCTTCAACGATGCTAGTACTAACATGAACATTTCTGGTTAATTTAACATCCACAGAGTACGTTTGTTTTACAAGGTGGGTACAGATTTCTCTTGCTGTATAAGCACTTTACATATTCGTAAATTAAGTGATAAAGTGAAGTTTGAACAACATAGTCTGTGGTGTAGTCACATCAGCAACTGCAAGTTCCTGGCCATCCACAAGCCCCAGTTCTGAAACAGAAAGAAAAGTTTACGTACAGCAAACCCACGTTTAAAAAAAAAAAGTTATGAATGCCATTCAAACTATAAATATGATGAAATAAAGCTGTAAACAGCTCACTATCTAAACTAACGCTCATCTAACTCAGCTGAGAAATTAACAGACCTCCTCAAGAAATACATAAACCACTACTGAAGTACATTTAATCTACCTAAATTATCAGCTTGTTTTCTCACAAAGTTTTTCTTCACCAGATGACAACTTTCCACACTTCACATTTAAGCAATTTGAAAATTCATTCCAGAACAACCCAAGAAAGGCATACTGCATGTGAAAAGGGTAATGAAGCACATTCTACTGTATAGTGCAAAACAAAGCTCTACACATGCCATACATACAGAGGGGTGACACTGAATGACCATCTTTCTATTTAGAAGGGTATGTGCAATCTCCATGTGAAAACTGCACGTTACCTTTTAGTGTTTTGGAAAGATTTGGCCGTGTTCGTTCTTCAATTGACGCTACCGTCTGCAACAACAAAATAAAGCCAAAACACTTCCTTTCAAACTCTGGCAAGTAAATTTAAACAAAGTAAGATTATTAAGCAAAATTGAGCAGGTTCAGATTACCTGTAAATAAAGTGTTTTATTCCCCCCATACATGGTTGCTGTGATTGCAGGAGATTTCATTTGCCTATATACATAAAACATTAAAAAAAAGACAATCAGCTAAAAATGCAAGTAGAAAATACATCTTTGAAACCTTAAACTACCTAAAATTAGCAAATAAGTCAGAATAGTTGCACACTTACAATGAAGCATTATTTGTCAAGTAATCCAAGATCTCCTGTAATTTTGCTGATGGAGAAATCTCTATGTTTTGGGGAAGCTGGCTGCAGGCCGGACAGTTCTCCTACAACAAAGCAGCACAGGAGACAGGGTTATGTCTTTCAAAACAATTGTCATAACCTTTTTTTGAGAAGATTTGCTTCTGAGTGTTCTTAGGATTTTGTTTTACTCTGTATACTGTGTTTACTGTATAGCAGGTGAAATCTTCAAGATTCACTTTCAAGGAAGTCAAACTACTGTTTTCCTCCACAGGTAGCATAACCGTTTAGCACCCAGTGTTGCGTCAGCATGCACCACAGAAGTAGCTGTATGAAGAACATGCCTATATCAGAAGCTACGTTTCCAAATATTAAGAATTTTTGGCTAAATGGACAAAAATTAAATATGCCATTATATATACTATGCAATAGTTTTTGCTTAACTGATTTGTAGAAGAAAACATTTCACTGTCAGGATGTCAAACCACCCATCTGTTGATCTAGAATCAAACAGTCCTGCTGTCCTACTCTACGTGGACAAACCACCACCCCAAAACTACATAAGTGTAAAAAAAAATCCTACAAGCTAAAAATAATACTCTGGAAGAGAACCAGACTAGTAACATTGTAATTTCTGCTTTTAGAACTTCAGAAACACACAAACTACAGTAAATTCAATAAAAATCAAGGAAATAATCCTGCAAGCCTTTAATGACACTAACCTTTCTTTCCGCTTCAAATGTGTACGTGTATAATCCATCCACATCATTGAACACCAAGTAATTGTTAAGAGGAATGTATGCACTATAATGACAAATAAATTTAGTGTTAGTTAATGTCCTTATCTTGGAAATCTTGGACATTATTAATAAGAAATAAGGTACCTTGTGGCTATTTTAAAAACTTCGGTGGCACAAACAGCTGTAATGACAAAAAAGAACAAAAAACAACTCCTTCACTTTCTAGCTTCATCTCAGAACATGCAGATATTAAGTGCGTAAAATTGTATCAAAGAAGTGACCAAAAAAAAACAAAAGGAAAAATTAAACACCTAAAGGTACCTAGAAGTAGTTCATCATAGATTTGGCACTAATCTAAAACTATGTTAAGCTTATATATCGTGTTTTCCAATTATTTTTTTCCCCACTGTCATATGCTTTTGCTCACTCCCCATCATACATGAGTTTTACATTCATACACAGTCACATGCAGTTTCTCCATGGGAAAAAAATAAAAAATAAACTGTAAGAATAAATTTAACCCATTTAAAAAATAATATTGTCCTCCTCAAATTCTCTATTCCAAACTGATACCTCACAAAAATCCAAAGTCAATAAAGCAGAGGTGAAATGAATAAGAAATAATACTCCGTTTCCTTCAACATACCTGCAATTACTGCATTTGTAGAAGCTACTGCTGGAATAATTCGTTTAACAACTCCTGTAAAAACAAAACATACATCTTCATCTTTTCCAAAAAAACATACTGAAACATTACTTTTAGCTAGAATAATTACAGAAGGGTATACCCAAAGGTACTTTAAGCACTTTCTAGAATTTCTGTAGCAATAAGGTATAATGGCACGCTGCTCAAGTATGTTGGCGTTCTTGTATTTTAGGAATGGATAAAGCATGTTGAAGAAAAGAAGGTATCACACAAAGAGAACTAGTGAACACATTCTAAAAATTTTAAGTATTTTTTAATATTAATTTAAAATTCAGTTCTATTGGTAGTTAGTTGGGGAAATAAATAAAGCAAAGAAACTTGGTTTTGGTATTCCTTGTGAAAGCACAGACTTGCCGAACTGTATCGGCACTTTCATCCAAGTCTTCTTACTGCGCACATCCAGTCAAACAGCACAGAACACAGACCAATAGAAAGCAAGCTTTCCTATGCATACTACTCTGTACAACCAAAACAGAGGTTTGCTTTTTTTCAGGATGGCCAAAAAACCAACAAATTCCTAAGAAGTCTGAAGTTCTTTTGGCTTCTCAGTTTAGCCTTACTATGTCTCTTCATACCTGAGAGAACATGCGTAAAAACTTCAATCTTTGCCTTCTTTCTGCTGTGTACTTTATACTGAAGTTATCTTCAAATGCTGAAAGCTGTGCAGCTATTCCCATGTATGTAATTATATTTCAGAACTGGGGTTCACACTTATCTTTGCCAAAAACCTACTACTTAATAAACCAATATAAGCTGCTGCAAGAAAAAGTATCTGCAATACAATAGGTGGAATCTGACAAAGATACTCAAGGAGTCAGTTCACCCTTCTAGGACAGAAGGGCACACTGAGGTTCAAGTGTGGCACTTCAAGCCCAGCATTTCAAATCCATTCTCTGTACTAAAGGTCAACAAAGATATACAAGTTACTACAAATTCTGGAGATTCTGTATGAGATTCTCCACTTTTCTACTTAGTTAAGAAGCTGATTACATGAGTAGCAGCCTTCTGCACTTGCATGTGAACAGAGGCTTAGGCAGCAGTAAAGAACAGATGATACAGTTTTAAGCAGCATAAACTGGCATAAACTGTTGCTAAAAGAGGCAATCATGTTCTTTTGTTCCTACTTTTTGACACAGCAGAAGTGGTCACAGTGTAATGCAAACCCTGGAGCTGCTCCAGGTTAAAAATAAAATGGCAAAAAGAATGTTCAGTTTTGTCCCAGATAAGTTCCTCTGATTCATCATGAATACCTAAACATCTGATTCATCATAAAATATTTGTGCTGGCACAGGAAACATGCTGCTTGTTTTTGTTTTAAGACAGTAAGGGAAACGAGAACTATTTCTTTCCCATCAGAGCTGCCAGCTTAGTCACAATAAACACAAAGAATGCCAATCCAGGCTAATTGCAACCACCACAAACTCAGCAAAATGCCATACACTTACCTTGGGTGAGTCTGTATGTAACACCTTTAATATTAAATTGTGATGCTCTTTCTAAAGACTTCTGGTAAATCCACTGTATATGTTCAGGGTCATCTCCATCCAAAGCAACACCTTCTACAGCAATTTACAAACAAGTTACAGATGTAAGACCTCTTCAGAAATACAGCATTATTTTGGCCTAAAAACATTCTCTTTATTTGTGGAAAAATCAATACCCCATTTAATTATTAAAATGTGACACTTGAAACTTTAAATATCAAAATATAGTTTCAAAAAATATCAGTTCTAACATTATATATCTTTCACCGTCTCAGAGGAGGCTCAGTTTCAATAGGACAAATGCGTCACATATGATTAGAAGGTTGGATTGTAGGTGTGTATGCCTAACTCAAAACAAATTAGTTACAATGATAAATATTACTTTAGCACTGATGCAATATAATAGTTACCTCCAAAAGGTTGCTCCTTCGGCCACTGCAATATCCTGACATACTCAATACAATGCTCTGGTAGCCTGGGCATAGATGCAATAGTACACATGGGGAAATTGACCTGAGTGGTTGGGAACAAGGAGAAAAACAGGAAAAAGGATTGAATACATTATATATAGTGCTGGGAAAAGAAACAAGCAAACCAGCAAGAGGAATATAAACGAAATGAAAACATCAATGGAAATTACCTGTGGTGGATAAAGTTCAAGTGTGCATTCAACACATGCTGTCATACCGGGAATAATCACACGAGCATTTCCTTTGAAACCTTCTGTCCCTCCATCTATTAAAGGTATGATGGAACTTGGATCCAGTACACCGTCTTCATAACGTAAAAATGACATCTAACGAATAAAAGTGTTTGTTTTTACAAGTTGTTGGAAAACAATCCTAAAGATCTTATTCTTAATGGTGCACTGTAAAACTGACTAGTTAAAATACTGGCTATTTTAAGGGTCCATAGTTTATAAAACACAGCTTATTTGTCCGTGTACAAGACTTATCTACCATCTTCAACCCCTCCACACACACATACAATAAATGTTCTTATTTCCATATAGTAAACCATAATAATTATTTTTTAAACAAATTATCAGTGATGAAAGAACTTAGTTCTATCACCAGTATTCTATTACTTTGTAGCAGCGGGGCTCCAAAAGACAACATTTACAGGTTTCAGAAATGCAAGTACTGCTTAGCTAATGAACAAAACATTCACGAGAGCATCCGGAGAAGCTGCAGAACTTGCATTCTTATGACTTTCAAAACCTGACTGACTGCACAGGACACCAAGCAACGTACCCTAACTTTAAAATTACCCCTGCAGGGCACTGCACAAACATTGACTAACACTCCTCAAGAAAAAGGCATGTGGGAAAGCACGCACTTTATTCTTTTCACAATAACAATAATGTAGAAATAGGTACAGAAGGCCGTGAGTTTCAACAGCCCTTATTTTATTTTAATGCACAAAGCTAATCGATTTTAGTAATATATACTCAAGCAATAACCAGGCTTTAAAAAGATTGAAGACTTTACCAGCATGCCATTTATCCATCTTCTTGCAATTATAGAGTCCAGCCCACAAACAATAATATGAAACTCTAGGAGGGAAAGAAGTGTTATTTGAATATACTAATACACACTTTTCAAAACAACCACTGTATTCTGTCCATAACTTTTCCAGAGGAACTGACCAAAGTTCAACCATCTGCCCTAGGTCACGTAAAAGACAGACACATTTAAATTTTGTCTATTTGTTAACTCTGTCACCAATATACATTTAGTACGCTGTAGGAGCCCAAAATAGCCTGCAGTCTAGCTAGCAGGAAAAGCAGCAAGCAGCAACAACTGCAGTTGTTTGGCACGCAACCAAATACCACTTACGTCGATAAAAGCTTTCATCCATGTCTTGAATCTTTTTAAAATATCTGAACGTAAGCACAATAAAGGAATATACTTATAATACAGTTGAGTTTACTGTCTTCCATTTCCTAACCTAAAGCCAAAACATTATATAATTTATCACAATCATTTTACATGAGGCTTTCTTTTAAAATTAAGTGATTGGAAGATTCAAAATTTCCAACAAGCTGTAGCAACTGGTAAAACAAACAAGGGACACAATGTCATAGTCACACGCAGGAGAAAGCTCAGCAGACAAAACTATTTAGGAATAGAAAGGCTCTCACAGAGGATAGAGGCTCTCACAGCGTTCTCTATCAGCAGTGCTGCTCTGTATTTATAAATTAATGTCTTACCAGTACACGCTCAAAACGCTCTGGTGAATAAACTTGTAATTCTAACATTCCCACGAAAATTAGAATATCTAATTTGAATAAAAAGACTCAGTGGAAAGATACAAAATAGTTTCTTAAAACTTAGGCTTGTTTTTCCATGCATATTTTCTCTACGCTAATGCCTCTCTATGAATTCACAACCATCAGCAGAATGTATGTGTTCTTTATTGTATGGAAAAAGAGGACTGCAGCAAAATATTTTAGATACTCTTACCACCTACAGTTTTCTAGTTTTTTTGAAGTGTTTGGGGCTATTTTGGGGCTACTTCACCATGAAAGGATACGGTACAACAGCACAGTTGGGGATGCGACTGTTCAGGAATTCTGCTGCAACTTCTGCTTTTGGTCGCCCAACATCCTTTGGTCTGGAAAAAAAAAGTGAAGTAATTTCAAATGCAATACCCTAGTAACATTCAATCTTTTGAGGGTCTATGTCTTGCAGATACTGAATTAAGTGACTTATTACTACTGTAAGACAATTTACTGATATGGATAATATTAACGCATTCCTGTAAAACATCTGATGTGAGAGCCCCAGAGTCCAGCAACAAAAAAAAAAAATTTTCAATTTGCTTGGATGAAAAGGGTACCAGAGAAATTGGTATCTCAATCCGCATGCAATATACTTTGGCGTCACTTACTCCCTTTCTCATTGATTGTATCTGAATGGTAAGGAATGTATGTTAATTTTCTTCACAATGAAACTGACACCACAGTTTTCAAAAAAAGAAGGAAACACGTAATATTTAGTTAACTGCAAGTACTATTGCAATGTGGAAGTTCAGAAACCTTTAATGACATTTTGTTCAAACAAAATAATGATCATAAACATATATATTGTTTAGGTACTTAAAAAGTTAAATCATGAAAAAATCACTTACCGAAACAGAAACTGTCGGTTAAGATTAGAAACATCTATAGTGTCCATGTCAATAACATGGATCTGTCTGAAACCAGACAGTGCCTGTGAAAAGAGAGTGTCAACTTCACTTAAGAGGAAACAAAATGCTTTCAGTGCTCCAAGATTCATTCCAAATGGCAAAGAGGCAACCTTTGAAGGAACAAACATATTAGTTCTTTGTTCCTTGTGCAGACAGGCATATTGGCTTTCTTTGTTAAAATGCTGGGTTGCTAATGCTGATATTTAGACAGATGGAATTAGTAACATTTCAATGGTCAAAGATAATGTTCTACTGAATGTAATATTGTTTTACCCTACCTAACCATAACATACTTCCATCAACAGCAGGTTCATCTATAAGGGGAATTTGCAACATTCCCTCACAAGTGGAGTAAATCAAAAGTGTCTATCAGAAAAAAACTGTAGAATCTGAGGAAATAAAATCTTTTTGAAAGATGGGAACTGGGCACGCAGCAGATGTGTGAAATCCCTTATCTCACACCAATCCTTCTTCTCAATGAGCTATCAACAGATTTAGTTTGTTACGTCCCAATAAACACAATATACTTGCCCGAGGCAAGTTCACCAGCACTAAATTTTCAAATAAAGAAAACTGCCTTGGAGTTGTCACAGTCTCTTCAAGTAAAACCTTGCTTATGCAGAGCAGTAACAGAGCAGTAACCAGAACAAGATTATTCCCAAGTGCTGGAACTCCAAAACCCCTACATTAATTGATCTAGAATCCCTGATGAGGCTGTTGATCTATTAAGCACCTCAAGCTTGGAGATAATCTGTGGACCAGTGAAATACCGGTACACAAATTCTGTAGTAAAGTGTACTAACATAAAAATGCTGGTATAGATTAAAGAAAAATTGTATTTCATAATAAATTATTATATCAATCCACACATTTTCCATGGAATCCATAAGGACAGAAATTATTATTGAATAGAAGCATGGAAAGGTACAGTTTTAGTCTAAACTGATGAACTCAAATAGGATGGTAACAGTGATACACTATGACAAATAAGAGAGGTTCTGAGGATAAAAACCACAATAATAAGAAAATTAAACTCATACATTTATTGGGTAAACGTCTGACAGCACACAATCCCGTGGCTGCATTTTAAACACTTGAAAATTGCTTCTCAGAGCGCATAGTGAGGGAATCCATTATAATCTAACGCTGTACCAAGTAAGCTATAGTAAATCTGTAGTGTATTTTCCCTGGTCTTCCACTTCTATTTCTCCTTAGCCATTTCCATACAGGACAGCACATGTTGGTCTGATGCAATAAAGCTTCCATTACATAGACTGTATTCAGCAATAGAGATGCAGCTCTGGAGACAAGCTCAGGCTTATTGATCTTGAGGAACTGGAAAACCTCAGCGCCAGTACTGAGGCACGCCAGACGGATTCCAGCGGCATGAAGGTCACCATAGACAGAGTAAGATTGGCTCTGCTAGTCTCACTTTGAAAGAACATAATTCCAGCAATTCCAACCTCACTTTGAATTCATCCAAACATGTAAAGAGAACTGAAAATAAATTCCGCTTTAACTACTAATACTATGCTTTTTATTAGCTCACTACGTTTTTTAAAATATTATCTTGCATCTGGAAAGATACGTTTTAGTTACTGTATTCCAAGCAACACTTCTTTATATCCTTAAGAGTATGATTTGTTCTTAGTGCAGTTAATTTCCCTTGATCTCATGAGGGAAAATTCCCAACATTAGGCCTAATTTAAGGCTGCAAGTGAACCTTTGTCTACGCTTCGTAAGCAGCACCGTGCTGTTCCTCACAACAAGCTTTTAGATAGCTAAAAAAAAAAAAAAAAAGGCCTACATTAGATTACCATCTTTCAAGCTCACTAGCTAAGTATTTGTCTCTGTAGTTATGTACTTTATACCTGATTTGTTATATACAATAAGAAATGTCATATTAGCAAAAAATAAAGATAACTTCCTCATGGAAAAAAGATTTTAATAAACAAATGATGAAAACTGAGTAATTACCAGGTTTTTCAGGAGTTCGCATCCTAATCCTCCTGCTCCAATAACTAGTACTTTACATGTGCTTAACAAAAATTCAAGAGCCTGTGGAAAATATAAAACAAAAAAATTAATAGACTAAATAGAAAAAAGTATGATTTGTCCTTTGTTTCCTAAGTAGTACAACTGCGTTATCAAACATATTCAGTGCCTAGTAAGCTTCACATAAAACAACTTGGATCAATAAAACACTTTGTGCTTGCAGGAGTAATTACGTATCGGACTTTAATCGGTTGTTGTGTTCACGTGATTCCTACATACCAATTTACAGAAAAGCCAGCCCATTTTGATGTCCATATTCTCCTTGTATTAATTTGGCCATAAAAAAAGCAAGGTCCACCCTTACTACTATTATTCAGTTTAAGCAAAAGGTTCAGTTTAAGATTTTTCTTCCAAAAAGATTGCTTATATATAATAAAAATGTAACCAGACAGAAAACATTGCTGGCCAAGAATCAAGAGTTTTAACTAGATAACTGGTTTCTGTGAGCTGTTCTACTAGAGTTAAACTCAAACTAGTAACTAATGGAACATTACTTTAATATTACATTCAACTGCAAGCTCTTTCCCAATATTATCTTTCCCAATTCTGCACGAATTCATACTAAGCTTAATTCCTTCTTTAAATACAAGAAATGATTTACTGTATCAAATTACTTAAAAATTGAGACAAATACTGTTATTTTTCATATGGAACTCCAAGACAGTGTAATTCTTATGTTGTGCTATATATTATATGTATTTCTACATATGACAGCAAACTTGTAGTTGACCACGTACAATTTTGAAATAAAAACTTACAAAAAGAATACAATACATTCTTTTAGAATCACACTGTTCAACTGATTCAAATAAATGGTCTTCATGCAGTTTTAGTATTCGTACACCGCTGGTGGTCAATTAACGAAGCTGTTTACATTAGTTGCCAACACAAACTACAGATTTTTTATTTAAAGTAAGTGTTTCTCACTTGAGTGCCTGGCTCGAAATCAGGATGTGTGAATGGTCCAGATCGCTCGAGGAACTTCTTTACATGGTTCCAGCGACCTTCCCAGTCTCCAGAGTCCCCACACCCACCATCAACAGCCATTCTGCACAGAACATAGTAAATTCAGCTGCAAAATCGTAGAGAAAAAGCCACACCTCTAAATGCACTTTTTTTCTTTGTATACGTTAAAAGTACCTAAAATACTGACCATTCATGCAAATGTATCTGCATATTCATGTATGCATATAATTTATGCACATGGACACTTGCATGAGTGGGTTTTATTTATGGAACCAGAAGGCAATAATATAAACATGTAGAGAAAAAAAATAATAAAAAAAAATAGGCAGGCATTTCAATAAATCACTCTGATTTAGCTGTTACTAGTAAAAGTTGACCTGAAGTGAGAAAAAAAAAGGTGTACATTTTGTACCTTTATTTCCCCCATAGTTAAAGAGGACACAAAAAAGAAGTCCCTTTAGGTTTTGAGGGTGTTGTTTTTTCATCAAAGTCTCGTATTCTTTTATTTTTGAAACTTTTTAAGAAAGCTCACAAATCGTATTTAGAATTATCAATGTTGCTGCAACTGTGAGGCACCGAATAAGGAACAGTAACACAGCCCAACATCGTCTCCTCTGAGTCTCCATAGTATTTATTTAAACAACTGTTAAATTAGAAGTATGAATCTTGGATGATCTTCACCCTCGATCAGTACTACAGAATTTATAACACCCCACTTTTCCAACCACTTCCCGAGCTTGTTAATAGTGGCAATCTGACTTGAAAAAAAGTAAGCTTGCAGTTATTTTCTTCTTAATTATAGAGACAGAATTTTACATGAAACACTCCACTACCCTTTTTCCCCTTTGCAGGTCACTTTTAATAGTATATAACTATAAAATTAAACTGTTAAAAAGACTTACTGGAATAGTTTGAAATCAGCTCACTTAAGTAATTTTCTAATGTAAGATCACCTCCTACACAAAAGAAACCTTTCCATAGCACAGCACGCTTCCCTTTTTTAAGTACAAGCTCCACTCATGAGTCGTTCATGAATATGAATGATTATGTTCTGTGTTAATACAAAACTAAGCTTGTTATAAAGAGCTTTGAAAATCTTAACTAGGAAAGTTCGTGTCATCATTGATAAGAAGCATTATTTGCTTCCTCCTATGAAGAACGCTTGTATCAATAACGGTTGTTGAGTAATGTTTAGGACTTATTACTTCCTTGTATCTCATCTCAAAATAAAATGAAAATGTAGTGACATCATCTAGAAAGTGAAATCCTTGGTCCTCACAGAATTCAGAAGATGGACAAAACAGTTATGTCTGTAGCGACTTTACCTTGTAGGTCTACATTTTGCAAAAGAATCCCAGTAACAGGGAAAAACTTCACTGAAGCGCAAGAATAAATACATCATAATCTGCCTATATTTTGGTTGCTGACTGAACTCATTCTGGTTTAACTGTTGGTTTTACGTAAGTTAACTTACTGAATTAACAGCTAAATAAGTACTAAAAAAAAAAGTAAGTTCATAGAGGACCTTTTGACCTCTGACTTTCTACCTCCTCCAAATTTCACAACTTACATCGAAAATAGTTTTAGGAAGCTGTGAATAAATGTAACACTTCTGCACTGAACCCTGGACTCATCTATCTTACACCAGCTTTCAGGATATGTATTAAACACTCACTTCTGCAAATAATATGGCGTCAATGTAAAACATAGTAATTCCTTCTGTGGATTATATTGGTTTTAGTTTGTTCCAGAAACAATGCTTGGTGACATTAAGGACATTTTTAAATACAGCCCATACAAACAGGTACTAAACAGCTGTACTTTTTTTCTGTTCAGACGTGTATTTTCCTTTCTAGTGATATAATGGTCAGATTGAGCTTCACTTTTGTGAATATACTAGTCTGATTTTTTAGAGGGTTGGACATTGTGGAGATCTGAAAAACATCACTGACACAACCCGAAATTTTACATTTAACTTTAGAGACCAACTGTTTTTAAGGGTTTGTTTGTGTGTTGTTACAGCACAACCCAGTGTTCGCGTTATTAGATTTTTAACCCAATCCTCATCTATTTCACCGAGTAATTTTAAATCTTGTTTTAAGATATCAGAGCGCCACAGTCCTTAGGTTGCTTTAGGCCCAGCCTTTCTCCTGCCACCTTCACACACCCCATGCTCTGTGGGGGGCTTGGCATGCACCCCCCAGCCCAACATGCCCAGGGCCGGCCGTGACCCTGGCACCACCACACGCATGCAGGGCCTGCCAGGCCGCCGCCGGGGTCAGCTCTGCCATCTCTGGGGTGAGGGCCACGAGGAGACGGAAGGGAACGGTTAAGGGATGGAAGCAGATGAGGTTAAAGATTTCTGCACGTCAGCTTTCCAAGGCTGTTAAGAAGGACGCGTGGAATTTAGGCTTTTAAGAAGCAGAGGCAAGGGTTCCGCAGCCTGAATTTTTAATTTGCGGCCAAAATCGAGCCCGCTGCTTCTAGCCTAGCGGCCCTCCCCGGCTCCCCGGCCAGCAGCGCAGCTCCCCGGCTCCTGTCCCCAAGCTCCCCAGCACACCAGCCTTCCCCCATGCCAAGCTGCGGGCCCCCAGCCCCCCGGTGCGGGTGAGCCCCTCGGTCCCCTCCCGGGACGTTCCTCTCCCCAGGCCTCGCCGTTCAAGCGCCCTGTCGCCTTCCCCTTCCCCTACAGCCTGTCCTGAGCCCCCCCCGGCAGCGCCCCTCGCCCTCCCCTGCCGGCCGCCCCTCAGCAAGCGCTGCCTTCCCCTGCCCTGCCCCGGGCCGGGCGCCCGCAGCCCCGCACTAACCCATCGGCCAGCAGCTCCTCTAGCCTCCTTCTTTTCTTCTCCCTAAAAGAGAGAGAATAAAAGAAGGGTCAGTATCGCGCTACACGCACCGGGGAGGAGGGAGAGGGGACCCCAGGGCCCGCCCGTCCCCGGGAGGCGCGGGGAAGGGGCGGCCGAGCGCGCACATACAGGGCACTTACGGTTCCTCACCATCCGCCATATTTCCCTCTCCTTCCCACACTGCCCCGCGCCCCGCCGGGCCGCGGCCATGGCGCCGCCTCTACGGGCACCGCTCCGCCAGAGCGGGACGCGGGGCTGGGGGGGGATAGAGCGGCTCGGCGGGGCGCAGGGAGACGGGGACAGCGCCCCCCGCCATGTCGCTGGGCCACTGCCACTAGACCTTGTGGGTGGCAGCCCCCTCAGTGCCGGGGCCCCTCACGCACCCCATAATATTTGGCCAGGGCTCCCCCTGCACCAGCCGCTGCTGCTCCCCGCCGGGTGCCGCGTCCTGAAGGAGCGTGTGGGGTGGTTGTGCTGTAGGACCAAAAGCGAACGCAAAGATGGAGTTAGCATCAGTTGTGTCCCCGCCAGGCGGCTCCCCCTGCTATGGTTTCAAGGATTTTTGTCCTCTTCCCAGCGCTGCCCGGGCAGGAGGCAGCCCGGACGTGTTCTCCGGCTGTCCTCAGGGAACACCGTGCAGCCATCATCACTCCCCAGAGCCCCCACAAGAAATGGCTGCGTAGCTCAGGGATGGGGAGCAATGGATCAGGGCCCGTAAGGGTGGCAGTTCTGGCCTTGGGCTCCTGAATTCAATTCTGAGAATCCAAACACTGAGATGGAGACGTGAGAGGCCGCCGTGGAGCTCAGGTGTTACGGTCACATATGGCTCACTGCTGGTCTCCATCAGGAGCAGGACTTCACCGCCCAGCGCGGTGACAAGGCACACCCAGCGTCCTGTGGGACACCGGCACAGAATGCGTGCTGGAGCCACGGACAACGAAGTGCAGACAGACCGTAAAACCAATATTTCAGTACAAATCAGTGCAGTCAGAATCACTACGGCTGCTGACACCAGCCTCCTCGGTGGGGGGATTCAGGACACAACCACACCGCTGCCCCGCGGGCTGGGTCATCCACATCAGCATCCCCTCTGTTTCACTGGGTGCGAGCTGGACTGGCCGTGTGCGTTTCACCCTCGTTTCATCTCATAAACAAAGAACCCAGCGCATAACCAGGGGCGGCGGAGCGTCCTGACAGACTTCCGAGGAGCCGCGGCTGAGGGGGCTGCTCCCCAAGCCTCGCTGCCTCCCCCTTGGCCCCTTCCCGGAGCCGGGGCCGGGCAGTAGCGGGGCCGGGCAGCGCCGGGGCCGGGCGAGCTCCCCCCGCGGTCCCGGAGCCGCCCCGGGGCGGTGCCGCGGCTCCCTCAGGCCTGCGCGGCGGCGGCGGCGGCGGCCATGGAGGTGCAGGTGGCGCCGCTGCGGGCCTGGGACGATTTCTTCCCCGGCTCGGACCGCTTCGCCCGGCCCGACTTCAAGGACATCTCGAAATGGAACAACCGCGTGGTCAGCAACCTGCTCTACTACCAGACCAACTACCTGATGGTGGCCGCCGCCGTCGTCGCCATCGTGGGGTCGGTGCGCGGGCGGGGACCGGGGATCGGGGGTCCGGGATCGGGGACGGGGGGTCACGGATCGGGGACCTGGGACCGGGGTCGCTGAGCCCCCGGGCAGCCCCCCCGGGCTGGGTGAGGCGGCGGGTTTGATTTGGGTTTGCTTGCTGGCTAGGGTTTGTGATTTATTTTTTTTTAACTCTTCCTGTGGCTGTGTAGCGACTCGGGGAGCTCCCTTTTATTTCCCCCCTCCGCAGACCGCTCAGCACCTTCCGCAGGAGCGCCCGGCTGCTTTTGGGGTGGCAGGGATCAGCCATGGGCCGGTGCTGGATGTCAGCGCGGCCTCCGCAGCGATCGGCACTGCCTGGCTAAACCTGCCCGGTGCCGCTGTGCAGCTGAGATAAACTTCGCTTTGAATTAAAAAGGATGAATTCTGCTTGCTGGTATAGTTTTGAGCTTATGTCCAGCAGGCAGAACAGGCCGCTCTTATTTCTGAGCTAGTGCATACTGGAAAGCCCTCGATATAAAATAAGTAGGATGCCCATCTCTTTCATTTTGGGGCAAGACTGAGACCTTCAAGGCAGGACCCTGTTCTTGTCCAGCCCGGCATCCCTAAGGGGAGTTGGGAAATAACCTCCTAACCAACCCTTGAATATAGGCCTGTGACTGGTGGTTAAGTAGTGCTCTGAGACCAGAAAGCTCTTCATCACGAGTTGCAGCAGTTGCAGCAGAGGCTGTGATGATTAAGCTTTTAATATAGAAACCGGAATACATTTCCAACACTCCTCGACAAACGATGCTCAAATGCTTAAATTGGAGGCTTGCCTGGCCACTAGGCCGAAGTGGTTTTGGCAGAAGTATATCTTATATATTGCAGAGGCTTAAATTCCTCCCCTAAATCCGTTCTTGTTCTGCATCTGAAGCTCTTGACCCAGCATCTGAGTCAGTGAAGAGTCTCCGGGCTGCAGGGAGCGTGGGCCTGTGACAGGAGGGGCTGAGAACCCCGCTGCTTCTTCTTCTGTGTAACAGCTTGGCATAATGCTGTAGACTTTCTTCTTAATTTCGGTGGAGATATGTTGTAGTCAATTCAGGGGATTATTAGGCCAGTAAAAAGAGAATTCCAGACTCTTGCCCAGCTCGGGCTAAACTTCTGTGTTCATCTGCCTTTGTTTACCAGTGCAGTGCTGCAGCCAGTTAGATAAATCAAAGGAGCCGTGGAAGGCAGGGGGACAACTCTTCTCCCCAAGAAAGTGGGGAAAAAAAAATGTAAATAGCTTCTTTATCCCTGGCCGGAGGGCTGGAGCAGCAGCAACTTTACTCTGCCTCCTAAATTCCTTCCTCCTTTTGCACTCTGATCCCTTCTTATCAGATCAAGGATGGTGATGTATCTCCCAGTTGCTTCCTACTGGTTTGCTGGGGCTGGGGGAGGAGGAAGAATGGAGCTGAACAAAATAGAGATTAATACCAGAACTGCAATTCTGATATCTTCATATTGAGCAGAGACCTGCTGAGCTGAAATTTGTGGACAAGAAACACCTGGAGTGATTTTTTTTTTTATTGTGCATCTTGGAGCCTTTGTTATATGACAAACCTGATTCTTCTAACACTAAAGAAGGACAGGAGAGTAAAGGGGACAGGCTAACCCGTCAATAAAGAAAAGCTACCCGTTTCTTTTTAATAAAAGATTTTTCACTTGGCCAGACTGCAGCTTTGGGAGAAAGGCAAAGAAAGTTCTCCTGATTAAATTTACATTGATGACTAAGCTGTGGCCTTGCGCTTCATTCTGTAATGGGCAGGAATTCCTGAGCGATAAGTGATTAATCGTGGCTTTTTAGGAACTCCAGGACTGTATACAGGCCCAGGGGCAGGATTACTGAAACTGCTCGTGCAGTGGTCTTTGTGATCACAACTAAACTTATCCCATGACCAACTCTACCTGTTCTTAAACCATCTAATTATACAGACAGGCAGGTGATACAAAGATAATATTTTTGACTGTTGTAGTAGCTTGGTAGCTGTGGTAATGCTGGGCTGAGATGGAAGTTGTAGCCTAGGGCTTTCTTGATAGCGCAAGTGCAGAGTTTATTGCCATGGCTTAATTTACAGCCTCCTGTACAACAACATCGACCTCTGCAACCTTTCACTATCTCCATCTCTCTGCAAGGTATGGAATAACCTTACTGTGAGTGCAGTGGAATCGTAATGATCTCTGCTGCATCATTGCCCTGCCTCTTCCCCTCCCTTTGCCTTCTGATGGCTACTGTTACATGTAAATGATTTCTGCGCTTCGCAGCTAAGTTTTGCTTTCAGCCCCCAGCAGAAAACTATTATTTCTGCTTATTCTAAGCAGAAACTATTAAATCTGTGAACAAGAAACGGAAAGTATTGAATGAATGCCACTCTACTCATACAGGCTGGTGGCAGCAACAGTTCCTCTTCCCCTTACTCCTTGCCCTGCAAACTCCTTTATGAGTCAATCCGGACTAGTGTGCTCTTTTTTTTATTTCTTTCCTGGAACTCTGCTGCTGATAAAAACCAAGATCATTGCTAAATCAAACTGTGCCCCTCTCCGAGTTGCATAGGACCTGGACGATGACTGCCCTTTTTGCTCTGAGCCAGGGCCCTGTTACTGCGAGTGCTCTACAGATATTTATTAAGAGCAGTGCCTCCCACAGCAGCCTGCAGCTCTCCCCCAAACAATCCTTCTGCCGAATAAGTGCCATTTGTCCGGGCTTTCAGCTACTCTGACAAGGCTTCTCTGTCTTGCTGTTCAAACTAACGACTTAAATCAAGGTTATTTCTTTTAGGTTTTTGTTGCCTTGTACTTGCCAAAACCTAGTGTCTAAGTGATAGCATTAAGAAGCGTAATGCATTTCAGAATGCTACAACTCAGTCTTCATTGTCCTTTGGCATAATTTTTTCCCTGCAGCTTGAAGTTCGATGTAGGTTTCCTTTGCCCATTTATCTCTAACGCGTCTACCGGCCATCTGTACAACCCCTAGCACTGAAGGAGTGTGGGTGTCTTTTTCTTTTTTTAATTTCATTCCACCCCAGACCACGGCCTTAGCTGGCATGGGGGTAATTCCCTTGCCAGAACAGCCTCCAGAGCAGCAAAGTGCTTAGTGTCTAATGCCTGATGAAAGATTAGGAACAGTGCACAACACACGCAGCTCTAAAACGTACGTTGCATAACAACGCTACATAATTTCATAAAGATCTGGCAATTCTGCAGAAAGGACTCTACTCCTGTTCTGAAAGCGACGTAATCGAGAAGCAGCGAGTACAGAAGCATTGCTAAACCCGTGCCTGCTGCGGGCTCTCACCTGGCAGTGACCAGACGTGTTGGTGACACGTCAGAGGACAGCACGCCGTTCGTCCTTGTAGGTGCTACCTCTCCGTGCAGCTACGTGACCTCACTGCAGCCAGAAATAGGGAGAGGAAAGAAGCAGAACCTGCTGTCTCTTGTAGCATTGTTTGAATGAGAATGAACGAGGAAGGAAGCAGATAACTGCGCTCACCTGTCCCTTGCTTGGAAGGTGGTGAGGCACGAGCCCTCCTAAAAGGGAGTTTTCATGTTTCTGTGCTGTAATGACCCAGCTGTGCTGCTCTCAGTAAAAAGGCATTGTTCCCAACGATCGGAAGTGTCCAGCTCAGCGCCTTTGCTCAGACTTGCCTACTCACGTGCAGAAGAAACAGATGTGCCAGCAGCTGCTGAATAATCACCCTGAGACAGCCATCTGAAGGGGAGATGACTCAAGGAAGGAGCTTGCTTGCTTTCTCTTTTTATGTGGCCTGTCCTACTTCTGGGCTCGTGCTGCTGTGCTCAGAGGATGAGTCTTACGCTCCTCTTTTTCCCTACGCTGGAGCTGTAAATTCTCCAAGCAGGTGGTCAGCTCTCCTGCTAGGCGGCTGTGCAGCAGCCTGCGGGTGTGAAGTAACCCAGCAAGACCGGGTAGCGTAAGTCCCTGAAAGCAGAGCTCTTTGGACTTCCTGCAGCTCTGTGGGAATCTAACCTGCTTTGTGACAGATGTAGCACAGAGTCTAGAAATATGAATGCAATTTTAAGATGTGGGGTTTTTTATCTATTTGTTTTGTTTTGTTTTGCTTTGTTGTTGCTTTGAGAAGTAGGTGTACAGTTACCAGTACTTCCTCCCACACCATTGCAGCCCCAGCTGGTGGCACCTGTGCTGTCTCCTGATACCACTTGGACAAACACAACGTGTCCCACGGCCGCACTTGGCACAGGGCAGTGCCTGTGTCCCTGCCCCGGGGAGCAGACCGCAAATTTCTTTTATTTATTCTTTTCTTTCCCCCCCATCTTTTTACTTTGCATTGAGGCAGATGTGGTGGCCCGCCTGGTCTCTGAAGGGCAAGAGGAACACAACCCCAGGTACTTGCTGTTGCCTTGAGATGCTCCTGGTGCTAAATCTAGATGACGGCTTTTCTTTGCCGGTTTGTCCCAGCAGTGTCAGAGGCTGCAGCATCCTCCCAGGGCTGTATCTTGTCTACTGCAGAGAGCAGTGCAGTAGAGCATCCCGTTAGGGCTCTGAGCTCTAGGCTGACTGCACCCCCAAATGTTCAGTCCTACCATACTGACTCCTTTCAGGGCAGTCAGAACGAGCAGGTTTTTTTTTCGTTTTTTTTTTTTCCCTAGCCCCAAAAGAGTGCATCTTCCCCAAGTCATCCGAGCAACCCAAATTCAAATTCAAGTTGCCACAACACTGACATGCTAACAGTTCCGTGCATTACATTTTTAAGTATTTGAGAGGCCTTACAAATCCCTCCTAAAGGGACTTATATTTAGAAAGTATCTTGTAACATGCTTAAAGGCTGGGCACCTACCTTGTCTCAGCAGCTTTGAAAGACTTCCAGCCTTCTTGCCTGACCATGAATTTGGCGTATCGTGTTCTGGTCTGTGTATAAATAAGGCCAATATCCGTGCTGGTGGTTCAGCTCTAAGGTGACTTCCAGGGCTGTTAGGCAGTTTTCTTTTTCCCCGGATACATGTCCTAAAATAACGTGCCTCTGTTTTTTCCTTTTTAGTCTTAAGCTATTGTGGTAGTGAGAGGAGCGTGCCAGCAGCTCTGAGTGAAACGGGATAGTGGGGATCTGCCTCCCTGAAAAATGCTGTTGCTGGAGCAGAAGTGCCTATATATGAACTTCTTGGAGAATTTTAGGTAGCACTGTGAATTATGCTGTGGCGGATTCAAGCAGTTAAGGGAAGCTTGGCGTGTGACACCTTATCCAGCACTGTAATCAGCAGTATCCAAGTCTGCGGACACATGGCTGATAAGCTGAATACCAGTTTTTAGTGGCAACTGCTATCCCCATCTGTTTTCCTGCGGCTCTGAATGACTTCATTTGATACTTATGTTCCCTGTTTCCTTGTACGCGTTGGAATGCAGCCCACTTGAGAAAACATGTAATTCAATTAACTTTCCCCAGGAAAATGGGATCTTTTGAATGTGTTTTTGTTGTGTTGTTTTTTTTTCCCCACTTCCCTTACAGCCAGTCAGTAATACAGAACCTGTGTAATACCAGAAAGAAGCATAGAGCAGGGGAATCTTTGATCTTTTCCTTATAATCATGGAGGGTTTGCTCTTCACCACCCATTTCTGAAGTTGTAAAGAGCGAAGGGAAGGGTAGGGAAGATAAAGCTCTGCGAGCATTTACCAGACACCGGGTAGCGTGGAGCCCTGCCTAGCCTTTTGCTCCTTCCAGCATTAGCTTGTCAGTAGATTTTTGGGAGCAAAACAAATGGTTGCTGTGAGCCATCCGAGTAAGTTCGGCCATTTCTGCTCTACGCCAGTTGTGATGTGGAGGTGAGTTCTGCTTTCAAAATCTGCTCTGTCCGGCAGCATGTGCCTAAACAGGGCACTGGTGTGGTCCGGGCGTGAGCCGCCCTCCTTCTCCGGCTACAAGGGAACGCAGATGAAACCAATTTCTTTCCAGAGCAGTACTGCTCACTTTTTCCAGTCTGGAAATTTAGGATTGACAATTCAGAGCTAAATATAATCTGGCTGGCTGCAGAGAATGACTCAGATGCAAGAAGCAGGTCTGCCCTATCACCGTTTCCAAAAAGCCATGCCGGCTCTTCAGCATGAGTAGCAGAAGCAGGTGGGGAACCAGTCTGAATTTTAATGTCTTTCCATCCAGTTGTCCTCTCTCCTGTTGGCACAATTGACTTACAGAACTGTAGCCAGGCTGTGATCTGAAGTAACTCCAGGGGGTTCTTCCTTCTCTGGGGAAATGCTCTCTGGCACTGCAGGTACGGTGTTGGCAGACCAGCGAGAGATTTCTTCTGCTTGTGCCGGATGTGAAGCACAGACCACAAACCAGAGCATCCTCCTCAGCAGCGGGGTGGAGCGGTGAGTCAGTGTGCCCAGGAGCTTTGGGACAGGCAGACTGCAAAGAGTACAGGATGAAATCCTTCCTGCCTGGGGCTTTATCAGGACAGCGCTGTGCTGCTGTCAGTTGTAGCAGCTCAGAGCGCTCAGTTGCTGTGCAGTGCGGTCTGTGCACGTACAAGGGAGTAAATCAGAGTGCACCTGAAATCACGCAGCTTACTGCTAGAGAAGTGAAACCTAGCCTGGCTCTTGTGCAAATACAGAAACATGCTGGGCAAAGCCATCGGCGAAAGCTGAGGACAAAGCAACCTTTTAATACTTGGAAAAGTGGTTTGAGCAGGTGATGCTCTCACCCTGATCCAAAAAAGGGCCTTGCTGTTTATAGTCCAAAGCTGAGCCACTCGGTGGCTTGGCTTGCTTGGTAACTGGTAGCAATAACACAACACAAACCTCGGCAGCAGCCCCTGTGCCAGGCCTGGCGCTTCCTCCTGCGAGACCCTCATCCCATGCTCCGGTTCCTTCTGACTCTTGGGCACGTCTGCCTGGGACGGGGCTTCCATCCGTTGTGCTGGTGGTGGTAAGCTCCTCTGGAGGTTCATGAAATCGTCTCAGTTGGGTATAAGCTATTAAGGGAGTTTATTCAGAAATACGTAAGCAGAATAGTGAGGTGTAAATTACAGACAGAAATGATGGGTTGAAAGCCTAGGCTCCAACACTTGGTTTAATTCTGTATTCTCTGGGGTAGTACCCGCTGGGGAAAACCTTCCTTCCCTGCCACCCACCCACACAACCCGTCTTCAGTTTAGTATAAAGTTACCTCAGACTCTCATGTTTGCTTGGCAAGGGAATTAGTGTAACAGTTTGTATCAATATTAGGGTATTCTCAAAGACCTGATGTAGTTTGGCTATAACAAGTGCTTTGTCTTGAGAAAATAGGCAATCTGGGTAGCTGGGCAGAGAATGGCATTCATTCCCTTCTTGGCATAGTGAATTGCCATTAGGTTATGTCCAAGCACTAGTTTTGACATGAACACCATGTGCAAAAAGTAAGGAGATGCTGCAGACACTCTCATTATCCTCAGCTATGCTCAGGAAGAGAACACAAAGACCATCTACATATGCTAATTCATGGCTAAGGGTTGTTTGCTCGGTTGCACTTGTGTTATTAGCTTCTCTGTAAAAAAAAAAAAAAAAAAAAACAGAGGTTGATGAAGGTTTTGCAAGACCAGCTGACTTCTTAACGCCTTACCTGCCCAGCAACAAAGTTAACAGCGAGCTGGATGTGTGCTCTGTGGGCACAAGTCCTGAAGGCTCTCAAACAGGATGCTTCATTCTTTTTTTCCTTTTTTCCCCTCTTTTTTTTTTTCCAGATTTCTGAGTCCCCTGAATATGCTTATTGGCGGTACTGTGGTGGTCCTGGTGTTCATGGGGTTTGTGTGGGTGTCGCACAACAAGGACATACTCCGCAGGATGAAGAAGCAGTACCCAACCACGTTTGTAATAGTCATTATGCTGTCGAGCTACTTCTTGATCTCCTATCTGGGAGACGTCATGGTGTTCATGTTCGGGATCACTCTTCCTCTCCTCTGTAAGTATTTCTGCTATTCTCCGAGCTGAGGGTGAGGGGGGGCTGAACTGAGCGTTCTCAAATAAACCTGCAAAGTCTAAAGTGGCTCGTGGCTTTAAATGTCTTTATTTAAATTGTCCCAAAATAAAATCGGGGGTGGGGAGAAGGGGACACAAAACAGTACAAGCTATTTTCAGTGTTGTTATTATTAAATGGGTATTTGCAGTTACTTAAGCAGTCATTTAGACATCGTCTGCCAGAGATGTCACGGCTTTGGGGTGTGTCTTAAGATGGACACTGCAAGAACTATGCTTTCATTGGGCATGACCAATTAATAAGTGTGTTTCTGTTATGCAGTGATGTTTGTCCATGCTTCGCTGAGGCTCCGGAACATAAAGAACAAGCTGGAGAACAAAATGGAAGGAATAGGTTTGAAGAAGACCCCGATGGGCATCATACTGGATGCCCTAGAACAGCAGGAGGATAGTATCAACAAACTGGCTGACTACATATCGAAAGCAAAGGAGTAAGCAACTGCAACGTGGTGATTTACCTGTTGCAGGAGTGTAATTGCTATTTACTATTGTTCGAGCTTGCTTTCAGTTTGTGTACAATACAAGAAATGCACATGTGGTACATACAGATTAATAGTTGCAGGATACAGGTATTCCAAGGTATTCAGGGCTCCTCTAAGAATATAAGAAGAGTAACTTTTTTCTATTGTATAGCAAAATGTTTTGGTGTTTACAGAAATACATCCCAACTTAAACGTGTTTGCTTGTCTCTTCTTCTGGGGGCCAGAAGGGGAAGAGATGGAAACCTCTGGAATGCAGTCTCTCAGACAAACTGTCTTGTAGCACATTTGTTAGTAAGAGTGACACCCCTTTCGTCTCAGTTCTACAAGATGGCTGTCTAGCCAGTTTGGTTTGGGGTGTAGCACCTTCAGGCTGGCAGTGTTCAAGGTGAGCTGGAATCTGTCGAACATATGTACTCTTGAATCCTATAAACCCCTCGAAATCCTCTAAACTCCCGGGGTCTGTATTGAGATCAGGCTGCTAGCTTAACTGGCAAGCAGTAAAAACTGTGCAATACTTGTAACCAATATGGGTTCCTGTCCTCACCTCACATTCCTCCTTTGGTAGCTGGGAAACAGTCAAAATAAATCTAAGCATGGAGAATACATGTGGCACTGTGCCTCTCAGTTCCAGTAAAACACACCTTTGTTTTTCCTGAAATCCTGATTCTGTTACCCCCTGAAACTGCTCTTCTCTGCAGGAGAGCCAGAACTTCCTCACGTAACACCTGAACTATGGCCAAGCATGGGAGGATAAAAGCTTGTGGATAAGCTAGACGAGCTAGGTTTCTACCCCTGCTGATGTTTTTAAACACTGCTACTTTAGGACTTACCTTGTTCTGCTTTATTCTGTATAGGCTGTTTTGTAGATGAAGGTGGATGTGTGTTTTTGTGCGTGGTTCTTTTTCTTCTTAACCAGAATGCAAAGATACAAGTAAAACATGCATCTCACTCACTCTAGTCCTAACACTCTTCAAAGGAATAAACTGGATTTCAGGTTTACAAATAAAAGCAATAAATGTCAGGATACAATTATTGAAGACCCATTCCAAATTCATCAAGATACTTGCCTGTAACAACTCCTTAAAGTGGTGTGTGGGATTCTTTTATATGTATTTTAACCAAACTGCCAGCTCTGATGGAATTGTCTTGCTAATAGGAGCTTACAAAATATAAGGGGGAAAAAGTTGTCCAGGTGACACTCCATTTTGAGTATTCTTGCATTTCTCTTTTTCTAATAAAGTAATTAAATAATCGAGCAAACATCCTTGAAGTTGAAGCTTTTATGTAACTTACCATGCTGTTTTCATAGTGAGCTGTGTAGAAATCTGAACATGTCATTCCATTTACGTGTTAAAGTGATCAGTATTTATTGAAAATAATTCCAGCTGAAGAGTCGATGGCCTGTTCCTCACTTGTAGCGCATGGTCTTTGTTTTTGAAAACTGTTTCCACACTTAAAGGTAGTAGCCTATGACTTCATCATTACTGTAGAATTTTAAACAACTGCACACTTACGAAGAAAAATAAACTCTAATGGTGACTGCTGAGTGCATTTATTTCAGGTTGGGAAGCGTGACTCTGAACTTAGGCTTGTGGTTGTTCCCACGTCTGGTGACCTCCCCAGGGTGGTAGTGGGAGCTCTGGTGTCACCCTACAGCTGGGGCCGTGAGCCTGTGCTGGTGACGAATGGCTGGGGTTGATTGCTCTGCCTCAGTATTAATGTTGCTGAGGCACGAGGGAGCTGCGTGTGAACTGCAGCAACGGCGCAGCCTTGCTCATCCTTGCTAGTCTGCAGAAGTGAAATATGTAAGCGTTCGTTTGCATTTTGTTTGCTTGTCTCTTATATAACTCATCTTAATAGCAATTTTACGTTTCTTCTAATTACCTGGGAGGGATTTCTGCCTGCTTCTACAATTACTCGGAGCTGTGCCCTGAGCAGCGCTGGGAAGGCAGCTCCGCTGCAGTCGGATGAGTTCTGGGGTCTCTGAATCCGGCTGCCTCCCTCCTGCAATCCCTTAGGAGCCTGTGCAGTGGGGGAACACATACCAGAGCAGGACCACAAGTCCTGATGTAACTACCTTCGTAATATATGCCAGCTCTGCGCTGCTGCTTGGGCTGTTCCTGGCTGAAGCACCTGTAGTGCTTCATTTGAGGGCCTGCTTCTCAAGGGCAGCAGGGCAGCCCTGGGCAGCCCTGTTCCCCACTTCCTGGCCTTTACAAAAAGAGGGGTGCCAAAAACAGGTGCAATGAAAATGGTACTTCCTTTTTTATGCCTCTGCTGTGCAGAAGCAGCTTTCCCTCCCTCCTTCTGTGTTGCTTAAAAACTGCTTAGTATGCCTTATGTAATAAATTAACCAGATTTCCCAGGTGGGGGACATTACAGCTGCAGGCAGGAGTACAGCTGAGACACGTTACGAGTTTGGAAGAAGACAGATTTGAAAGAGATCCCTTGAAAGATGCAAAAAGGACAAGAAGGAAAGAAAACTTGACCTAATGCCAGTGGAGACTACCTTGGATTCAAAGAGGTCCTGACCGTTAGTGATTCCAAAGGGCTGTAATAATATCTGTGGGGTGGGACTGGGATTCGGCTGCCGGAGCACCGCTGTGAAGAGCTACAGGCAATCACAAGGAGTGAAGATTACAGTTCTCAAAGCAGCGCGTGGTGTTGTCTTTTACACGTCCATCAGGTACAAAACCAACTAAACCGTTCCGAAATGCACCAGCCTGAAACCATCATGCGGAGCTGCTGGATGCACCAGAGCAGCCTTTCTGTTCTGCAGGCCTCTTGCTAGCCATGGAAGTGCTGCACACTTCTTATGGATAGAGCTTTTATTTCATTTCCATTTCCTTAGCCTAAAAAATGAAGCTGTATACATGGAAACCAAATGCATTTCTCATGGACAAGAAAATAATCGAGGAGCATGTGTGTGAAAAGAAAGATAAGCTAAAGCACAGCATGTTCCTGCAGAATCTGACAGCAGAAGGACAACATGGAAGCAAAACAGTTTACTGAAAAACTAGAAAGACTTAAGGTTATTGATGTCTCTGAGAAAATCCTCCCACAACAAACTGGAGCCTTGAATCCATTTGGCAGGCAGATGGCACTGGGATTGTTTGATACCTGATGGAAAACCTTAGCACTGATTTTTCCCATGCCAGCCTTTTTCATCACTCTTTAAAAAGTGCATATCTTTGTTCCCAAAGAGTCATTCATATACACCACCTGGGTTCTGCAGAAAACTTCTGCCGAAACAATTGTAAGCGAAACTTGACTAGTCTTTATTCCAAGTTGGCTTCTTTGGGTCAGTCTGGTCTCACTCCAGCTGCTTTGGTAATGGCACCTGGACAAGGACAATAAAGAAATATTAGGAGGGAATTTCTCAGTCCTGTTTCCCAAACTAGTTTAGTTTAACATAAACCTACAATCCTTCACAAACTGGGAAAGGATCAAAAATGCAACAGCTAAGAGCACTAGGGGGATCTGGTCAGGAATTAGGTTTTGTTTGTAGTTCCCCACTTGCTGTCTGCAATGCTTAACGCCCAGGAAATCCCTGTGCAGGCAGCGAGCCTCCCCACGGAGGCCAGATCGGCTCAGGCAGTAAAACCTCCCTGTGAAGCTGAGGACATCAAGGCCAAAAAAAAAAAAAAAGGCAGTTACCAAAATGACACAGGCAGATGGGATTAAAACCCTAACGCCCCAGATCCAACCCATGTGGCCTGATGCCAGGTGGATCAAAAAATAAAATAAAAATAAGAATCAGTACAAGTCTCTGTTGTTTCCTCTTTCCGGGTGATCTGAGGCACCAGGACACGGCTCCTGGCTCGGCCAGCAATCATTACTTCGGCACAGACATAAATGAAAGCAAAGTGTGTGTGTGTGTGTGTGCGCACCTGGGCTTGCTTGCAGCATGGGCACATCTGTGTGCTGCAGCTGAATCTGGCCCTCATCCTCCTGCTTTTCAGCAGCTTATTAACGACATTTAAAACTGGTGGTTAGAGCAACAACAACAACAAACATAACTTGTGCCTTTTGCAGAAAATCAGTATTGGACAGGACCGACTGTTTATCTGAAATGCTTTTACACAGCTGTAAAAATGTGTTACACATTTAGGCACTCAAGAAAAAACACCTTCCACCCATCCTGCTGCTAGGCTTCAAAAAGCAAGGCAGAGGCTCAGACATGGAAAAATGTTGTAGAAGGGTCGTTGCAGCATCACTGCTAGAAAAGGACTGCTTATAGGAAGAAAATAACTTAAAAACTTTGAATGCCCCCCACACCAAAGCTCAATTTTGCTGAAAGCATCCAGCCAAAGGTGGGCCTGCAGCTGTACCCAATGCCCCTTTGTTTGCCCTGACTGAATTTCCTCTCTTTTAACTCTACAATTGTGGAACAAGAGGTTAAAATCCCACACTATCGTTGACGTTTCACTTTTCTTTCCGTGTTTATTTGCATGTTTGCCCTATGATGGGGCAAGCAAAACACGAGAGCGCGGTGGCATCTCCAGCAGATGCTGCCCTTCCGCCGTGCAAACCAAAGCTCATCACAACCAACCCCTGCCCCTGGGGATGGCAGCACGGTGCCAAATCCAGCTGCACATCGCCTGGGGGTGCGTTTCCAAGACCCCCCACGGCTAAACGCTCACCGGTTTGAGATAAGCGACGTTGCTCTGGCGGATGTCGTTCAGCAGCTGATCCCTCGGGGTTATTTCGACGAGGGGAGGTGGCCGTCTCCTGGGGATCGGCTTCAGCGTTTTGATCACGTCCTTGAGGTTGGTTTTCTCGGCGGGCTCCACGTACTCGGGCACGGCGGGCTTGCGCTGCACCTTTTTCAGCTTGACCACCCTGAAGCTGACGGGCTTGGCTCTGTGAGGCTCCTCAGGGGCCTCCGGCCTCGTGCTCTCCCTCCCTCGGCTCTGGGGCATGGAGGGGGGCATGGGGGGCTTGGGTGCTGGGGGGGCTTCACGCATGCTGGGATCTGGCAGCGCTCCCCCCAGCATTTCCCACATCCCCGGCGGCAAGCCCAGTCCGTTTTCCAGCATTGCTATCAGCTCCCTCTGCTCTTTCCTCTGCTGCTGCCTCTGCTCCTCCTGCCTCTTCTGCCTCTGCTTGTCCAGGTTCCTGCTCAGCAGGTTGGTCACCACCATCCTGGGCCCCGGCAGCTCGAAGTGGTAGCCCATCTTCAGGAGGGTGGCGTTGGCTTTCAGCAGCCTGGCGATTTCCATCTCGGCCTGGTGGCCCAGCATGCTCCTCTGGTTGTGGAAGCGGAGCTCCGTCAGCGTCTCGTTGTACTGCAGGCACCTCATGATGGCCACGACGCCTTTGCCAGAGATAAAGTTGGAGTCGATGTTGAGCGTGGTGATGCTCCTGTTCTCGCGCAGCATGTTGGCCAGCGCGAAGGCGACGTTGTCGTCGGCTCCCACGTTGGCCAAGCTGAACGTTTTTATGTTCTTATTCTTTTTCATCGCGTTGACGAAGTCTATCAGCATTTCTTTGGGGATGTTTTCTATGTTGTTCAGGTTGAGCTCCTTCATGTCCGGATTGTTTTTTCGGACTTTCTCCAAGCTCTCTTCTAAGTTGGTTTGGTTTCCTGAGGGCCTGGCACTTAGCTTCAAGAAGCTGGTATCCAGCGCCAACTTCTTAGGGATGTTTAACTTTGATATTTTCTTTTCATTTTCACCTGGCTTTTCTGTCGTTTCCCCTGATTCTCTACCTGATTCCTCACTTGTCTGATCACTGCGATGGTTTTCATGGGTGCAAGTTTCCTTTGTTTCTGATTCACTCTCATCACCCTCTTCTTCCTCCTCCTCCTCATCTTCCTCCTCCTCCTCCTCCTCCTCCTCCACTTCCTCCTCTGCTTCCTTATCGCTTCCACCCTTGTTTGCCCCTCCAAGCTGTGTTCCCGAGCTGGCCAAGCACTCGTTCCTGTAGTGCCTTTCCTTTCCCTCGGCTTCTGGCCCGCTCCTGCCGCCCGCCTCGCCGCTGCCAGCCGCGCCGCCTCCCGTCCCCGCAGCGCTCCTCTGCGGAAGAGAGAAACAGCTGAAGTGACCCAATGAGGCTTTGGTTCGTTAACTTTGTCCCAAAACAAAAATGCAACCAATGGGTTTATATACCTCTATGGCCATTATAGAATAATAATTAAAAGCGTCATTGCCGGTACCTCATGGTGTGCTGGCTTGCTTGGGACCGAAGGAACGATGGCTCTGAAAGTGGCTGTAGGCAGTGTCCCATCTCTGCCCATTAAGAACACCGAGCATTAAACCCTGGATGTACCTAGTGCTATGTTAAGGTGGTTCCGAAACCCTTCTGCGGATCAAGGACCTCTGATCCCATTCCACCTCTGGATTTTGTGTGATTTTTATCATTTTCCTGACAAGAAAGTTTGTTTCACGTGCCTCAAAGCACTGGAAACCTGCACGAAGTGCTCACCGTGTGCTCAGCCTAAGAGAGGGGGAAGAGGGCACACCATGACCGCAACATGCCCGCCCAGCACGCGAGGCAGCGAGGCCACGTGCTCGGGTACCCATGTGGAACAACTGCCGTCACAGAAACAGTCCCCGACATAAAGCAAAATGTTAGCTCAGCTTCATCCCAAGCCCAGAGATGGGAAACTGGCCTCTGCACATAGCTGTCACAAGGCAGCAATGCTCTTAGCATCAAAATAAAGTCAGCTGCAAGCTTCCACCCACTCCACATCCCCTCCTCGATGAGATTTTTTAAGGTTTTTCCCCTTTTCTGAGGAGCACCCCAGCACCGAGGTCTGCATCGCACCAGAGGCAGCTCCTCCGGGCCGTAAGTGTCAGCAGCCGCCAAAGTAGACCTCAAAACCTGAGGATGATAACTCGGAGTTTGTGGTGGCCCTGTCCTGTAAAATATCAGAGTATGACCTTACTTTTATTCTACTGCCCCATGATTTCGAATAAAAGTTAAGTACTATATTGAAAAGGGTGGGACCAGTTCATGCAGTTTTCATGCTTGGTCTTCAGTGAAATTTCACATTGTTAAAATACATTATGGGATTTTTTTCCCCAATGCGGCATTAAATTCTATCAACTATTGCATTAATCATGTTCATTAGACTAAATCTTCTGTGGAAAAGCACTATAGTGTTGTTCAATATGCAAAGCCAAACAAACCAGAGTTACATCTTCCAGACTGACTATCTGGTAGTTTCTCAGAGGTTTGCTTTACTGAAACAGAATTAGGATTTTCTTGTGTTAAAAAGCATAAGTAAAGGAGGAAAAACATTTAAAAAAAATTCAAACCCTGACACCAGTCCAAGCTGGATCCTGACATTACTGAGGCTTTCAGGGAGCATTTGAATTCATAGTTCATAACGTACCTTACATAGAGAATGAAAGCGGGGGTGGATTAAGGTATTAAAGCTATAAAACAGATCCCATAGCAGATGCATGACAAATATTTGCGATTTTTTGCTCATTACCTCAGAGGGCAAGAGGGTGACGGGAACTCTCTCGTCCTCGAGCATGCGTCGGGACGCCTTCTGCCAGTACAGGTAGTCCACCAGCGACCTGTGGTCGAAGCTCCCCGTCGGGGGTTTCTCCGTCTGATCCCTCTGTATCATCCCCGTCGGGACCTCGGGGTCCGGGGCCATCACCTCCATCTCACACTGCAGCTCCTTCAGCTCCTCGGGGGACAGGTTTGCCAGGATTTCGTCTTCATCGATGTCCTCAGGGGACACATCTTCGTCAGAGGCTTGGCTGTGTTCAGACATGTTTGCTCTTCTCTCCTTCCTCTACTGTTTATTAAAACTAAAGAGAAAGATTAATTTAAAAGATTATTTTCCTAGGAGGAGCTCATTCGGTTGAATCGACAGCTTCGTGTTTTGGTCACGAGCAGCCGCAGCTCCCGGGCTCAGTGCAGCAGACGCGCGGCTAAGGCTATATTAAGCTGCACTTGGCTGGACGAAGAGAATTTATGGAGACGCTGCCACGCTCCATTTTCAGCAACGTGTCAGCTGCGCAAACCCTTCTGACATTTCGGTGCAGCTGGTGCGTCCCCCATGGACACCCGCAGGAGATGGCCGCCGTGTGCGGGAATCGCCCCCGCCGATGGAGGGAGTTAACAGCGCCTGCGAGGTGCTCGGGGGACCTTCTGTGCCGAGGGAAGAACCAGCACGAGGTGTCCGCATCCATCGTGTCGCTAATATCTCAAACCCGCAGGCAGCGGGGGATTTTACCACCTTTAGTGAGGTCTTAAAACCTGAACAGTGCAGGGGGTCGGTGCGAGGTCACCTGTCGCACGACTTAAGAGCTCTGCCAAATGCCAGATCCTGGTTGAGGTAAAACCACCTGAGCTGGGAAGAGGCAGCGAGCAGTCGGTACAAAGCACACTGCGTCCACATGGGGAGGGGGCCCCAGCCCTGCTCCCACAGCGAGGGTTTGCCCGGAGCAGCTCCCCCAGCACAGCGCGTCCTGCCCACGCCCAGGGGTGATGCCGGTTCCCGGTTCCATACATCCCCCTGGCCCATCTCTGCCATGGCTGTTACTTGCACTCTCACCAGGCCCTGGCTGAAAAGTCACCTCAGCTTCACCCTTCTCCTACCATTTATTTTTTTTATTTACCAAATCAGTAAGCAACTAATTTACTTTGAGTCACTTGGCTAGTATTTAGTTGATGTAACTGTACAAGATTATTCGAAATCCTTTGTTTCATTAAGCGTCTGTTCCAGCTGAAAACTACCTCCTCATTTCTTTAGGATACTTTATCGGCTCCTACATCTGTGTGGCAAACCAGAAAGCCCCATCTCTGACACCACTGTGCTCACGGTTGCTTTGTAAAAGCAGAGTAGCGCGGGTGGGCGACTTTTCTACTACGATAAAATTTCGGCATGCCACAGCTCAGGAAGATTTCCCTTCATAATTTTAGCTGGTCTTTGCAGGAGGGATCAAGCCAGATCCTCGCCTTGCAGCTGCGAATGCTTCTTTCACAGGGAAGAAGCCACGGACAAGGGGCTGTGGAACCAGGTCCCAGTGAGCCCGAAGCCGCCCTCGCTGCAGCCCCAGCCGTGCTCTGCTGGAGTCTGCCAGCAGCAAAACCATCCCCGTGTGATGGGGCCTCTGAGTTTTGTAACGAGAACCATGGTGTTAAAAGCCCTATTAACCTCTATTAAAAAGCCGCAACCCAAAGGTCCTCATGCAACTAATGTTGCTACGCTGCTGCAAAGAGGACAACATTTTAAGAATGAAATAAATGGTTAAAAAAAATATCAACAAACCAAGCCAAGGACATAATGCTTCTGTTTGCCCCTTTGGTATTTCAGGGCCCATCCTTATTTTACATTATGCAGTAGCAAGCACAACAGCAGACCCGCACATCAATCTATCTGGTTTAGCAGCTTTAACCCCCAGCAATTGCTGTCCATAATGGAGCCCATAAATGGTTTCCTGATGTTATCAAATAAATCAATGTTCTTCTGCAGCCGGTATGTTATTCCCCCAAACGATGCTGTTTGGGTCACAGAAGCTGTCTATTCAGTGGTTACAAATCGCTTGCTAATTTCTTGACTGTAAATAAAGCCCCTGGCCACCTTCTTAAATTTCCGTGATCCTCAGCCAGGCCATCTTAGGCCGTGGGCTCGCCAGATCTGCTAAGTTAAGTACGGTCAAACCCAAGAAGTCCTCTCAAGATGGAAAACAAGGATACTGAGAACACCATCACAGATTTAAAAAGCAAGCTGTCTTTAAGTAGAAATATATCATTTGTCGATACCGTGATTAGGAAACACTACACCTCTGGGAGCGATGCCTCCTCCGTGGGATGCAGAGCGAAGGGCTGCCCGCTGACACCTCTCCCAGTGGCACGGGTGCTAATCCCGCAGATTTCCAAGGTGGGTATCACATTTTGCCTACCTTAGGTCTCCTCCATAAATTACATCGAGTACAGGATTCACTTCCTTTTCTAACACGTTGCTTAGTGTTTGGGTACACTGGAAACGGCACGTTGAGGCAGCAGAGGACACCACCAGGCTGCAGGCACTCTTCTGGCCAAATCTAGGGGTCATTTCCAAGGTAAAACCCCCATCTTCTTCCCAATAACGTTTGCAGGCACCTCCATGAGAGCTTTCCAAAAATCCTGACTAATACCTCCACCTTTGATGTGACAGGAATGCCACTGCCATCGGCAGCCTCGTTATCTTCATGGCAATTTGACACTTGCTCAAGAATCCCAGCGCTAATGAGCCGCTGCGCGAGATGCTCGGCTACCGGGCGGCACCGGGCTCTGCCAGCAGCTCACAAACGTGAGCAGGAGACAGGCGGCACCTGCAGCCATCGCTACGGGAAGGAGCTCCAAATTCCTGCTTAGGAACTCCTCCTCCAATTCTGCTTACTTCAGAAGTGTTAAATAATAGCAGTTTAGGAGCAAACTCTTACTGTGCTGATAGAAAAAAAAAGTCTGCTTTGTTAATGCACAATTCGTACTTACTGCTTGCTGTTCCTAAGGCAAGTACTTACATGAGGATGAGGTCTGGCATGAAACCCAGCAGGCTGTAGTGCAGCATTGTCCTACTTAAATAATTTTTCTCTTCTTCATCTTGTGCGCCTTCTTCAAAGCTTCTGACTGACCTGTCTTGAAAACAAAAGGGTCGACAAGTTTTTAACTCAAATGTCAGGAGGGGTCAATTCCTGCATCACAATTTGACCCTAAGCAGACTGTCAAAGCATGCTTAAAGTGCCTAAAATTTATTCTATTTTTAAGGTAATTGAGGAACACATACTGATGCCAAATACTTGAAAGGAATTCCTGTAATCCTGGCTTTCCTTTTTTTGCTGATAAAACCCACACATCTCTTTCCCTTTCCTACCAATCCATGCCATCTCCAAGAGCCAAGGCAGTAACTGGATAAAAGTCAGGGAATGTGCCTGTGTAACATAACCGTGCACCACTTGTAAGAACCTTGTAGGCTCGATGGGACAGGCTAAAATTGACCAAGAGAGGCATACACCAAGTATGCCCAGCAATCCTCTGTAACGCAATATGGGATTATAACGGGTCAGATGATGGGGATCGTAACAATAACAACCACCGAGTAACGAGTACAATCGCAGGGAGACACCCTGTGGGAAAACCAGCAGGGAACATCTTGGGAGGGGAAAAACACCCACCACACCTCCAAGCTGTTAGAGAGATATATATCAGAAGAAGTTTGCTGCTTACATGGAATGAGAACGTCTGACTTTCAAGGTATTTGCCCAAGCTGCTTGAGAGGGAGCTGCAAAGTGGAGCCCTGGGGCGAAGCGGGGGCTGAGGGGGAGCAGCAGGGACAGGGACCGATTCAAAGACTTTGCATGGCAGAGCCTCAAGAGTGACAAAAGCCCCACGCTAAAGCCAGTAGCTAGAATTACATTTTTTAATGTCCTCTCCCTTTTTTAGCCAAATTTGTGATTTTCCTCTAACCGGTGCACGCCAGTGCTACCCAATCAGAACTGTAATAACAGGACTCCAAGGATGCTCGGAGGAGTGACTATCATCATCACAACCTTTCCAATGAGCCATCTCCACGAGTAAATCAAATTCTGTTCAACACAAACCAGACAACGAAAAAATCACTGAGCCAGCAGATCAGGTATCGAAAATTTGAGTCATTCTAGGTAGCAATGTCGCCCTTCAAACACTGGGGTGTATCTTTATTTTACAGCGTACGCCTTGTGCCCTGTATCATCCTGCCATCAAAACGTGCCCACCGGCAACGCTGCCGGCACGGCTACGTGATGATTTCAGCATGTACGTACGGGGCTCGTCCTGCCCTAACCTCCGACCAGGAACAGGTGGGAGGCTTCTTCTCGAGTTACTCCAGCTGAGCCCCTGCTGGCTGCAAACCTTTCTCCGCCTGCGGCTCTTCGATGACACCCTAATGATTAAATATAAATGGAGACTCATGCCTGCTGCGCCCGAGCCGGGCAGGAGATGCCCTGGGAGAGGGAGCACATCCCTCCACCGTCAAGAACTTGCTGAAGGATTTACGGCGACAAGGATAACCAAGTTGGATGGAGGACAAGGAGCTTCTCCTTGGCTAAAGGTTTCATCACTCTCTCTCAAAGGCCCTGCTATCTCTGTCTCCTCTCGTGCTGCCAGCACCAATTGCTCGCCATCCCTCCTTCCAAGCAGGAAATGTCACATCAGGTTTACTTGCAGCTGGGGCTCTGGGTAGCAGTCTTCGATGACAAATCCTGCCCTGGGAGATGACCCTTGTGGTCCCGAATCCACATCCAGCAGCTGAGAAGGGAAAGTCTTGCTAGAGAGGGCAGGAGGCAGCACATCAGGATGTCACCATCCCTACCCGGTGGTGGGGCCCTGCATCACAGCAGTGTCTGGTGACAGGGAATGGTTTTGGGAAGCTCAGCCCCACTTGGGTCTGAAAACCCAGACGCAAGATGGGCGCAGACAAGAGAGAGACAAGACACGGTGGCCAGTGGAGCACGATGAGAACAAGCACATAGAACTGTGTGTGTCTTCACACATTTGCAAAATAAAACAAGACTACTTTTTTTGTCCCCACCGTGCTTATCTCAAACAGCTGCAAGAAGCATCCAAAATAATCTGAAAGCCACTCCACGAGTTTTCTGTTACCAGTGAGATAAGAACATTCCTTTCTTGGAAGTTTTGTGGAATTTTCCCCCTAGCGCAGGATCCCAGAGAAATAAAAATATGGAAAGCAGATGATTATACTTAAATTAATAACCATTAAATAAAATGACACAAGTAAGACTGCTCCTATTTGCTTTAACTTGACAGATTTCAACACTTGTGCGAGGCCCTCTTAGCTTTCTGCCCTAGAAACGTATTAAACATAATAGGAAAGAATAAAGTAGATTGAAGAACGGTGGAGGAAGCAGAAACCTTTCTCAGAGAGGTGGTAACTTACCCAGAAGCCGCCTGCTCAAGCAGCTCTCTTGCATTATTCCCAAAGCCCAGGAGATGGAGCAAACCTTCAGCCTTCACAGGGCTCTCTACCAACACTGGCACTCTCTGGGCCACGCCGGAGGTTTCTGATCTGCCCAGGAGCTGCACAGCTTTGCTGCAGTGTCTCCTTTTTAAGCTGAACAAGTCCAAGATCGATCATAAACCAGCTCTCAGCAGAAACCTGCATGTCACATCCTGCACAAAGTCACGTTGGGCAGCAAACTTCACATCAACACACTTGGGTGCACATTAAAGATTTGCTGTGGTAAAGCAAATTTTGCCTGTGCTGGGCAAGGGGGCTCCTAACCAGAGCCCTGTCCTGCTGTGCCAGGGGGGTTACAGAGCCCAGCCTGCCCCAGGACCCATGGTAACGCCACATCCCAGTATTGCCATTGAAAACAGCATAGAAAAAGCTGGCAGCAATTAAAAGCATCAGACCTTGCTTATTTTAGTCCTATTGCCTTTTTGAGGATTCTTGGCAAGGACCCGTTTTTCTTCTTCACCCATTATCACCTAAAAAGCACTCAGAAGTGCCCCACCGTGCGTGGTGGTGTGCGGTTGCTGTTTCCCCTCCTTGCTCTCATCTCAACAGTGGCATCTTCCACCTGTTTTAGAGGAGAGGCCTTTGTGCCGCTGTAAAATTGAACCCCGGGGTCTGTGCTTTTTTTTTTTTACCTTGGTGTTTCACGTTGTTTGTGTCTTGGCTTTGTTCTGGATCATGGCAAATACAAATTCCTAGGTATTTCTTCGAAGTGGAAGAGGCAGAGAGGGTTTCAGGTGAGTCTGAGGCCGGAGGGCTCCTCTCTTCAGTGATGCCGGTTGGTCACTAGATGGCCTCCCTGATCCTGGTGAAAGCCTGCGGAAAAGTTTGAACAGCTGTGAACAGTGCTGAGGTAGCAAGTCAAACAAGCACAGGTAATTTGTATTTGAGTTTTGAACAAATACGATAACAATCGCAACCATGTCTTTATTACCTCTTCAGCTGCACTATACAGACCTGGTCTCCATGAACTGTCACGCAGGAGCACCAAAGCATCGCTCCAGAAACGCAGCTCGCCGCCACAAGAAGCTGCAGGGTGACAGGAGGCAGAGCCCAGCAGCAGGCCAGGAGCTGTGCTTAATAAAAAAGGACCTGGGCAGCAACTGGAGCCATCAGGAGCTGCCCAAGCAGTGCCTCGGCCATGGAGCAGCCCCAGCTCCCTGGTGGGCGATGGGCAGGGGGGTCCCATGGGACCCACACCCTCCTGCTCATCCCCCTCCAAGACAGGCAGTGTCTGAAATCCAGCCCTGGAGGTTTCATGCCCCAAATTCCCCAGGAGAGCAAACTGGGCTCCACTTGAAGCCACCCAAAGTTCCCACGTTCTCAACACGCCCATCCAAAATCATCCTAAATCATCCCGGTCCTGTCGGAACAGCCCCAAGGCCGGGTGCCAGCGTTGTGCCGACACGGATGCGTCAGGCTGAGCTCAGGCCTGAGCGGGGAGGGAAGAGCCAGCGCACAACGCAATGGCCACAGCACCGAAATACGGGGACATAAACAATGCCTTAAACGGGGCACGGGTCTTGTCACACACCTCGTTTCCCTTTTTAAATGAAAACCTTTGAGAGTGATGATAAATAATTGCCAAGGGGCAGTGATAGCACTGGCTCTGCGTGGGGCACTGGACTTCGAACCACGCAGCTGCCTGTCACGAACACCGATGTTTTGCAACAGCGGTGTGAGCAAGCACGCGGTCAATGAACAGAGAACGTGCCAACAGACAAGCCTCCAAAACTACTTGGAGAAGTGGTAAAATACAACGAAGTGTGAATATTTTTAGTGGTCACCTATACAAATCCTTCTTAATAAATGTTTCCACCAGCAACCTTGAAATAAAGACGAAATTCAGAGCTGGTTAAGCTTATGGACAACACAAAACCCAGGAACTAACAAATTACTCTTTGCATTTTCTGTAAACGCGCCTCCTCCCGTTGCACCGCCAGAAATTCAGACTTACAGACACGTTCTCCAAGTGTCTGATCTGTCTGGGGCAAGCGTTCCCCAGCAATAGGGCAGCCTCTGCCAGCTCCCCTGCCCCAAATGGGCTGATCTGCAAGGGGACCACGGCCACTGACCCTCAGTGACAACCCTGATCCTGCGCAGTCCAAAAGAAATCAGACCGTGGTGATTCACCCTATCTTAGTTTCAAGCCTTGAAATAACACGCTGCACTTTTCCAAGCACTCAAGTAGAAATAGGAGGAATGCTGAAGTGGTTTTGGTAGCACACTTTTCAGTTTATTGACCTATACAAAATAATAGGTCTAGAAAATCATGAGTAGTAAAAGAATAAGCAAAAAAGAGCTTTCGCATTTCTAGAAGGCTATACAAATATGCAAAACCAAGGAAATAAGTTATTTATTTTGTTTTTGTTCGTTTAATTCCAAATTGCGACTCTAATAATACAAACGACTAAGTACCAGCTTAACAAGTGTGTCCTTCTGTATATATTACATGCTCTGGAATATTGGTAAAAAACGTCCAAAAAAGTTTATCAGAAACTTTTCTATTCACAATATGAACAAGGGGTTACTAATCTTTTGTATAAAAGAAAAAAGAGCACCATTTTATGGGATCCTGAAGCACAGTACAGCTGAGACACGAGAGAGATTTTACAGTATGCAAATGAGTCGTCATAAATCACGCAAGAGAACCCATGCTAATTTGTTCCTACAGATGGATGACATGAGGTAGGTTTATCCCTCTTAGATCAAGACTGCAGTCGCACTTTTTTTCTGAATAAATGGTTTTGCAAAGATGCTGTTCTAGTCACTCAGTGACTTTGCAACGCACCTGGCAGTTCAGATGACTCGTGGTACAATTCTAATGCCCCTCATTTTAAGGCACCCACTTGGCTGTTTATGTTTGCATCCACCTTAAAATACTGGCCATTACAATCGAGTTGTTCATCCTGTGGTAACCGCAACTCTCCATTGCCGATCCTCAGTTCGCTACGGCAGAGCAAAACGTAACTGTCACCCAACGAACACTACGCAGCCACTGTGAAAATTTGCCTGCTCCTCTGCACAGTGAAGTTGTACCATGGAAAGGTCGATAAGTGTGAGGTTATTAATTACACTTTATCATGGAAAGGAGTTCAAAGTTTACTCCTGTTTCCAAAATCCACAACCACCTAGAGTTTTACATGACATATTGTGACAGCAAATTCTTTTCTTTCCAGAACTCGTTTGTGGTGCTAACAAACACTCTTAACAACACCCCAAAAATGGATATACTCATTCAAACCTCCATAAGAATAATAAAAAAAATCCAGCCTTCCTTCAAGTAATGTTCCAATACTGATTAAATCACCCTTTGCCTCATTCACACACACAGTATCTATCCTTCACAAGCTTATGAAAGTCCTTCCAGGTCATCATAAGCCATGGCAGAAGAAATTTCCATTTGTTCTTCTTTCAGACATCATAATTGTGCTCCTAGAATTCCTGTTTTTTCCGTAACAGTTCCCTTTTCACATTTTTTTTCTGAGGTTTGCCTTCAACACCTTCCAATCTTCAAAAAAAGTGCTTGCTGAATATAAATACTTCAACCAAGTGCTGCATCTTGTCATAGATTACATCGTGGCTTGCCCTTGCTCGTTCAGGCTATCCGGATTCAGAAAGAAGCGCCATTCTTGGTAAGACTTTGTCATTTTGCTATAGTCCCTCGTAATGCTGAACTTCATCTTTCCCAGCAACAGAACACCTCCTTTTTGTTCGGTCACAAAGGTGCCCCCGAGGTCTCCTTCGGAGTAACAGCGTTTTGTGCAAGGCACACAAGGGTACGAATGCAGGGCTGCAGGCGGTCTACACGAGCGTCCCAGGCTTTGAATCCTCGTGCCAGAATAACCTTTGCTCGTTGCTGTGCAAGTCTTCCTCCAACTGGTTCTCTTCATCACCACCCAGCTGGCTCGTCTCTGCATAAGCTCTGCAAGAGATGGCATCAGGGATAAGCAGGAGCTGAGATCTCCCCCAAACGCCCAAGTTCTGCTTTGGGGATGTACAAACAGGAGGAACCCCCTCCCACCTCAGCGTGGCGAGCATGAACTCACGCGGCCCCCTTGGGCTAGAAGGAATGCTGGCTGCTGTGATTTTACACCCCCAGCAAAATTTGGATCCAAACACAAACCCAGGTGTTGTGCTGTAATTAGGCTATTCGTGCAACGGGATCTCAGCTACTCAAAATTGTCAAGACTCTGGAACATACTGATTGCTCATTTGCCATAATCATGTTAAAATAGAAAATAGAACAGATGAATGATTGGCCTACTGATTCAGAACATGGGAAATTAATAGTAAAAAAGCACTCATACAGAAAAGTCTGCCAAAATAAGCAATTTTCAAAGCCCGGTTATAGGAAGTTAAGAAATTAGTAGAAACCGTAGTCTTAAACACTGTTATTGTAGAACTTTTAGATCACTCCAACAAAAAGCCCAAGGCATTTAGCTTAGAAACGATACAAAAGCTTCTGCTAGATCCTCATTTTAAAACAAACAAATGAAAAACTCGGTCATTGCCCACAGGTCAGCCTGGCAGCAAGCGCAAGCAGCCACACATGAAGCTGGGCACACGCATGCGGAGTACTTACTACAGCTGGCTAGGCTTAGCATAAGAGCACTTAGACAGGATGGCATTTGTGCGGGCAGAGCCGTTCCCGGGACAGGCGGCCTCTGATCTTGCTGGTGACAGCCGGTGTGCGAGAGCCAGGGGAGACCGAAAACACGAAGCAGGAGCAGCAAGAGTCTCGCATGCACTTCTGCAACGCCCAAGCGAGATCCTGGGCTCCTTGCAGTCCTCAGGGAAGCCCCCACACCCAGCGCAGCTGCAAGGAGCAGCAAGTCTCACCGGGGTCACTGGCTGAGCTCTGCCAAGCAAGATGCGCTTGGTTTATTAACGGGATGACCCATGTCGGTATTGCCTTTGAGCAGCAGCAGGGTGATGTGTGATTAAAGAGAGGTGCTGCCTTTACTTGTTTGATTTTTTTTTTTTTATTGGCACAGGAGCTATAGCATCAGAAACACAACAGGTCGGTGCCCTGCCACACTGCTGGCTGGGCACAGGAGAGGCCTCCTGCCGCGGTGGGGAGAGGAAGGGGGCTCAGTGGGTGCTCTGCCCAGCATGCCGGGAGCTGCCTGTCCAGCATCAGCTGGAGGAAAAGCCTGTGCCACAGGTGAGTTCATCCTTTAGCATGCCTCCTTCCCCCTTCTTTGAATATTGCTGGTACAGTTATAGGCTGATCTACACCACCTGGAGAAGATACCCTCACTAAGTCAATTTTATCAGTACTCTTCATCCTGGCCCCCTGAAATCAAGCTGCTTTCTTCAGATGTTTTAGAAGCCTATAAAATGCAGGAGGGAGAAAGGACAGAAAATCTGGACACACTTTACTCACCTGCTTTGCAGAGGAAGGTTGCCATAAGTGTTTCCATAACAGCTGGCAAAAGAGGAATGAGATAACGTATCATAATCTGAAAGTCCCATTGCAAGTGGGTTCCGCCAGTTCCCAGCAGTATTTGCAGAAGATGCTGGAATTCAAAAAAAAGTTACAGCTAATTAGATCTTTCTGCAGCTAATCAGATGAGACAAATGAGACAGTTCTCATTAGCAATCCCTACGCGTTTCTGCAGGACACACACGCAGAGAATGCAAACTCAAAATGCTATTTAAAAGCACTGTGAGGAGGAAAGCTGTTGCAGGGATATTTCAGAGTGAGGGAATCTCTTTATAAAAGGACTGTTCAGTGATGCTGATTGTACTGTGTTTTGGACACTATCACAGCAACTGCATGTACATGGCTTCTACTTGGTAAACATGCCTGTTTGAAACGTATTGCTCTCTGTGCTTCTCTGAACTACCGCGTTTACAGAGACTAAAAGGCACTTTTACCCATAGAAGACAAGTAAGTCTCTTCCCAGTCACAGAACAAGAACAAAAACCCCCGTTCAGTTCCTTATCTACTTCTCAGCCTTGCTTATACTCTGCTGACTGAGTGGGCAGAATTGATACACAGAAGGGATGTACAAAACACTTAGCATAGAACAAATTGGACATTACCCGAAGAGAAAGATGACACACGACTGCTAGGAGAGCATGGCACCTGCACACCTGCAAGGCCCAAACTCCTTTGAGATCCTCTGTCAGACTCAAAGCCTGCCTGCAGGCAATGACCCTGTTCCTTTTGACTGGAGGCACGTTGGTACCAACCACGGAGATGCTCTGCTACTAAGGCCTTGTGAATGTTTTTGGTTATATGCTCCGTTTTGGCAACCTGCTTCCGTGGAAGCCTTAGGGTTGCATATGGGTTGTGCGGTACTCTGTCCACTTCGTCCTCATGGTAAGACCTGAATTCCCTGTAACGGTCATATCCGTAATGTGCCGATGAGCGACATGAAGGATTGACACTATACTGTCCCTCTGTGTCACTCTCATAAACATATCCTCCGTTGTAATAAACGTCAGATTCGGTGTAAGGGGAATATCCAGAAATATAGTAACTGGAGGAAGGCTGCTCCTGATTTTTGTGGTAGACACCATTCCGGACATCCTTCTGGGCAAGATTTGGCATGCTTCCTGAACTTGCAGCAGAAATATTTTGTTTCTTTGACCGTCTTCGACCCCTGGTCCTGTTGTCAAGCGTCTGAGTAGTATAATATGGATTGGGTGTATGCGTCACGCAGTAATATTCAGCACTGGACTGGCTAGTGTAGGATGATCCATCATCTAGGATCTCTGTGCTGCTGCTTCGCTGGGACTTTGAAAGGGAGAAGGCTGTCTTTTCAGCGGGGGCCTCGGACAGCAGGTGAGTTTGGGACTCCAGACTGCCACTGCGCTGCCTGCAATGGTGTGGGGAAACATCTGGCCTGAAACAATACAGACATAGGTTGGTTAAAAGCAGTCACATGCAGACATACAGAGAGCTGGACAGAGCACGTGTGGGCAAATCAGGCTTGCTTCCTCCCCAGCCAATTACAATACAAACCCAGCACTTCCTTCTCACATAGAGTACCTGCATTGCAAGAAATTCAGCTTGGCTAAATTTTACATTTGCTGCAACAGCAGGAGATTTTTCAGATTTTCACTGTGAGCAAGGCAACCTGTGACAGTGATATATGCAACAATGCTGACAAACTCGCATTTTGCAATGACTTACAGGAGGGATCTCACAGTCTAAGTATGCAATGTCTAGACAAGTAGCTGAGCAAGAATCAGAGCATAGGAAGCTGGGTTTCCCGTGGCTCTGTGTCCCACAGTTGTGTTACCAGAGCTGAATACACCATAAGCTCTTCATAACATTTTAACATTTATAGCACCTCTCCTTCCCACAGTAAGGGCACCAATTTGGACCTTTCTCCTCTACTTGGCCACTTACTTTCCAGGAGGCTTGGAGGACCTTAACCCACAGAAGATATCTGTAAGCTTGCACGCCACCTTCCATCTCACTCCTAACTTTGCAGACACCCAGTAGTGCAGCAGCGCGTGCTACTATTTCTGCTACTGCCCAGCATTTACATTCCTGCAAATGCTCTCAGTTGCATGTTAGAAAGCTGGTGCAAAACTGTACCAGAAGATGGTGGCTGGTAGCAACCTTGTGCCTCAAATATCCAGAAAAGGCATTTTGAGAGCCTGACCCCTGAGAGCTGCACTGCAAATGACCTTTTATCCCCTTAACACCATTCAAACTCAAAATAAAACCCCCTTACTGTAAGTGGCTGCTACTGTAGGCGTTGCGTGTGAGCACGGGTGTTGTAGGCATGCTTCTCCCCCCGTGGGACGGGGGCAGTCGGTCCAGGGTGCGATAAGGACTGCTGTGAGTTGAAAGCGGGTCCCTGTAATGAAGACGACAGAACCCCAGTTAGGTTAACCACAATGCAAGTCGCACGTACTGAGACTCCGTGCACCCTCAGTCTTAAAAGAAATAAAAAAAAAAATCCTAAGGGCTAAAAAAGCAGGTAAGAGTAACTGGATATGATTCCACATACAGAACAGAACTTTCTAAAGAAGAAGACAAATTCAAGCCCTTCTTGTGGTTCAAGAGGTTACTATTCTTAGACGAAGAAATTGCTCCCCAAGTCTTAGGTGAATTGTGTATGCTTTGACAATGTACCTGCTGAAATACTGATAGGATCAGGAGGGCTGGGTATGGGCTGGTGTTATCTGAAGCAATTATGCACCGTCATCAGGAAACATACAAGCTATTTAATACTGAAAACAAACCACTTGGCCACAAAAGGGTGAAAGTACTGGTGGGCACAATCAATTCCTTAAATGCAGTCCTTGCTATTAAATTTCTCACCTGACTCACAAAGACTGCACTACCCTGCAGTTTCACAGAGACTTGATGACTACTCGTACACACTTGTATTACTAAACAGGAAATTTAGCTGTTATCACTAAACTCTTGAGCCCCAGAAGAGTGTAGAGACAGCAGCAACTCTGGAGAGCCCATAAAAAAAAAAATCTTTACATGGGCAAGACCGAGCTCGTGCCAACAACACAGAGAGCACAGTGAGATATGCCATACCTGGAGTGTCTCGTTTCCAAGAGCTGCTCGTTCATGGATGACTTTCTAAGATGGATTCTCTCCAGCCCAAGGGACTTTGGTGGAGGAAGCCTTGGAGAAAGCTGTGCAGAGCTGGTTCTTTGTGCTGGCACAGTGAGGGATTCACTGGCTGTTGGAAAGGAATACATATTTTGTTAGCAAAATCCTTGCTATTTTTGTCCTGTAAGTAAATCTGTGACCCCTGAACAGAAACTCTGCGCTGTGGAGACAAGGAGGGAAGCTGTGACTACAGGGAGCCTCTCCCACACCCGCCTGCACCAAGCTCTCCTTCACCTGGACAGGACATCGTGGAGACTCAAGCAGGTCTCTGCAGCACCTCTGACAGAGGTTTCTGCTTGGCACCGTGTTGCACCACAAAGTGGAACTTCCTTGGGAAAGTGCCTGTCTGCAGCTCTGTCCCTCCCAGAGCAGAGCTGGCACACTCAGCCTCGCCAAAGCCAATTCCTCTCCCTCACCATTCAGCACTTTACTTGGAAATGATGTGAAGGATTAGTTTAATACAACCTAAAAGGGACTGACTTCAAAAGTGACTGAGCGAGCAAAGACACTGGCAAACAAATTTGAGTGAAGGCAATTGGGAAGACTTTGGTTTGATCCTTGTTCTCACTTGCTTAAGGCACAATCCAGATGCCATTAGAGCCAAAAGGAAACTACAACTAATACACATAAACACAGGACAAGCATCATAGAGAACACATTCACAAACCAAGGCTCTGGCTCTACTTCTACTTGTGCAAGCAGGAATCAAGTGCGACTCCATTTTAAAGCGTCAGATGGGTTATACAAGTCTAAAACTGGGACAAAGCAAGATCAGAATCAGGCCTTAACTGAAAAGTGAGTAATAATTTAGATAATGTTTGTCCCCAGATGATGATTACCCAGCCAAGGGAGAGGCAAGCCAAGTCCCTTCCACCTTGTGGAACAGGGTGTGAATGTGTCGTCTGTGGGTGTGTGCCCAAAGTGAGTAAGCTGAGCAAACACCATACCCATGCAAGATGCAGCTCACTAGGTAACAAAGAAACGTAAACAGATCGTTACTATCTCTGACTATTCCACTTTTTACAAGTTTTAGTAACTGTGAGGACAGAAGGGCTGGGGAATTCCTCCCAGCTGCTTATCTGCCTCGGTCAGGTCCCAGGGATGGCGTGAGTATCTGTTGGCAGTTCAGTGCCCTGGTTCCCCAGGTTGATCACAATAAAACCATCACAATAAAACCAAGTGCCTTCTCTAAAGACAACTTAAATCAGCCCACAGAGCAGAAACTTTCAATAAACTACCCCATTATGAAAACAGACATTCCTGATTAAGCTCTTTTTAACTCTGCTGTAATTTGTCATTGAAAGACAATAAAGTAGCAGGCTAAAGGACGTTAAGTCAAAGAGTATCACTGAACAAGCATACTTCAAAGGCAGAAAAGGATAATCAACATACCATCATCATAGGTTGTTGTATCAGACAGAGAGCTGCTCTCAGATGGGATTATATCATCTGTGAATGAAAACAAGCACTTAAAGCACACTCCACATTAATTTCAAACTATCACATACAGTTTATTTTCTAAGGCTTCAGAGCCAGTCGATACTTGTAACGCTGCAATCTCCCTGCTTTAGACTTCAGCAGCCTGAAGACGGCCCTGCTTTGCCGTACTATCAGGACCTATTTGTTGCCTTTGCATTTCAGCAAGCTACCTACATAATTATCAAAGGAGATTTTTCAACTGCAGTGGGAATCAGGCCAAGATTCACAAAGGTGTTTTCCAGTCAACTTCCAAGAGATCTCACAGGGTGTTTTGGTGCTTCTATAGGAGTCAGGAGCCTACACAGACATGTAGATCTTGGCTGCCAGCATCTAATCTCCTCAGGTACACCTGAAATCCCACCAGGTAGGTACTGAACGCCTTTTGAAATTTGGAATTAAATTAACCTGTGAATGTTTCATCAGCATATGAATTCTGCTTCAATTAAATTAATATAAAGCCAGAAAAATTCCACCGATTTCAATCAAGTTACTGCAAATTCCAGCAGCACAGAGTGCACAAACTGTTGTACAGGCATTGCAATTTTTTTCCCGTGTCTTTTATGTTTTGCTATTTATTCATATCGCTTCATTGCATGTGCCTGTGCCCTCACCTTATTACCACACACCACCACTCACACTCACAAGCAGCCTGTCCTTGCCAAACAGCCCGCATGGTCCTGGAACGGAACAGCTGAGGTCCAGAAATGAGGCTGGTGATAAAAAGCAGCACCGAAGGTAATTAACCCAGAGAGACATCGAGCCTGTTGCTGGCCAGACACAAAGCCGGTGAGGTGAAAAGTCTGCGCAAGCCTCCACGAATGAGAGAAAGGAGGCTGCAGATGACGATGGTGGCAGCCACCTCACACGTGACATCTGCATCACTCACCGTGAATACACGCAATGAACGTTGTCGCTCACTTGTGCAAGGTAAGCTCTAGTTACAAGAACCAGGTGAACAGAGCTGCTGCTCTTCAAGCAGAGCAAAACATCAGGGCTGGCCCCTGCCCCGAGGGGCTTGTCAGACCACCAAGGTGGGCCGCAGCGCTACTTGCAACCTGACACGGGGAAGAAGCTTTACAGGAGTTTACTCATGTGAATTTACCAAGTTATGGTGAAATAAGGAACCAGGCCCAGTGCAAGGAGGAATAAAAAATCTTCCTAGAGACACACAAAAAGCCAGCCTAAAGCTGGCTACACAAGGGTCTGCAGTGCTGACACATGCAGGAGCTCTGGATTTAAATCCCAAATCCATGAAATTCCCTGCAAAAGGGGAAGCAGCTCTCTGGGGTACAGAGGAAGCAAAGGAAAGGAAGAGGGGAACATACTGAGGAGGAGACAGCCCAGCACATCCTTCAACAGCCACTCCTGTAGCTGGGATGTGAATACCTATGGTATAACTCAATAAATCAGTGTTACTACTTAACACGTCATTTCCAACAAGCCATTCCCAAACTTCACAGCTGCAAGTGACTTTATTACTGCTCAGCTTTCTTCAGCCCTGTACCTTGAACCCAACAGTACAGTCGGTAATGGTGAGAAGGTTACACATAAATCAGTTATCGAACTTGAAGCAGTCAAGGGCTCTGCTTCAGGTACTGTAAACACGCAGACACTGCTCCAGTCGGGAGCTGGAAGGGAACACAGCTCGCTTACTGCTGGCCAAGCATTTGCTGCCGCTACCTGCAGGAAGGCAGCCCCTCTGAGAGGGACAGCTCAGTCCCTTCTGTCTGCGTTTCCCTCCTCAGACAGCAAACAAGGATGCCATGTATCAGATGTTGCAAAATGATGGGCTAAATGGAGCTTGTATAAGGACCGAGGATTGCACATCCAGCTCCTAAGTTCCTTGTTTGCACAATGGTAGAAAAAACTCCACGCAACAAGCAGCAGCTGGGCACGGATGCTGCCCATGCTCTTGCTGGCCCTCAGCAGCTCCCCGTGCTGTTACTACACATCACATGTCACAGGTAATGCAGGGCCTCCCACAATTGGTATCCAGATCGGTGAGCAATAACTGGAAAAACAGATGTTTTCCTCATCTCTGTCAATTAGGAACTAGCTGGGCCACATTAAAACGTGATCACCAACCCTTCAGAAAAAACGCCTTGTGATGACAGACAGCCCAGTGCTGCTGGGTTTTGTGCCGGGTGCGAATCCAAATCAAGCTCTCAATAAGAGTGAGACAAAGCGAGGGCTATCGCAACAGAAACCTGGCAGTGCACAGGGGGTTCTCCTCCAGGGAAAACACAAGAGGTCTCCATCTCCAGTGTCAGTGAGAAGGTATCAGTATCAACAGCAGAAAAAAATTGCATTTTCTTTCCCACCCTGCAATTCCCAGGAAAAAAACACCAGCCTCATGTAACATTTCCGCTGGGACAGGAGGCAAAAAGAAATCTATCAAGTAATTTTCCACAGAGAGGAAAAGTAAAACATGTCCTAAAACTGTTAAATGTTATAGAAACTAGAATAGCCTGCAATACACCTACGAGCTTTTACTGTTCTCCAGCTCCTCCGGTTAACTTGGATACTACAAAGTTTTGTCCTATGAAGGAGCCAGAATCGCACCTCCCTCAGGAAAATCACATTTTCAGAATGGAAGAGCCAAGGACACCTGCTTTCATTGTGCTCATCACTGGCAAATCCATTTAGTCAAAAATCTGTATGACACAATCTGCATACACAAACTCCTGAACTTTGCTTACGTCTTCCTAGGCATCAGTCATTTTCAATCATGAAACAAAATCTTTGGTCCTTGTTTTCTTGACTCTGTAGAAAAACCTCACACATTCTGTTTTTGCCAGAACTGCAGCATTGCAGAAGGGAGAGAGAGCTTGCGTGTGGCAGCTCAGAAATGCACCTGCATTCAATACACTACGAATTAGGACACCACACCAGTTTCAACTGAGATGCTCCTGCCAGCCCTTCTACGTATAGCACTCCTGGTCGGTACCTGGTGCTGGAACGTGTCTGCGCTTGTTCCTAAAACTGCAGCTTATTCTGCCCTCAGCCTATAAGCTGTGTACTTATTGTATCAGATGCAGCAAATTGCATCTCTTTTTCTTATTTAATTGCCTTGGAGAAGATAAAAATCACATAGACACATGTAAACAAAACTTGTAAGTGAGCCAAATGACTTTTTTTTTTCCTGTTTTCATCAGAACATGGGGAATTCTCTTGATTACCTGGTAGAGTAAGAGTTGATTTCTGGGTTGGTTTTTTGCCACACTTGATTCTGTATTCATTTATGGAATTTTCAATCTCTTGAAGCTTTTTTACAGCATCGGCATACTCTTGCTTTCTTTTCTTCTTTACGTTTTTGCAGAGATCTGGCTCACTAGCAAGTTTCTTTGCAGCTTCTACCAGCTTTTGCTGTATGATAAAATTGCTCTCCAACTCCTGCAAAGCGGGATCCTGTAAGTTCAAGAGATGAGATATTTAGATGAGGTTATACAAATGATGATCTGTTTTTGTAGTAATGAAGTGGAAACCTCCTGCTCCAAGACGAAGCCTGAAAACGCCTCTTTGAATCTCTCCCTGCTTTAGAGAAAATAAAAATTGGTATCACCATACCTACATTACTGGGAGTAGGAAGCTTTAATTAATTGTTTGTAAACAACTTTGAGAGGCTCAAATGAAAGGTGCTGCAGAAGTGCTAAGTAACACATTATTAAATCTGGACAGTAGGATTTTGTTTCAGTTGCACGTAGGCAGACTACATAAAATCAGTTTGCTGCAGACACGGATTATACAATAATGTAAAGCCAGCGCAGCGAGTTTTGGGTGAAAGACAGATGCAAAGTGCCCAACGTCTACCTACTGCTTGGACGATACACGGCTAGTTAGCAAATATCTTAAGGAATGAGGGGAAACGATGCGCTTCCAGAAACTGCATATATCTGAATTAGCATATCTCCTGAGTCAGTCTCTGCCAGCAAAATTCATATTAGCTTCTTGAGCAATATCGAGCTTTTACTTAGGTGGAATTTGCATTAAGCCAGAGGTAAATCTCCTGCTGTCATCTGTCACACAACTATGCTCAGGGACAGATGATTTTGCAAGGGGGACAAGCACACCCCACCACTTTCTGGGCTCAAACACAACCTCAAAACACCATAAATCAGTGCTCAGGAAAGGCTCATACACATGGGTTGTCAAATGGCATCGTGAACATTAAAATGCAAGTAGCATGGCCAAATGAGGGGCTCAGGTTAGGGATTTTAAGGCTTTTTGAAATGGCCAGTTTCCTAGTCGTTTCTCATGGAGCACAGCTGAAATAAGGGCAGTACCTGTCTAGATCCTCAGGCATAGGCATGCAACTGCCCCCAGCTGCCTCCTCTTAATGAGGTAAGAGCTGGATTATTTTGAAGTGGCTTTGGCCACCGGTCTGGCCACCCCACCTTTGCTGTGAAAACAAGCTGCAATGCTCACCTCTTCAGTAGGGAGCAGGTTGTCATCCAGTTTGAAAGCTGTGCCAACACGTCTTCTGACCTGGGGAGGTTCCTCTCCAGCACTCAGAGGATACTCCTTTGGCATCTTGCCCGTCAGCTCCTGGGGAACAGAGAGGGCTCTACATGAAGGTCCAGTGAGCAAGTAGGGCCCACCCCAACCCTGTGTAAGGTGCTGTTCTCACCGCCTCGCGCAGGCAGATTTTCTTCAGCTCCTCAACTTTCTGCAGCAGTTTTTCCTGAAGGAGTTTCTCTTTCTTCTTTAGCTCCATAATTTTCTCCTTCTTTTGTTCTTCACTGACCTCTGAATCCTGAGAGCCTGAAAAATACATTCTCTTTATTAGAGAATTTACAGGTAAAAGCCACTGCTTTCCCTCCCGCAACAAAGGAGGTAGGCTGCGATCTCCCCAGAACTGGCCAACCTAGCCTAACTGCATCATATTCAAAATGCAACGTCCAGCTCTTGTGTCATCCAGGAAGAAGGCTTTTAGGAAATCTGCACTTCTTCAAACCCTCAATACTGGCCAAGTCTTAAGTATACAAGCCAAAACCGCACTACTCAAAATAAACCGAGACATTAGGGATACCTATGATACACTTGATACTTCAGCTTTGATTTTGCTTTGATACAGACACCGATTCTCCTCACCTGGGCTTTACCTCCAGGCACTTCTTGGGGGGAAGGCAGGCTTTTATCTACCTAGGAGTCCTCCACGGGTGGTGGAGAGATCTGAAGTCCACCTCAGAGCTGAATTTTATTTAGGAGAATGTCTCTTTTCTGCTTATTTTTGCAGAAAGCCAGGGCAGTTCAATTCCTAGAGCAGGTGCTCGAAGTTTGCCTGGATTCAGTTTGGATTGAATGACACTTGGATGAGACGTACAGTCAGTCATTCAAGGATGGGCTAACCAACCGGTAAAGTGATATCAAGTTACTTGTGGACCAAAAGTACACGGTTGCTTATCTGTCTTTAGCACATTTTCACTTCCTTGTTAGTTACAATGGGAGAGGAAACAGCAGATCATACAATAGATGTTTCTGCCTCAGATATGTAACCAATACACGCTGTCACATGCTTCACTGTATTTGTGGTCAGCTGGACTCATCACCCCTGTTAACACACAAGTGCCGCTGTACTTCAGGGCCTTGCATTCACACAAAATATTACCTGATGAGATTAAACTGCCATTGCTGGCCATAATAAGCTGATTTTTTGCTTCCATAGTCACTAGCTTTGAAACCTTCGGTGTTCCCATTTCTGTCAAATCCATGGCAATATCATCCAAACTTCTGGCTGAAGGAATTTTTGCCTGAAAAAGTTAAATAAATAAATCATTGAGTTACCTCTCATTAACTTCAGAGCATGGGGTCACAGAAGACGACATTCCACACCTCATCTCCCACAAAAATAAGGGCTAAAGCAACAGCATCACACAGGAGCTGACTGTGCACTTGGCTGCCCCGGCATTCCTCAAACCTGGCCCCAAAAGTCTTAACTGCCTCCAAACTCATAACCTCTTCTCTGTTTGCACCGTGTTCGAAAAGAACATGAGAAAGAGACAAAAGAAAAAGCAGATTAAACATTGAGACATGGGAATTCCCTCTGCTGTGATTACACTTCCATAGCTCTTAATTGGAGGCAGCCTAAAATGGATCGAATAGCAATACTGTAGCTTAGACTGCTCAAAAAGCAGACAAAAGCTATTTGTATTTTTTCTCTAGGGATTAGGTTATCCACGGAACAACATATACTGAAGGATATGTAGGAAAGGTGTTGAAGCTTAAGCCTACAGCAAAATGCCTTCTAACTTACTTTGCTTTGTTTTCTGTCCAAGTAGAACTGGTGTTGACTGATTGCCATTACCCAGATGGATTTGATCAGGGAAGTGTTTGCATACCAGGTTTGCACTACCAGTCCACTCTGACCAAAGGTCCTTCTCGAGACTGAAATCCTGAAGAGGTGAAAAGAAACACAACTTTAGGACAGGCCTCTGACGTTTAAAGTCCCCAAAGCCTCGTTCCTAACCAGGCAAGACTCATAGCCTTTATTTCAGAGATCTAAAAACCTGGACTTGCTTCTCCCCGGCATCCGCTGCTGCTGCCTTTCCTCCCTCCTAACTTGCCGTCCATTTTACAAAGCCAAAGCCCCTCCTGGTTGAGCTTTACAGAGAAGCAATAAGAAATTCACCCTGGGCAAAGGCTCTTCCTTCCTGGAAGGGAAGGCACAGAAAAGCAGCTGAGGGTGAGCTCCCTCCCTCACCCTTGGCATCAGTACCAAGGCAGGGAAGGGCAGGAGGTGCCCGAGGTGCCCGCGGTTCTGTGCTGCCACCAGCGCACAGACACCTCCCATCCCCAGCCACTAAGACAAATGACTAATACCCAGTCCTGGGAGAAGATTCATCCCACGGCTATCCCACCTCCAGCCTCACCTGCGGGGATCGTGAACTTCCACGGCAAATTTCTTCTCACGGAAGTAGAGGTTTTCCAGCTGCTTCCATTGGAATAGCTAGAAGGACAGTGAGAGAGCAGCACAGCACGGTCACTCCAAGAATCACCAATCTTCTGCCCCCCCATTATACAATTCCAGCAAATAACAAATTATGTGTATCTTCAGCTGTGCCACAGACTCAGCAATAACAACATTCATAACATCAGTAAGTGTATCAATATAAATGTAGGGGATGCCCCTCAAGTAAATGCACACTTTCACGAACAATGCACTGCAACTTCTGGGTTTGGGCTGTGAAAACATCTGCTTTTATCAACAATTCATGTCACTGCTGGATGTCTGTAGGGACCTTGGGAGTGCGACCAAAGTCCTCTTCTCTCTGATTAAATGCAGAAGAACTCCAAACGCAGCAACTACGCGGACACCAAGTCCTCTCCTCAGCCAGAACACCCCCAGGGAACGGCAGCAGCTGGGGGACAACCAAGACCTTCCCCTTCTGAAGACAATGGGTGTAGGATTCAGCAAGACATTTTGGAGCAGGGGTAAAACACGCACAGAGAAGCAGCAGCTAGGGGAGGACTGGCCCCACAGCACACACCACTGTAAGGAAACTGCCGATTACTGCCGGAAACTCCTGCCGAGTGCCAGCCAGGAGAGCACGCCGAAGGAAACGCTCTGCACCAAGGCTCGGCAGCTGCACCCATGGGCTCGGGGTTTCGCACGAACCCGCTCGCCCTTTGTGCCAGAACCAGCGCCCCGTGGGGCTCACCCCGCAGGTCCTGCACCTCCTCAGCCCAGCCCCAGAGGGCTGCTGCTCCCCTGCCCCTCGGTGTGGGGTCCTGCAGCAGCACGCCCTGCCCCAGCAGTACGTGTGCGTGGGTACAGACACCCACATGCGCGTACCCGAGGTGTCACCGAGGGTGGCAGGGAGCAGCAGAGACCCCTCCATCCCCCAGGAGTTCCAGGGTCGCTCTGCCAGGCAGCTCCTGCTGGGACCTGGCACCAGCAGCCCCAGAGCCCCAGCACACGCGATGCTCCCGCCGGCCTCGCTGCGACACCCTGGCGTGGCTGGCAGCCAACACACCGCGGCCACGGACGGGCCTCAGGTTCCGTACAGCTCCTCTCAGGCCACCTCGGTACAGTGCCGTACAGCTCCTCTCATGCCACCACGCTCCCTCCCCTGAAAGCTGCCCTCGCAGGGCTGTGACGAGCAGAGCCTCACGCCTCCGCGGGAGCAGCTCTGGCAGCGCTCCTCCCGCACCCTTTCGGCTGTTGGGTTAAAACTTCCCTTTCTAGCACGACCATTTAGTCTTAGATTCCGCTGCGCGAAAAACGCGGCAGGGCGAAATGTCATTTACTTCAGCCAACCCATCACTTTCCCTAAGATTACGGAAGCTTTCCTCTGCCGCCTCAGCGCATTCCCCCAGCGAGGAGAAGCGCCCGGCGCCGGCAGCGCCCTGCCCCGCTCGGACGGCTCGCAGGAGCGCTCCCTCCCCCCCCGCCGCCCCCTTTCCCAAAGCAGAGGGATCCGCTCAGCACCCGCCGGGGGTTGCCCTTACCTGCCCCGGGCCCGCGGGTCCCGTCCCGCAGGGCGGCAGCCGGCGGCCGGGCGCTCCCGGGCGGCAGCCCAGGAACCGGGGCGGCGCCAGGCGGGGCCGAGCGGGGCCGGGCTTCGGGGCCCGCAGCCTCCGCCCCGCCACCGGCACCGGCGGCCCCCGGTGCTGAGCCCCGTCCTCAGCGCCGCTCCTCCCCGCAGGGAGCAGCCTGCCGAGGCTCGAGGGTGCAAATCCGGCGTCCGGTTTAAAAAGGGGAAAAAAAAAAAAAAAAAAAAAGGGGGGAAAAAAAAGTAGAAGAAAACAGGGAGAAATTAAAAAAAAAAAAATCGAAAACGGGAAAAAAAGGAAAAAAAAGAGAAAAATAGAAGGAAAAACTAAAGTAAAAAATAAAAAAATGAAATAATTAAAAAAATAAAATTAAAGTAAATTTAAATAAAATTAAAATAAAATAAAATTTAAATAAAATTAAAATTAAATTAAATAAAAATAATAAAAATGAAATAATAAATAAATAAATGAAATAATAATAAATAAAATATAAAGAATAAATAAAAGGACATAAAAAAGCCTTTACATTTCCTGGAGGTGGCTGGGGAGGGAGCAGAGCCATGCCCCGCTCGCCCCCCCGCCGCCTGCCCGGCCCCCTAAATCTCCCACATATTAAAAGAAAATAGAAAGGGGGGTGGATTGGAATCTGTTTTTTGAGCTGGAAGAACAGTTTGGAAGAAATGAAATGTTTTTGCTGCGTACGTTCCCTTTAGCCCGCTGATTAGGCCCACCTGATCTAATGAAGGTTTTCCTGCCACCCCTCCCCAGCCACTGCCGTTGCCGGATCCTCACATGCCCGCGGAAAACTCCCACTGAGCACAGCGGGGGCTGCCTGTCGGACCCTACAAGCAGGATTTGGCCTGCTCGGGGTTTGCTTCTCGGGTCTTTTTGGAGAAGGCACAGAGCAACCTGACAGCACCTCACTAACCCCGCACCTCTCGGCATTAGGCAGGGCTCTGACCCCAGCCGCGGCTTTTGGAAGCACGGGAGCTTCACCTCCTGCATGCCTCCTGTGATCCTGCAGAACAAAAGGATCGCCCTCCGAGCCCTCTTTCCCATACAAAAAGAGCCTGTAATTGTAGTCTAACAAGACGCGGAGCAGACACTGCCTGCCTAAGTAGTGAGACACCTTCATAGTGGAAGCAGCTGGTTGTCGGCCTGGCTGATCTGGCATCCAGCTTTGAATAAAAGGCAGGTCTGTCTGGGCCCGACAGCAGGAGCTGGGGAGAACGGCCCCGGCAGGACCACGGGCGGGGAGCTGGCATAGCCCCTGCCTCGAGAAACAGGCAAGAGGCGATTTGCTTAACGCACAGATGCATTTAGTTCAAAAATTACTTTAAAAATATCATTGTTTTTCAAGGGGGTGGAAATCCAGAGAGGAGCCGAGCACTGCTGCCCAACCGCACCTCCAGCCCCAGCGCGTTTCCTGGGCCAAGAGTGATGGCAAATTCTCACCAAGAGCTCAATTACCCCAATTTTTGGTTTTCCACCCAAGGGATCTTTGCGTAACGCAGCAGGGATGTGTGCGCCGTGCTGCTGCATCTGCAGCAGTCCTTCCTTCGGGAAGTGCTTTGTGGTACGTACCGTGCCCGTAGGGAGGTTCAGCCACCACCATCCCAGTAGCTTACTGGGAACAGCAATCTCCAGACAAATCTGGCGATTCAGACCAAGGAAACATAAAAGATTTCTGCCCGCAGGAATGCACCCCACCCCGATGAAGGAAATTACCACCCTGCCGGCAGGGCTGGAAGAAGGGCTGCGTTTCAGCCCCTCAGCAGCAGTTCGCTGGCTGGCACGCTGCCTTCAACTGAAATCTTTTTTTTTGTTGTTGTTGTTTTAAATTGCTCTGCCTGGCTGCAAAGGGAGGCATTTGAGGGGATAGCAGGAGAGCCAAGCTGCCCCACCTGCAGCAACTTCTGACAGAAGGAGGCAGACAGCTCTCACCTGTGCCAGCATAAATTGGCAGAGCTCACCCGGAGGCATCCCTCATCTCTTACATATTAAGCCAGTCGTCTAAAAACCTCTTCAATCACATTTTTTCTCTAATGCACTGCGATCAATCCTTGCCAGGTTCCCACTGGCATGGGCTTTAACAAGGATCAGCGATGTCTCAGCAACGAACAATGCGGCTGTCACAGAACGTGTGCGTTGTGGGGCACGAGCTCGAGCAACTTTCTGCACATCTGGAAGGAACTGCATTTCAGAGCGGTCTTGTAACAGCTCTGTGTTTATTTGAAATAATTATGCGAGCTTAGTATCTTATGTCTAAATCGATGGCTTCTCCTTGGTGAGAAATAAACATAGTAAAAGAAGTCTTTGCATGATTAGATCCGCCTGCTGAGAAGCCTGCACAAACGCTATTGTGTTCTGAGCAATTCAGCCAAGCAGGACAGAGAATTTACATTAAGCAAATGTTCTGCAAGGGAAAACTTTCAGCATCAGCATTTAGAACGTATATGTGGAATTAAAAGAAAAATATCATAAATATTACCCATTTCAAAACTAGTATGCTCTAACAAAAACACTCCTGAGAACATAATGTATTCAAGATGACCAGCATTAGAACTGAAATCCTTGCAGATTTGAAACAATACCATAGCGAGATTACTTTTCCTCTTCAGACATTGGAGTTCATTTATCACCAGGGAGTCGCCCACAGAAACACAATGAAGTGGGAGAAAAGGTCCAAAAGCAAGCAAGCAGCCTTCTCAAATTCCCATTCCTCGGAGTATCACCACATATTGGCTGAACGCAGAATAAACTCGACCCACTCCACAGTGCACGCTCCAGAAACGAGACGGGGCATTGTTTCTCTCACCAGTGAGAGGAATATGGGTGGAGATAAAAGGGAGAAGTACCCTGTTTTGAAACAGCATCTGAAGTTCTGCACCCTGGGACCCGTTTTATGCGTTTCCTAATCAATTCAGAAGAGATTCAGGATGGGATCTTGGCATGCCACCCAGACACCCCTCCCCACAAGCGGGAGGCATTTCTCCAAGCAGGAGACATCTCCGTATTAACTGGAGCTGAAGGCAGAGTATGTCTGCGGAGCAGCAGGACTGCAGAGTTAATCCCAGGTCTGAGCTGAAACCTGAACACGGGTTGCAAACCCAGGCTTTTTATGCCCTGTGAGACTTCGGGACTATAATCAACTGAGCCAGAGCGTAACCTCCAGCCAGTGTGGAGCCACAGCTTTTATCTAGGAAGAAAAAGACAATTTTCCTAAATGACACAAGAACAGCTCTCTGTCTTCAGTCTGTTACAGCAAGGCATTTCCCTCGGCTCCCATCACTCGCAGTCCAGGGCGAGCTGTAAAATTTGGGTCCAATTTGCTAGGAACCACTTCAAAAAATTACAAAGTTCCAGGAGCAACTTAACATCGACAAAACGCCTTTCTTCAAACAATCTCAGGTTCACCAGCAAAATATCATGGCTGGAATCAAACCTCCGCAGGCAGCTTGACAGAGGCAGGCAGACACAGCAGGTTCTCCTGGTCCAGCCCCGACCTACAACAACGCACGGGCGAATGGGCTGCGCTGCTCACGGGTGACTGACACGGCATGCACAAGCTTTGGCAAGGCAGATGAGTATCTGGGATTGCTTCATCTGGTTCTGTCTTGCAAGTTGTTTCCTGCGAAGAGCATTCAACCCTGGACTTCACGCCACAGTGTTGATCCAACAACAAAATCTTGGGATAACCACTGTGCTCCGAGGCTCATATTTAGGTTTCTTTGCCTGAAGACCTACTTGGACAAAGCCAAAAGATTTCACTTTTTGAAGATTACCATTGGGAATTGACACTGCATTAATGGATGCAGTTAATTAAAATATGCATATAGGTTTTCTTCTGAATGTGGATTTATCTCTGAAGCCCGTGATCAACACGTTAAACAAACGCAGCTACGTCTGGCAGCAGCCATGATTGTTGCACAAAAGGCACAAGGAGCAGAATAAAGCTGCCAGGTGGGAATTCAGGTGGAGCACAGGCACCAACTCCAAGTTCCTACCTGAATCTTGGAATCTTTCCCACTTCAGCAGGTATCGCAGAGACTTACGCAGCCAGAGATCACTTACCTTTAAAACTAGGAAAGGCCAGCCCAGTCTCCCATTAGATTTGACTCAGCCTTTCCCCGTTACTGAATTAATCAGACATGTATATTTAAACACCCCTAGTTGGAGAAGTGGCGTACAATCGGGATGCTCTCTCCCAGATGGCTAGGGATAAACACAACAGCACTTTTGATCCACAACATAAACAGCAGGATAACACCAGCACATGGCAGTTGTGAGTCTGGCTCCATCTTGAAGAGGAAAGCAAGAAAATTCTGCTAAATCCAGCAAAACTAGCACTTCTGCTCAGACAGGCAGACAAAATTTACATGCCTATTCCGCTCTTGCTGTTTTGGAAAGGATGGTACTTGCTGACTCCTTGGAGATTTTGACAAGCTATACAGACTCTTCGCTCTCTGAAAATATATTTTGATGCATTCACAAATGTGAACAAACAACAACGCTAGCTGAAAGCAAACTTCTGCCTGCCACAGCACTCGCTGCAAGGCTATATAGCTGCACTGAAACAAACGGCAATGTCTTCAGCAGTTCAACTTCAGCAATTTTTGTCCCTTCTTGTTAGCACCAAACACAAATCTGCAAGTCCATTGCAATACCACTGCTGTATAATACTAAAGCCGTATCCATCCTTGCTTTTTGAATCAGCTTATTGGCATTAAACCTTCCCTCTGCATTTAAGTTCTTCTCTCCCACCTTCCCTTTTGATCTCTGTTTTACATTGTATAATTATAATTAGAGTGCAGCAGACAACTTTTACCATTTCCATTGTAACACTTCCACTGCAGAGGTGACCTTTGGGTGCTAGGTTTTTTGTTTTGCTTCGTTTTTTAATTTTATTTTTCCTAAACACGACTCCTGCTGCATTCAAAGGCAACGCCTCATAAGCAACTGTAGCAGGGTGTGACTTGTTATCTGGGTCCTGCTGACCTTAAAAAATTTTCTTAATCTGCCTGGTTGATGTTGTAAACTGAAATCCCACAAGCAGAAAAGTGCTTGGCGAAGCAATGCTTCTAGCCAGGCAGGATGTATTTTCTTGGAGAGAGTTACTGGTCACAGCGGGACATCCTGGCTGGAGAATAGTCTGCGTTTGATCTGATCGGGAAACCTTGTAGATATTGTCTAAATGTAGGCAAGTGCTCAAGAGCAAGAGGAGCTGCTTGATGTTCTTCTTTGATGATTGATGGCTGTATTAACATTTTCTAGGGTTTTAATTGTGTCTCTCTCGTTTCAGAACATTCATGGTAGGAGAGACCTAAAGAGCTTTACTGAACAAAGTGAAGGAAGGACTTGAGAGTTCAACCTTGGACACACAGGTATATAAATACAGCACAAAAGAAACCAAGTCATAGCCTGCTCTGCAGAAAGAGAAGATCAAGTTGGGAACTTGAAAGGGAATTGCTCTTCACAAGGAAGTTTTGTTAAGCCATGTTTTCTGGCACAAATACACTAAACATTATCATTTTGCTAATGTAAAATTCCCTGGCAGGAAGCACACGCTTCATGTGAACTCCTGCCCAGATCATTCCAGGGAACGGAGAACAGCAAGCTCCGTGTCTGCATCTCCTTACAGCCTCAATGTTCCAGCAAAGACACGACCAAAAAAAACCCCACACATATCCAACCCAACAGCACAGCTCCCACACGTGCACTGCTGTCTTTTCCCCACTGCCAACCCTGTTAACTCTTCAAAGACTTCCAGGGCTCAGTCCTGTCTCAGTGAGCCTTACACATCTACAGGCCTGGAGGAGTTCCCAACATATCATGTGCTTGAGCAGCACGATGGATTTCCAGGGCCGCCAGCAGAAGAGCCTGTTAGGGCTGACTGATGGATGGCTGCGAGGGAGCCAGCAGTGGAATATGGGACCCTCTGCCCTGTTTCAACAACAGCTGAAGCTGTTGGCAGAGTTTACGCTGCAGGAGACACACTGGGGAGAAAGGGGGGTGGAAAAAGAGAAGAACGACTTCCAGTATTTGGCATTTACTCTCAATCCCCCCTTATAATTCATTGCATCATGAAAACATACAATCGCCTACAAAGGCCTGCAGTTTTCACACAGTTCTGCTTGTATTTCGTGGACATCAGTGGATATTCTCATTATTTTTTCACACAAATTACACCTCTGAAAGCCAAACGAAACACTGCTCAAGTACAATGCCTTTAGTTTGGGACTTGCAGAAGCCCAACTCCTTCACGCTTTTGTAGTTATCCCTAGAGACTGCCAAAATTCCTGTAGAGACTGTCCTGAGACCACCAAACTCAAACCCACAAAGCTCCTGAAGGCAGCTGCTGGCTGTAGTGAATTACTTTCCAGTATTTAAGCAAGGGGGGAGAATTTTTACTGCCTGGGTGCTAACAGGATTCTTCTGCCTCCAGCCATTTGTCTTTTGCTCATTTGTTTTATAAGCAATAGTTTAAAAAGGTACACACTGGCATGCAACACCTCCACACCAACCCAGCAAATGCAATGATACAAAAAACTTACTTTTCTGGGCTTGACTTTGTCTTGTAAGTCGTACTGGCCTATCCCTTTATAACTTATTCCAAGCCACCAAGGGATTCCTTGTTTATCCTGAAAAAGGGAAGCCTGCATGAGCTGTGAGCTACTTAAAAATTAAGCAATTCCAAGATCACAGCCTACTTCATTCTGTGACAAGTACAAGTAGGTAGGGAACAAGGACATTTTATGCAAACAAGCTGATGTGAAGTGGATTGCTAAAGTGAATGTTGAAAATTTCTTCCACTGCCTTCTCAGGTAGAGGCAAGAAACTATGTGGCGGTTGTGCAAAGTGGAGAAAAAAGCAACAGCACTGTTGAAACAAATGGGTGTCACTCTTTGCAAGATTTGTCTGTGAGGGGGAAAGGGTAAGGGAGAGAAAAAATGTGGCCAATGACTGCATCCATGAAACTCAGGCACGACACAGCTGCAAGAGGAGAACAGTGCAAACAATCAACTTCTCAGGTACCATTGTCAAGGCCATGACTGAAAGTAAGGAGACATCACCTCTGCTGAGCTCTTCTGCAAAAACCACATTTGTCCAGTCTCTGCTCTACAAATGGAAATAAATAGTGTATTTCCATCACTCTCCAAAAATACTGTTCAACTAAAGAGCATTTTCCCACTCTACATGTGCACCCACTAATCATTGCAATTTAGAAGCTCTTTTCTACATTGTATTTTTTCTAGCCTTGGTTAGAAATGGCTCCAAAGGAAATATTAATTGCCTCAAATCTAGAAGTGATATCCAGTTTAATTAAGCTGGTATGAATTTAGGTCCTGATAGCATGACTGAAGGTGTTCACAGAGGTTCCTTTCTGTCTTCTATAGCACGTAATGCTTTGCTGCTCTCTGAAAACATTTTAAAAAGAGAACTGAAGAGGGAAAAGGTATAGAGGTTGAAAAATGTGGGGTTTAATTCTGATAGAAGGGTACTGAATCATCAAAATACTCCTTTAGGAATGCAATCACATGTAATAAGCCAAGCAATCATATTATCTATAGACATTTACTAACCTTTACTCCATAGTAATGAACTCCATATGTTGGCAAAGCTTCTACCACTCTCATGTACCTGTAGACAGATTTATAGCGTATCAGATGATTTTCTCTGGAGGAAATCATATCTATTAACATATTTTTTTCACACATACATTCAGGACATGTCATTTATCATTTGCATATTTTGAAGACCTTAATGATTTAATGCCCATGGTTTTGGAAGAAAATAGCACCCAGGCTCAGGGACAGATGTGGTATTTTGGCCCAGACAAAGTAAATGGAAGGTTTCTCGTACTACAAAACACTCGATCTCCTATCAGAAGTTCAGAGAACTGAAAGCAAAACTTCCATTTCTGAAGTGAATGTGTAAGTCTTTTGGGAAATGTTGGCGGGAAAGATATGCCTATAATTATTTCATGATGGTGCTTTTGTTAAAATAGATAGCTTTCAAATTAAATTGTTTATGGAGTTGTACAATTTTTTCATGATGCAATTCAGACAGCCACTGAAGAGATAATTTTTTCTCTGTTCCTGTCGAAAGAAGCCTCTGAATTATTGGGACAGAGTCGCAGGCCCCAAGCTATGGGACAAAAAGAGCAAGTTGTCTACAATATGCAACTACAGCAATCATCTCAATCTTCTTGGTTCCATGGGCTGTATTCATCCTGCAAGAACCTTGTTTTTTGAAAACTAAATTCTGAGCATTTGAACACACATGCATTTGTTTTCCTTACAGAACCTAAGGTAACATCCTTAGAGTCTGGTGTGAAAACTAAGTGATAGCAATCAGGGTATGGAGAAGGCTTTTTTGAATAAATAAGGCCCATATTGTTTCTTTTATATTTGATGTATTTGAAGGAAGAGATACAACCTTAAGTGGAAACTTGTGACATCTAAAGCTTGAAATACTTTTAAAACATTACTCAGTAAAAAATAATTCTGGCAGATACAAAAGGCAAAGTTTGCAAGCAATAATAACCCAAAGAGCCTGCATTGCCACTTCTCAAATAGGAAAGAAAAAAAAAGGAAAAAAAAATAGGAAAAAGTTAGTAAAAAGATCATCTTCACAAGTAAGTGTCATACTCACTGAACAATGGCTTGTCCTCTGGTCAGGCCTTTAATTTGTGTATAATGTTCAATTACTCTATCCTCACTGCAAAACAAGCACAAAAAACAATTTAGAGGCTGTGACTTTTTTTCCACATGTGATAGCATTTGTTGAAATTTGTGTGCCTGCTCAGCATGCAGAGAAGTGCCCCTCTGTATTTTTCTCTGTACTTTCCCACCTTTCATTAAGCAGTGTGGAGCAGCCTTCTAATCCCCACCATTGCATGCTGAGTTCCAGACTAATTACCAAATCATTTCAGATCAGCCTGCTCCACTGCAGATGCTGTTGCAGAATAATAGTACTAATTGTATAAATTCATTTTCACATTCTAAAGAACCCAAACTTCAAAGGATGGTGAGTGCTCCATATGTATGGCAGAAGTTGTTAAAACAAACATTTTCATTCTAGCGTATTCTTTTCACCTGATATTTCATAGACAAAGAACTATAGATTTTTCAGCAGTGACATTTTTACATTTTCCCTGTTATATACTATTTTTTATGTACTATTTTTTACTATATACTATATTTTTTATATACTATTTTTTATATGCTATTTTCTTTTAGTGGAATGAGAAATAAAATGTGCATTTAAGTGTCAGACACTTGAATGCAAAGAGGAACCAACAGTATTTGTTCTGAAAGAAAAAATCATAAACCTAAAAATGAAATAAATGAGGGAGTCAAACTTGAATAAAGGGCATGAATTACAAGGAAACAAAATTGTTCATTCATCCCAAACGTATTCTTCTATGGCAGATTCAAGCCACAAAATCGGACCTGCTTTTCTGTTTTCAGCTTTTCCATCTCATCTTTTCCCTGTCCTGTTGTGGAGTGAAAGAGCGGCTGGTTGGGCACCTGGCACCAGCCAAGGTCAGCCTACCACAGAGGCTCTGCTGTTTAGTAGTTGAAAAGGTGCTCTTTGCAAACACAGACTTGGCCGGGATTCAGATTTCGTCTCTTTCTAATGCATGGTGCCCACTTACTCTGATCCAGCAATTTAATTTGAACGAACTTTCAGTCAGGGATTGGCATCAGATCTTGTGTAATTTATAACCTTCTAAAATTGCAAATGCCTGAACACAAGCAATTAACGGAGTCTTCTATAACACAGGCTGAAAACTTTTAAAACATTTTACAAAACTGTTTAAAAGTGATCTTGTCATTACTACCCATAACAAAGATTTCCATTTTAAATGAATTAAACAGCTCACCAGTAAGCAAGCGATGGATGCTCCTGCAGCGTCTTGGTAGGGAAGACAGGCAGCGTCTTCAAATCTTTCCTAGTGTTTTCATCACTAAAAGCAAAAATGGCACGGAGTCAGTGCTGGTGAATCATTCATGCAAATTGCCAGTTTCAGCGGAAGGAAAGGGTTGTATTTGCTACCCAAGAACAAGGTGGATTGCCCCATATCAGGCCGTCATAGCAACGTAACTCTAGAGGCCCTCTCATGTGACAGTGATGTACATGGTGGCATGCAGACTCATGTTGTAACTCATTATACAGACACGTGATTATCGAGTTAGTCAGGCCACTGTGGCGGGAGTGTGGTATCAATATTTATTTTGCACACGCTCAGTTTGCTAAGTACAGACTGAGCTCTCAACAGCTGCAGAAGGAAAGTTTTTGCCCAAAGGCAAGGCTTGCAGTGCTATTTTTGCTCTATCTTTAGCTAAAACCCTTTGCAGCAGACAATAAATTCCGTGAAGCAGCATGGCGTTTGTCGAATCTCAGAGTTTGACACAGATCCGATTCAAAACAAAGGATTTCAGTTCATATACTTTGAAGTATTTTTACTGGAAGGAGTTTTCCTGGAGTTCACATTCTGCAGAAAGTTCAAATATTTTGGACTCTAGGCCCAGCCCAGAACAAAATCAAGGCTGTTGAAATATGTGAATGCAATTTGTTACAAAACCAACAACAAACAGCAGAATATTTTAAAACCTATTTGTAGGCATCAGTAAAATGGTGAATATTTTCTCCTTATATGCTCCATTAATTAATCAGCTGAAAGTTGCACGCCTCATTTCTGCAGGATTTCTGCATGCCTTCACAGCAGTGCGAACAAGCACGAACACGACTGTTCTGTGAAAAGAATGCACCAGTCATATTCATCGGTATCTGCCTCCACTTCTGCAGCCAGGCTTTCCTTGAAGGTGTTTCCCTGCTCCCGAGCTCTGTTTTCATCAGCGTCCACTATTACAGATCCCGTCTGAGCCGCGTTGCCCCTCTTCCCTCAAAATGGCTCATGCGCACCCATGCACCCGAGGAACAGATACCAGCACAGAAATCTGCTCTGACACCACACATCAGCCACTGCAGGTGGAGGAGGCAATGGAGGTGCACTGAACCACTCACACCTTCAGTCTCACAGCAGATGTCACATGGAAGGAGCAGTAAATTAAAACTTCTTGTGCCTCCAGCGAGCGCAGGCTAATTGCTCTCCAAGCTTCTTCCCCCAGCCCTGACAATGCGCCTCAACCCTGACTAAGAGGGACCACCTCTGGGGACCAGGAAACAGTTCAATCAACAGCCTATTTATTCTTCAGCGTCTTTGATGAAGTTGCCAAGAAGGGGGGTGGTCAATTAGCACGCAGGAGCTGTTGTTTCTGAGCTCTGCAGCCGGAGCTCTTCTGCCAAGAATATGCACTTTTCTTTGCAAGCTGGCCAGCTCCCAGCTGCCACAAATGGGGACATCTGGGTAGAAAACCAGGATCTCTCCTCTCAGTGCTCATAGGGCCAGTGCTCACAAAAGCAAAAGGGGGGGGTTATTCACCCCTTAAAAGCTTGTTGATTGTATCAAAAGGCTGCAAAACACCCCAGCTTGCAGTGCAGACAGGTTACCAGGGCTTTGTAGGGCCACATAAAAATGCAGACAGAGCTCATTCTCCTGAGGCCTCAGAAACCAGAGTAAAAATAAACCAAACCAAAAAGACCATCCTAAAGCTAAACAAAGCAAAACAAAATGAACAACAACAAAAAAAAGAAAACAAAGCCCTGAGCAACCTGGTCTTACCACAGAGCTGACCCTTCTCAGAGCAACAGGCTGGGCTAGACGACCTCCTGAGCTCCATTCCAACTTAAATCATAAACTCAGGATAATTTATCATTAAAATAAAGATTTCCTACTATTTTAGGCCTGACTCATAACTGTAATGGCCGCATTAACAGACAGGGCTGGCAGGGAAATACAGTGAAGTAGAGGAGGGTTTCAGAAGGAAGCGATAACAAAATAGCTCATTTTTACCACACAAAAGGGTTGTTCCTCTAAATATAGGTTCTCAACACAAAAGATTCATAATCAGAGGTTTAATAGCAGGTCCTTAACCCCCCTATTTAGAAGCCTCGCTGCCGGTGAACAACAAAACGCCCAAGCAAGGGCTGAGGCAGTGACGAGGCTGACGCTGGGAGACGAGAGCTGAGCCCCACGGGTGCAGCCCCCTCTCTCCTGCCCCACTGCAGGGCAGGCCCACGGGCGATGCCTGAGCTGCCACCACAGCAGCTAGGTCAGGAGGTCCCAAGCTCTCCTTCACCAATCGCTACGGCATCAGCAGCCCCCCCAGCACTGTCTCTCCACAGAAACGCCACCAACCTCAGCAGCTGCGTTCCACCACGCACGGAAATGCCACATTATGTCCCACACGTTGGGACATCGGTGACTAAAGGGCTGCCTTCGCTTCCGTGCTGCGAGGCGGGACCCACCCCTCCAGCACCGACCCAGAACCGCGGGCCCTGGGGCAGTGCCTTAGCAGGCAGAGGCCAGGGAGCTGTGACGACTTTTGGCGGAGCTGGAGCTTCTCTGTTCTCCTGCCAACCTGCAAATCTACCCAACGTCTCATAATAGCAGCAAATACACTCCTTTTAGGAGGCCAAGTTGGCCCTTGGGACTTGCCTTTCTGAAGGGACCTGATCTCATAGCTGGTTCAAACGCAGTCATGTCTTGTCGATCTGCAGCTCTGCACCCTATCAAAATGGACTTATAAGGCCTGAATGTCTCTGAGAAGCCACATGAAAATTCTATTTTTTCCTTCATAATCCTAAAATGAAGCATGAAACAATCCTAGAAAAATGTGAAAGACCTGGAGAACAGGGCACAGCTCCTCGCACGCTGAACGCCTTCAGAGCAGGCTGGCACTCAGCAGCGCAGATCTGCTGACTGCGCACCCAAGGATTAGCATTTGGGATGATTCACAGCTTCATGGATAATAAAAGCCTCAAGTGGACCTCTTCCCTCCTTCAGCAGAGTTCATTATCACTTCATCTGCAGAGCGGAGACCAAGCACGTCTCCCCTTGACCCTTCGGATCACTTTCCCAAGCCCTCCGAGCCCCAGCCGTTCCCCGGAGGTGACGACTGCAGATAGCAGGAGCGACGGCTTGAATTATTACCTGTTCCTGTTCAGTTTCACAACAACCACAAGGCGATGCAGAAATCAGAGGGCAGCCAGCCCCGGCTCCAGATGCCCTGCCGCCCAAAGAGCCGCCCAGCCGAGCGGACAAGCGTCGTGCTCAGCATGGCCATGGGCAGCAGGGCAGCTCTCCTCAGAGCTGCAGTAGGCCCGGGCAGGAGGGACCGAGCAACCCCTGCTCGCTTTTCGCCTGACCCCCGCTACGGAGGGGGCTTCTTGACTGGTGCTTCTTGGCAGAAGGCCCACACGTAAACTTTAAACCGCCCAGAGTCAACGGGACTGAACATTTTTGGCAAAAAGGTTTGTTTATTTCCCAGGAGGGGAATCTAAGAGAACACTCGTCTCAAGTATGTTTCCACTATGGAGAAGAATGAAAGAAAACAAGCTGATAGACCCTTTCCTTTCCATCCCGCCCTCTAAAGGGGAGTTTCCTCCCCAGCAGGTACCGAGCAGAACGTGAACTGCTGTAGGCAATGTACATGCAAATCTACACCAGACCCTCCTCACACCGAGCCTTAGCTTTCATTTGGGGTATTGTGTGTTTGATTTTCTGCTCCATGCCAGCTCTACAGGGACTGAAGGGCACCTCGTCTCTAAAATAACCAACTGCAATCGATAAACCACATGTCATATGAATAGAAGTTCCCACATCCAAACTACTATCTCTAGCAGCAACCCACTACTGATCCTATGTGCTTCCTACAGCCTGCTGACCTGCCAGGGAAACGTTAGGTGTCTAAAACCCCACCAGAAAACTTGGTTCCTGAGGGGGAACCAAGTCAGACTACCCTGGCATGCTCTGCTGAAAGCACATTACTGAAAATTAAAAAAGAGACATATTTATGCTCCCAGAAAGTGTATCCTCACAGCTTGTAATAGCATGATACAACACTCCCTGCCAGGCAAAGATTTAAAGAACTGTGCTAATTAAGACCATTTGTTAATGGCTGCCCAGGCTTTTCCCTGCGCCCACTGTCACAAACAGCTTATGCCTTTTGCTAATGCAGTAATTCAAGGCAATAGATGTAGATGTAATAAGACGTGGTTAATGAGATTAACATAAAATGTGAAGAGCAATAGACACACCCACAGCAGCAAAAGCAGTATGTTGGACGATATCATAAAAAGTTAACCCGCATCTTCTTTGTAAATATTAATACATCGATAAGAATAGGACTTCAGAGAACTTTTAACTGACTAAAGTGACGGCAGGTGTGTGTCTCTACTGAACCGTGTTGATAACACTCTACAAGGCAGGAATTTATCGCTGGGGAAAGTTCACTGTACAGTGATTTTCCTCTGTTCTCAAAGCCTCTTGTCCTCACATAAATACTTGCTCTTATACTTCTGTGTGATCATTAGAAAGCTTCTCCTGGGTCCTTCTGAATGTGACTGCTTTACATTTGGTTTATTCTTGTAATGAATTTTAGGCACACCACCAGTGGAATTTAGAGTGAATTTAGAGTGGCCTTGTTTTTAGAAAACACCGACCAACCGCACAAGTTAACCAGAAAGCTATTGCACTGACACCAACAATCAGCAGCCACTTCTGAGAATCGCCTGCGAGACAGAGAAACGTGCAGCTTCACAGCTAAAGAAAAATACACTATTACCCCGCACTGTGAAGATGCTTCAGAAATTTTCCGTTAAGATTTTTCCTCCTTATTCTGTTCAAGACGTTTGAAGCTAGTGATATAAATGATTAAAGGCTAACTGCACAACAACAACCCGCACTTCTGCCTACAGCCCAGCCCGGTCCCACAGCGGGCAGACTGAGGGTGGCATCACCGAGGTCTCCACGTTGTTCCCCTTCCCTATGACCTTAGATGACAGGCAGCAACATGGGCTGTCACCTTACAGCTGGACTGCTTCGGCAACAGGTGCATTTCCTGTAGGTTTTTGTTTGGTTTTAAAATAAACAGAAGGGCTGAGCAGGCTGCCTCGCACGCTCCCGTGGAGGCTGGTCTGTCCTCCAAGGTACTACACGAAACAGGTGTGGGGAGGAAGCAGCAAAGCAAGGGGGGAAAAATGAGCAGGGTTAAAAGTGCAAGAGAAAAAAGGCAGGGAAGGAAGACAGAGCGGGGAAGGTAAGGGGAGAGACAATTGATTTAGCAGCATTTGAGTAAGTCAGAGCAGCAGGATCTTGGCAGCAGGATTTTGAAATGCGCTCTCTGACAAATCCTCTTTTGTGACAAATGCCAGACGTTTCCCATCATTTCCCAGCCCTTCAGTTTATGGTCTGATGGCACACTCGAGAAAGTTATTTTTCCATTGAAGGAAGACCAGGACCCGGAAAGGCCACGAACATGGGGCTCCCATCTGCACAGGGCAGCCAGATCCTCCCCCCAGCCAGTAGGGAGCTTGGCCAGGCAGGCAAAAGTTTGCCACTTGAATACCAGATAAGAACCGCCTGCTCAGAAAGGTATTTGAAGGAGCATTTTTAAGAGCCTTCCAAAGCCTGGACATGAGAAGGAACATGATAAAGAGTGCAGATGGCTTTTTTCAATGCCAAATGTTTTGGGCTTGTTGCATATCTATGCTGGGGCCATGCTGCTAGCCCAAGGCTTTCCATGCTGTGCTGCAACATCAGTTTTAGTGCCTGACCTTCATCTCCAGCCCTGCTCTTTTAGGCTAATTTCTCAGCTTCCCAAGTCCCCCCCCCCGACTTTCTGAAAAAGCAGCAGCAGCACCTGCTCTTCTCACAGGGGTTTGGTGACTCCATGCATCGGCTTCTGGAAAATGTAGCAAGAACACCACAGAAAAAGCAACATCTTTTATAGCAGCTCTGTGAACGCACCTCTCTCTCTGAGGACATGAGAACCAGACAAATGACTGTGAGATGCTCCTGGAGCCCCCTGGCCGATGAGGCACCATTCATATTTTCCCTTTTGCATGCAGGGAGCAGGGTTCTCCATGGCCAGAGAAGATCTGTGACCTGAACAAGCCCTAAACTCTCACTTCTTTTACAGCTCTTGGTGTGAAGACAAAGTCTTCAAAGTATTAGTACTTCTTGAACAAAACACCCACGGCTGTTGATGGCTAATGGTCCCACAGCCCTGGTGCCACACATCCTCATTTATGAAGCTGCAGCGCGTGTCAGCAGGGCTTCTTGGCCAGTGCAGACAAAGCAGAATGGCTCTGCTTTACCTGGGGATTCACTGTAAAGCAAAATACGGCTATTCACAGCCGATACAACGCTTGAAGGATCCCAAGCCCTTCCTCGCAACAACCCGCTGTTATTTCTAACACTCACGCTTTCTTCCTGTTCGCACAAAAGTCAGATTAGCCACATTAGTTGTGGGTTTTTAGCATGTCTGAGTGCAGCAGCAAAGCTCAAAGCTTGTTATCACAGCTCTGTGTGCTGATACAGAGATACACGCAACCACAAGAAAAATAAAGCATCCAAGTAACAATAAAGGCCCGACAAGTCTGCAAAAGCAAGAAGCTGATGCTGAAAAGCTGTCATCCCATTTCCTGTAGGCACAAAACACACGCTGCTGGTTAGATCCCAAACACCACGAGGAAGGAAAAACAAATGAGGATTTTCTTGCCCTTTTTTTTGTTTTGTTTTTTTTTGTCTGGAGGCAGAGCAGAGCTCAGACTGCTGCTTGCAGCCTGTGGTGCAGGACTGGAGAACCTCTGAGCACGCACAAAAGCCCTCCCTAGGTGGCTGGGTTGTACCCACCATAGCACTGCTTCTTTGAGCTAAAAGTGTCTTAAATGAAAAGATGAAGAACTGAAAGAAAAGACTGCTGAAGGATCCTTACATATGACAAAACACCGTGACCCCTTTTGCTGCCCCTCTGGAAATTGTATTAACATCACGCATATAAAATGCAGAAATGTGTTACTTACCCAACTGCCATAATTACGTGTAACTATTAGAGTTACACGATAGTATGCAAGCAGCAAATCCCCAGAGATCAAAATATTAAATTACTCAAAGCATTCTCTTTCTTTCTCTGTTTAATTCTTTGCTCATTTCATTCTCTGCTTCCACCTAATTCAGGCTAACTCATCTGCTGCATAATAAGCATACTATACAAATTCCTCAGGAGCCCTTATAATTTCCTATTTTAAAATCGTTCTGTTAAAAAAACCCACAATGCTAAAATGACAGCATTTCAGAGATGACACATGCTTCGGTCTGCCCTGAACTTTACAAGTAGCACTAGCAGAAAAGAAATGTTGGTGTTAAGTCTAGCAGAAAATTGGAGTCTTAAACACAATTTTTTGTAATTGCACCTGGTCTACACAATGAATTTCAGCTTTTTACTGAAAAAAAAAAAAAAAAAAGACACCAGGAAAGAACAACATTTTCATCTCAGAACTACCGCCTGAGTGTTTTGGGAGATGGAGTTAGGGAGCTCAGCGGCTCCTTGCCTGGCTCCTTCACTACACGTTTCACATGATGCGCTTGGGGGTAGGATTCTGAACATGAACTCAAGAAAAGCAAGAGACGTGCATGCAGCTATGGAAAAATTACTAGTTTTCAACCAGCTTTTCTTTCGAGAGAGTATAAAATTCAATTAATCAGAGAGAGATCTGTGTGAAAGTGGCTATCTGATATCTGTAAAGTAGGGAAGTCAACACTGTATGAAATACACATCAAACATGACTTTCCTTTCCCTCAAATTGCTTATTTACCACCTCGGTTCTTCACATGTTCCAAATGAAGCGAAATACATAATCACCTCCCTCGGCAAACAGGGTCTAAGTTGATAAATCTGTGCTCGTCGTGTTCCACGTTTTAGTTATTCATTGCCGCAGCGAGGGCAGGAACACACAGAGCTGGGTTCGACTGAGCCAGAGTTAATGGTTCACGAGCAAGTGCCTAGCAAGACATTTAAAAAAAAGAGAGCACGGAGTGGAGTCGCAGCTGAAAGGCAAAACACAGTGACTCACTCGGCAAACAAGAAACTGTAGAGCAAAGCGAGGGCAAGCACAGCACCAGACCGCTCAGCGCTGATTTCCCAGCTGCGCGGACGCGACCTCCAGGGAGCAGTGGGCTATGCTGGGGAGAGCCTCTGTAAACACCGCTGCACAGGCATCTGAAATATGCAATTGCATTAAAAGGAAAATCCAAACCTAAACTGAGCTGGTGTCTATGACAGGCACCAGACGGATGCCTTGAGAACGTGGATCCTCCCGGCTCGTTTGTGTCACCCACCGGTACGGCCCGAACCCTGCTTAGAAGGAAATCCTTTGGGGCTGCCAGAGGCACCAGGCTGTGCTCAGGCTGAGAACACCACCACGGCCCCTCGTGGGGGTACACACGAGGTGGGCTCCCCTCGCACCGCACAGATCCCTCCCAGACCTCCCCAGGATGGGAAAATAGGGACAACGGGGGAATCTGCTCCAAATCTGTGCTTCTGCTTTGCCCCAAATCCTGGCTGTGGCCACACCTGGAGTTTGGTCATTTGATCCTGGTGAGATTTCCCAAAACAGGCCGGACAAGCCAGCTCCGACAATTCTCAGGCGTGTCCTGCTTCTGATGCCAAGCTGGTCCTCGGGTACGCACTGCAGGTAGCAGGTGCCTCGCTGTCAGACACCCCGACTTCTCCCGAGCGCCTATTTCCTAGCACTGACCACATCACCATTTCCACCTTCGTTTCCACCAAGAGATTCTCCCTCCTGCAATCACGCTCCCAAGCAAATATTAGCCAAAACCTAAGAGTTACTGCTCATCTTAATTAGGAGCAAATTCCTGATGCCAGTTTTCTGCAACTAGACCAAGCACTTATTTTGTTCTTTGATAAAGTCTGTAAAGTTTGGAGCTTCTGAGCCAGTTCCTCTATCGCCTCAGCCAGCAAACGTATCTTTCACACAAACCTCTTCCTGCTGCAGACTGTGTTTATCACCCACGTAATGATAAACCCCAGTGTCTCACACATGTCAGCTATCAGGAATTCATCATTTTGTCTGTGTTATGTTACACCAGTCAGGAGTTATCTTTGCAGCCCACAGGCCAGAATCAAAACCGAACGTGTCAGCTATTTAAAGAGAATGGAAGCCCTCCTCCAGCAACTTCATCAACTTGCAGGGAGCGGGGCTGCCTTGCAGTCCTGGAAGTGTTATTGTGGAAAATGAGATCCAAGATTAGCAGTCAGAAAAACCTTTTTTCAAAAGTCAGTTTCTTGGTATAGTCCAAGCAGCTAATCTGATTTTAATAAACTCTCTAACGCTAGAAGCACAGCATTTTTGGTATTATCAGTCATCACGTCTCTCTTTTTTCAAGCTACAAAGAAACATAACGCTATCTACTATTGTACAGCGTTTCTGAGGGCAGATGCGTAGTCTGTAAACTAAGTACAAGTAAATCATTTATTTTCCAAAGAGACAAGACTTCATATATTGCATATTTACACGGTGAATAATTTCCAGCCTGATCTTCTAATTATTCTGATTGGGTCTCTTTAAAATTTAAACAAAACTCCTAAAATAAATAGAACATACACTTCCTCCCCCCCCCCCAAAAAAATAAAATTCAACCGTGCCAGAAGCTGCAACTTGAATCAAATTCTCTTTTTAAAACCCTTGCAGAAAGTTTAAAAATTCAACATTTTTTAAAACCAGGGTTGCAGCTTTTTTCTGTTTCATTTGCAACCACGCAAGTGGATGACTGCATTTAAGGAACACAGCTTCAAAACTACGCTAACGTTCGTGACTTGTATCTCATTTGGGGTTCTTAATGCAGGAGCTGGAGAAGATGGATGAGGATTCGGTTCAAAAGGAGAAACAGTCAACTGAGAGTCCTAGATCAGGCGTGGGCAGCGAACACGAGCAAGCATCACATCCCTCCTCTTGAGCAAAGTGCACCAAGCCATTCCGCAGGAAGGCAGAGGGCCGTTGACGTGCAGCATCCCAAACTTGCTGCCAGCATCACAGACACAAAGCTCTCAGAGGAAACCTGTGCCTGTCTCAACCCTGACACTGCCCCACACCCGGGAGAGATGGGGCACCTCTGCGGCACGCTCTGCACCGCACAGATGGGGTGACTACTGGTCGTGGCCGGGATCACCCACCCAGTAAACAGGAACAGGAACTGGGCGTGCGGTGAGCTGCACCACTGCGGCATGTTGCCATCTTTGCTAATAACTCCTCCTGCGGCCCGTGGTAATTTTAGGCCACCTTTGAGAAACCAGAGCGATCCAAAAAGGGCAGCCCTGCACCGGGCATGCCGTGGGTGTAACTCCGAAGCCTGTACTTAACAGCCTATAAGGCTTTATCAAGATGTCTCCAAACCAGTGTCTTTTCAAAGTGGGACTTGAGTGTTTTGTGTTAATCTCTGAACGACAGAGCGCGTGCCCTGGTGCCAGGAGGGCAGCCCGGCACCCTGGGGACCCACCACCGCACGTCACCTGCAGGGGCCAAGCCCCAGGGACCCTCGTGTGGCCGTGCTGGCACTGCTACCGGACTGCAAGGGCTCCCCAGGGTCACCTCCGTGGTGTAGGAAACAGAAGTTTTTACTTCCTCCAAGTGCCCGCACGTCAGGTTTGTTCGCTGAAAATGAACAGATTTCCAAAGAATGTGCTCACCCACTCAGCCCAGGACGAGGGCGGGTGGCTCTCGGGAGATTACTGCGCTCTTCCAGCAAGGCCTTATCTGAGAATTTGAGCAGCGGCTTGGGAAAGGGGTTACTGGAGAGAGGTGGGAGTTTAAAGCGCTCGTACCCTGGTACCGGTCTGTGTATTCCCACCTGGAGTCAGCAAGAGGGACATGTGCCTGCCAAAAAGCTCCCAGGAGGCGTGTGACACAAGCAGAGCTCACCAGCGCTGCCTGGACTGGCCCTTTTTAACTCCCAGCACGCTAATCTCCAGGACTTCGGGCGATTCCTGTATCTACCGGGAGTTCATTCAGCACTAATCCTACATTAAAAAAAAAAAAAATTAACCAGGCTGTTCTCACGTAAGCATAAGTGGTGCAAGAGCTGCATTCCAGAAAGTGACTCAAAGTGGAATTGCCAAACGATAGCACACGGTGAACACATCGAAGCAAGGCACCACAGACGGGGGCAACCACCCGGCACGAGGAGCAGACAGGCTGCAGGACAGCGTCCCTGCCCTCACCGGTAGGTTTGCCAGGGAGAGCAGTCACACAGTATCTTTGTTAGATACGCCGGTAATTAAGCTAGTGCTTTATCATCAGCGGTCCAAATGACCACTTGTGATATGTAAAATCAAATTCCTGCCCTTCTGGTGGCTGGGACAGCTGGCCACGTTCATTTGATACGGAGGCATAACTTTTTTAAATACAGTGAAAGCAATTGCCACAGCTATGATCTTCTGCAAAAGGCAACTCTGAGGAAGAGCTGCACTTGGAAAAGGAAATCAGTCTTGTAGCACACCTCTTCCCTCCAATTTTCTTTAAATACTTTTGAAGGTAACCACAGGTGACCCACGCCTTCCAACCTGTCAGCTGAGGCATGTGAAATAACCACGTACACTGTTCCTGTGCATGTGAAGCAATGCTTACAAACCTATTTATTGCAAATGATAAGGAGTCAGAGTTAAGTTCAAACCACAGAAGGGAGGTTTTAACTATAAAGGTAGGTTTTAACCTTAACCTCTTTTCTTGAGAACTTGCACCAGGCTAAGAGAGCCCACGCCACCAGCGGCTGCAGCTTAACAAGTCACTTCTCGTCAAGTGAACTGTGGTAACGTGAGTTCTCTGGTTCTCTGTCCCTAAATTAAGGGAAGATTTGGGAATCACTGTGAAATCAGGCAAGATGAGCAGTCTTTCTGGTGAAAAGGGCAGCACGCTGTGGCTATAAGCAATATCCTGTGGGTCACAAAGCAGGTCTACAGCATGAATAGGAACAGAAATCATCTGTAGAGCCAGCCCAGCCAGCTGATCTTAGTCACAAGGACATCTTTTCCTCCCTGCAGGCATGACAGCACACCAACAAAAAGCAGAGGGAGATTGGTGATGGACTTCACACAAAGTGTGTCCTTCAGTGAAGCAAGGACCAGCACTTGGAGAAGAGGTCTTGGACCGAAGAAGTGGCACTGAGTTGACAAACACACGCTGCAGGAAGAGCAGAGGATGCCTCTGCTGCTGGTTTTGGCAGCCAGGTGCAGCTCATCACCTGCGTTTTTGCAGGTAGCTCTCTGCTGAGCATTCTCAAAACACGTCTGTTGTAGCAGGAGAGCTGTTGCAGCAAAAGTGTAACCACGCCGCTCCTCCTATATGGAAGCTCAGCAAGCAGTAAAACATTAACGCAACCAAAGCTGACCTTTTGAATTTCTATTTGCTTAGCGAGCTGTTTCTAATTGAAGGTCTTTTCCCCGGGCTCCAACAGCTCTGAGTGCGACCCCAGCTCCCCTTACAGCCCCCAGTGCTGGTTACCCGAACCAGTGCACGGAGGTGAACCCGCAGAAGGCGATTTCCAAGGGCAAGCACCCTGGGTGTACGCAGCTTCAAACGGCCAAAGCGCAGCGAGAGGCTCGCACGCCAGCCACAGCACAAGTGTTGGGTCAGGTGCGGGCAGGGGGAGGCCCCAGGGCAGCTGCAGAAGAAAGCAGCTCATTGACTTCGGTGGGCAGCTGGCGAGCTCCACAGCCCCCTGCACGCACTGCTGCTGGGCGGGCAGGGGCACGGGCAGGGTTGGACCCAAGCCGCAAGGCTGTTTTCTCCCCGTCCCACTCAGGCACGCACGTTAGAGGAGGAGAGCAAAGAGGGATGGCCTGAAAATTGGTTTGATTCAGAGCCTGTTCACAAAAGGACTTACTCACCCTGCGGACTCAGATTTTATCCAGCCTAGCGGTGCATTTCGCTTTCTACAGCCGCTGCTCCTGGCTGGACTTCACCCCCCCCCCCACTTCTGATTGTTTGAAACACAATGCAAACCAACAAAAACACATCCATCAAGCACATTAGGATTAGAAAGGAAAATGTTATTACCTGGAATAGTCCCCTTTAGCTTCCTACAATTGAAAAACAGTGACAGAATTAAAACACGATCTCTTCAAAAGTCCTCGGTTTTCCCAGCATTGTTCGCTGCCCCACTCCCACAGCTTTTTGGCTGGATCCCGACCTCAGCTCCACTCATGCAGAGCCCAGAGGCTGCCTGCATGCACTCAGGAACAGAGCTTGGCCCTTTACGCTTCCAGCTGTAGATTATCCACCTACACCATAAATAATTCTGCTTCTAGAAGGGGGATGAATTTCATGATCCAAATCAAACGTCTCTTTTACTGCACGAGAAGTGAAATACAGTTCTCTCTCTGGCCGACCAAGCCCAGCTAAAGGTCAGCTTTATGAGCAGGTCAAACTTTTGGGAGGAACTGTGCTCGCTTCAGATGGAAGCAGCTCGGGCAGATCAAGGCACTGCAGCTTTGCTGGAGTATTTTGTCAGCGACAATGTGTGTGTGGGAGGGAGGCCACAGAGAATCAACATTTTAAAGGTGGATATTTATTTCACTGAACCGGGTAAATAACCAAAGGACAACACAATGACCTCAGGACAACACAACTTGATGAGGGGGAGAAAAAAACTAACATAATTTAAGATAATAGCCATATAAAGTATGTGCTCTGAAAGAAAAATTCACAGGCATAACACAAGATTTAGCTACAGTATTATACCCTTCTCTTTCTTCCCAGATCTCTAGCATATAGTTAAATTAGAAGAGTAAGTGATACATTGGATAGAAACCTGCACAAATAAGTTACTTCCCTTGAACTTTTCCTCCTTCCTTCACTCCTCCAATTTAAAATTCCACAAATATACATTTTTTCGCTTAACCTAAAAGAAAAACAGCTCCCAACATTTGTAGCATTTTTTTCCCCTCTTCAACTACAGAGAATACGAACTACGCTGCATGGTTCTTTCTTCGTAGAGTGGAGGAAAAAAAAAGGCAGAAAGGCAGCACGCAGCTGAGCTAACAAGTCAAGGGGCTGCCACATGCCAAAGCTGCAGAGCTGCTGATACGAGAAAGTCACCGTGCACCTCCAGGCACGAGAAAGAAGAGCTTACCTGCAAAATCAGGGCTGCCAACTTGAAGACGGTCTCGCTCTCGACCTCGATCTGCCCCTGTGCACGGAGAGAGGAGAAGGTGAGCGCTGGGAGCCCCGCACCGCCCGCCCCCTGAGACCACGCCGGCGGGCTGGGACGCCCGCCTGCCGAGGGAAGTTCATGCAGGGTTTGGTCATACAGGGTTTTGGCGAGCAGCATCGCTTCTGCCAGCAGCAGCTGGGGGGGGGAGCCCAGGCTCCGAGCAAGTCCCAGCCCTCTCGCCACCCAGGGACTATTTCTCCCCTTCCGTGACCACTTGCTGTGTGCACGGGGACACAGAGCGTCCGTTCCCACCTCCCCCAGTCTCTGTCTCCCCCCACACTTTTCACGCCATCGCGTGTTGTCTTTCTAAATCTTTGTTTTATTGCACACACCCTGTCAGGTACCTGATCCTGCACATTTTAAAAAACCTTGCCGTGAAGAGAGCAGGTTGCAGTACAGGTATTTATGGCTCTAAGCACACCACCTCCCCAAGGCAGAGGCCTCGGCTTTGTTTTGATGGTGGTACGCACACCCATGATGCTAGATAAATGCTGCTTATTAATCACGAGGCTATTATAACTAATTTTCTTTTACCACACACAGTCTGGAGATCTTACAGCCTCCAAATCCTGCAAGTACGTGTGTTTTATTGCAATGCTCAGAGGAGCTCTACAGCCTCCCACCCTGGAAAGCTCAGTTCTTGACCCCACTCCAAAACCAGGCAGAGTCTTGCAGTCATGGTCTGAGAGCACAACACACTCGGTGACTTCAGAGGTGTGCAGCTGCTAAATGCTAAAGCATCAGAAGTACACATGTATCTTTTTTTTTTTCCTTTTTTTAAGCTTGCAATCTTAAGTGCAGTCTTTCCAGATCAGTCTCTAGCAAGCAGAAATCCTGGTCTTGGTTCTGTCTCGGGACCAGCAATAAGACTGGAAGAGTAAAGGAAACACACAAAGTTTGACACTGTCAGAGCTACTCCTGATACCTACTGCACCCTGCAAACCACAAGTAAAGCACAAAATTGGCCTAGGAGCCATCCCTTGAATTTTCAAAGATTTTTTTCCTGTTAACCATCTACAAGTGAAGGTAGTGTACGTGATTGCCTACCCGCTGCCACCAAGACCCCAACACATCCCCCTGTCCCTAGGATTTGTTGCCTGAATGAGGGACAAAGCAGACCGAAAGCTGAAATAGCGCCCAAACCAGGACAGCAGGAAGACCTACAGACTCACGTAGATGCAGGGAAATGACATCCCTAAATATATAAGGCACATCTGGAGCTGGGCTAATTAACTACAGCTGCAGGTCTGGCCCACGGAGACTAAATTCAAAAGCGAGCAAACAAATAATTCAATTTTCATGGAAAGGAAGCTTTTTGCCAGCTTTGTCAATAAAACATTCCAGCAGCAGCGCTCCCCGGGGCGGCTCTGCGAGGGCAGACTAGGAGGAATTTCCCCTTCCCAACAGGTGTGGCAACTGCTATGCAGAAGTAGCCTCCAAAGCATTCCCAGACATTTTATTAGAAGAGGAGGGGCACATCACAACGTAGGAGGGGGGAAAAAAAGGCTTCAAATTCTTCTCTCCTTCAGATCTGTTTAATGTAGATGCTCGGGAGGAAAGGCGAGGTTCGCAGCCCGTCAGTCTTCACATAGGTGCGAGATGAAGGCACTTCGTTACTTCCAGGTCTGCAGCAGGTTAGTCTTTGTCATGCACATCTGAGCCGCCTTTTCAGCTTCAGTTGCATCTGCTCACACAGCCTCTGAAGGAAGCAGTGGCAGGGGGAGGATACGGGACACCAGTCCTCCCTGCACCACGCTCTGCACCAGCGGTGGGGAACCCAGACTTGAGAAAACGCCATTGCCCAGAAAGCTCTGCTGAGCAGGAAAAACAAGCTCCAGTTGAGCAAAGCTGTCCCTGGACCACAAAATCAGGGAAAACGGGGCCAGAAGGGACTTTAAAAGCTCATCAAGACCATCTCCCTGCCCCGAGGCAGGATCGGCTGCATGGGGCTCATCACCTTTATGCTACAACAAGCTCACGGAGGGATTTACCTATCCAAATGCAATCCTCACATCAAAGGCCCTCTCTCTTTGTTGCAGGCTCCAAGGAAAACTCTGCAGCGTTTGGGTGAGCCACTTCAGCAGCAAGTCCCTGCTGACCCACAGCAAGAGCTGCTGCCGGCATTACAGGGGTGTTTGAGACTTAATAACTGAACACCTCTTCGCTTTTCATCTTCAAAGCCTATCCCAAACATTAACTAATTAGCCAGAGTAATTACGAGGCTGCTCTTACGTGTTGGTTTGCTTGGTCCTAAATACAAGCTGCAGGGAACTCTGGTCACTTCACCAGGCTGCTGTGGCATTTCCACGGACACTGAAAGGGAACTCCCCAACCACCTCGTTTAGGGTTTTAATAGGCGGAACAGAGGCCTCCCTCCTTCAGGAGGCACAGTTTCGGTCACTGCTTTCACCAGGAGGGTTTCGCAGAGCTGACGTCCTCACTTTCAGACGTACTCGCTTAAAAGCTGTGTTTAGGAATGAGCAGGTAGGGAAGTCCTCCATAGCCTAGCCTGTTTTAAACAAGACACTGCAGGCATCTTTACTGGAGCACCTTCCCTGTCCCTTTTTTTCTGGGACACCCGATGCTACAAAACACACACGCCGAGCACACAACGCTCGCTTACACTCAAACACAACGGGTCTGCGAAAACCACTTTCTGTACAATTACTCCCACCTTGAAGCCAGTACTTAAAACTTTTACTTTATTTTCCCCCTGCAGTCTCAAATAGCCATTCCCAGGTCTTGACACACCAGTACCTAAAAATGCTCTAAAAAAGCCTTTTTGTCTCGCTGCAGTGCAGTGACACAGAGCCGGCTGCTGCAAACAGGCTGGACCGGAGCTAATTATCACCACGCATCGCCATACAGTAACTGTACCCCAAAAAGAAAAAACACAAAAGAGCAATCAGCAGAACCCCTACCTTTCAAGGGGCTAAAATCAAAGAAGGACAGATGGACACGGAGGGGAAGGCACTGACCTGAGGGCACGCAGTAGCTAAGTAGCAGAGAGATTTCAAGCAAGGGATCCCACAGCCCAGCGCAGCCTTTATCTAACAGACTGATGCTGTACTACTGACAGTCTCTTGGACAATTCCCTCTGAGCCTGGGATTATTTTCCATCATAATATAACATTCTTTGCCATCTGCTTCCCCAATTGGCCATTGCTATAATGTAATCCAGCCCTGGGCTGTCAAGGAGTTTGGACAGCCTTTGACTCGACACAGATCCGTATAGCAACACACGTCACTCACGCAGGAGCGCGGGACCAGGGCTCTCTCCTCTCTCCGACAATATTTTGGCGTTGGAACAAGCCCTCAGCCCCCCAAGGCTGGCAAACAGGGGGCTCTGTTTTAGCCCTGCTTTAACAGCAAGTTCAAATTTCAAAACTAAATGGGGAAGAGCGGCTGTAAAAAGATTCATCTGCAAAGCCTGCAGTTGGCAGGTAATTTAAGCGCAGGCTTTGGTAAGTAGGCGCAGCCCTGGGAGCCAGGTCAGCCAAGACTCTCGTGGCTGTGTTTTCGACGAAGATGGAAGGTTTTCCTAGATGTGTCCCAAGTGGGAATAAGGTCACTAGCACGAGGTTAAGCAGATGGATGTAATTCAGATAATGAAATCTGAGTCTTAGGCGCTTTAGATGTAAATAAGTTTGAACAGAATAGAGGGTGCAGCTCTAGGGAAGGGATGAAACTGATATTTTTCAATTAGAGTTTGCATAGGGAGCAATCATTTCAGCCAGGAGACAGCCTCACCCCCTCGCGCAGCTCTCCAAAAGGCCACCGGCTTATCTAAACAGGGCATTTGGTCCAGTGGATTCGGGTGGCTTTGTCACCCTGACAGACGTCGGAATAATAAAAGGTTGGAGCAGATGCCCAGCCCGAGTGGCAGTGAGTGTACAGCAGGAATCCAGCAGTATCTCCACAGCTAGTAAAAAACAACGCTTGCCTTCAGCGTCCACAGGCAGAATTTAGCCCCTGGTTCAGATCGGAGCTCAAGTCTTTGCCTGAAGAAAAACAGGCTTATGAATGTGATAAAAATCACAAGGCTTGGTCATGAATAGAGCAGCGAGCCCTCATTAGACACAGCATCAACACGAGAACTGTCAGAGATACACGTCTGAAATCCCGATGAAAACGCAGAACAGGAATGACGATAGCCAGATGAGCATTAACTGTGCTAAGCAAGTCTTTAGGCTGTTTAAAGGATATTTTTTTAAAGCAACACAGGAACTGTCATCTTTAACTCCTGAGAGCCAGAGCAAGAAATGAAAATTGATAGTTTCTTCAGAATGCATGTAACCTCCAGAGGTTAAAGACTGACAACATTTCACGTGAACATTTGAGAATTAAGTTATTAAAGAACCTCTTCCCTCAAACCAATCTCTTAAAAAGTTTTATTAACTGAAGATGCCCCCAAAAATCCACACTGTGCCTGAATAGCCTCAAGACAGCTACAATATTGAATATAATTACCTGTGATTTCTGAAAGGTGATTAAAAAAAAACCTGAAAGAAGGGTGCAATTAGAGGGAAAGGAAGGAACCAAACGTCTCCAAGAACGTTGTCAAATTGCGGATGGCAATTAGCTGGGTGTGGACCCAGAACAAGTGAACAAAGCCACGCCAGCTCCCATGCCCTCACCCAGCACTGCAGCAGCTTCCCACCTGGGCCCCGGTGCCCCCAGACGTGTCCCGAGAGCCCAAAGGTGCGAGGTCAGGTCCACGCAGAGCGAAAAGCTTCGTGTATTTCCTGCGCTCAAGGCTTATGTGGGAGCAGAGATGGCAGCAAGGAGGCCTCTGCTGCCGGGCCGGGGCCGAGGGCCACACACAACCTGTTACACCACGAAACGAGAGCGGCTCCAGAGGAAGTAGGTCAGGCAAGCTCAGCAACTCGCTCTGAGCGTGGCTGTGCCGGGCGATTATACCGAGGAGGCACAACGGCAGCGAGCGAATAACCTCCAACCTGAGAGCGACACCGCCAGGGGCTGCTCTGATGCCAGGCGTTTGCACCTACCTCTCCGTCCCCCTTGGGTTGTCTGCAGTTCCTGCTGCCCCACAGAGCGCCCCGTCCCAGTCCTGCTCCCTCCTGGGTCTGAGGCCCCAAACCTTGCTGGTCCCCTTGATGCTGCAGCTCTTTCCTGCAGGAACTGCCAAGCTCGGCGGCTCAGGCCGCTCCAGCCAAAAAAAAATCTGTCACTGCTGCCTGGTATCACCTCGCAGTGAGTGAAAGCTTCAGGTTTCTGTTACACCCTTTATTTCGCTGTGTTTGCCAGCCATCCTCATCCCATCCCCTCTGCCTGTGCTTTGTACCTTAGCCAACGCTCACATGAAGCCCTGGGGACAGCGACACTGTCTAGGGGTAACGCTGAGACTTCTCGATGCAGTTCGGCACAACAGGGCCCCAGTCATCTACCGCTGCTTTTTTTTCTTTTTTTTTTCTTCCCTGCATGAATACAACGTAAAAGTAAAAGCAAAGAACAGGGGAAGAACGTACAAAGTCTTCCCCGTGAGCCAGGGTATATATTAAGCCTGGTGATTCTTGCCAGGTAATCACAGGCTTTCGCTTTCCTGCTGCCACGCCACGGCGAGATACCCAGCACCCAAACACCAGAACAGGCTGAGGTGGCACAGCATCTTCACCCGTGGCCAGAAGATCAAAGGTGCAGACCTCTCCATCGCAGTTAATGCCGGCAGTTAGGCTCAGAAGGAGGCGACTATGCCGAGAGATGCGAGGTATGAAGCTTCGGCTGACAACCAACTAAATCCTCATGTGCAACGGGCCGGCCCAGTTACACCTGAGACACAGCTCCACCTCCCCATCGAGAGCCTGAACAAGGCTGGGGCACCATCACCACTTACAGCAGGCAGCCTCAGACCAACCTCAGCTGCTCGCAGAGGCGCTGTGGAGTCCCTTGACTGCACTCACACCGTGGCCAAGACCTCCCCAAGCCACCAGTGCGGCCCAGTGGGAGGTCTCACGGGGTAGTGATGAGTACGGGGCTCCTGGGGAGATCTACCAGTTCCTATCAGCTTGGGGTCCTGCCTCCTGCCAAAAGACAAGGACAGTCTGTCGCATTATGTTCACAGGCACAGCTGTGCTCCATCCCTCTCCTCTGCTCACACACCACCAGGGGCTCAGGGCATGGAGGCGGCCCCCAGCACCCGTGGGAGCAAACGGCAACAGCCCCCAAGGTGGAGAAGAGAAGGGCAGCTGGTCCTGGGCTTCACGTGGGCCATCTTCAGGAGCAGGATGACAAACCCAGGCAACAGACAGCGTATTTTAATAGGGTTGGCTAGGATCGGGCTATACCGTGTTACAGGCTGCATGGGAACGCTCCCTGGTCCCTCGAGATGGGGGAGAATTAGGAAATATCTGCTATAAAACTTTCGAGAGCTCTCTAATATACAGCCACTCTGTTCTCCGCGAGCTGGAAGCCAGCCAGCCTTTATGCTCACACCAGGGGTCTGTTTCAACAGCTCCTCTTGGTAAGCACTGGTCTTCTGGCTGCCAAGTGCTCACAAGCATCGCTGCTCATGAAGCTATCACGGTTACAGACTCCACCGAAAACTTTCATTTCCTTTAACTTCTTCTTTCTTCTTTAAAGCAACTCTTGCAAGTCCTTCAAACGAACGGGAAATTAAATAAATAAATCCCCCAGCACACAAATACAGAGAGGAAAAGGGGAACACAGCCAACCTGACCAAGCTCTTAGTTTACAGAACATATTTTAAGGACTGGCAAAGAGTCAACCGTATGGCTGCGGAGCTATAAGGAGGTTAGCTCTAATGCACAATAAACTTGACAGTGCTTCGCTAGCCAAGTAGGGTGTTAGTTTTCCAAACTTGGCTGTTTTGAAAGAAAAGACAAATTTATCTTTCCAAATTTATCATCAACATGTGCTTGACCGGCTCCTACCCACTTCCTTTAAAAGCGTCCCAGCCACGGTCAGGGCCCTGTGCAGTAACATACCAAACGTGTTACAAAGCTCTCCTGTCCCTGCGCAAACATCACTTCTGATACCAGCTTCACCTGAAACCAAGCACTGGACTTTCCCTGTTTAAATTCCAGCTGCACAGAAGATTTCAGAGATCACTATAAATCTAAACCCAGCTTCTTCAATTCAGTGACAGGAAGGCAAGCCTGTGAATTGGGGTTGTCACCACTGAAGGTTTTCAGGCAGCGGTTCTCAAAGCCTTGAAAAAAGAGAGGCATGGAAGAAAACAGAGCCTGGATGAACAGAAGGCACCCTCACTGCAGTTTCCCAAACACACGTGGATAACCAAGCTTATAACTAAGTCAGAGAGGCCCTCCTGTAGCCCTGGAGATGAAAGCTTCAGCAGCTCCCAGCTCGTGCTCAGCGGCCCGTGGCGTTCCTGGCAGCAGACATGGCTTCTGCAAGCTCCAACCCAAAGAGCGCGGACGCTGGAGCGCAGGAGCCAGCCAGCTGGCCCGGCCACACAGGACCGCGATGGCCACAGGACTGCAGTGGAGCAGGGAAGAAATGGGCAGCTCGACATGAAAGGAGGGCAGGGCGAGAGAGCTGGCAGCACTCGTTGCACAGGCTGGAGGCCAAGATGTGTGCACGCACCAGCGATGAGGAAACACCGGGCGCTCTCACGAGCGGAACGGCGAGTGTTGCGCTCAGGTTCGTAAGCGGTGAGACACGGGGAGGGCAAGGCCAGCAAATCTGGAGTGTGTTGGCAAATCCAACAGAGGAAGTTTATTTTCCAGGTGTGTAAAGCAGTGTTGCATTACACCGTGCGACAGGCACCAGAAGGAGAGTGCCGTGCCAACGCAGAGGTGGGTTGAGATGGGAGCACGTGTGGGGGAACTTCGCAGCTCAGCGCCGCGGCACTTCTCTTTGCTCCGGGTGCAGAACTCCAGCACTGGTAAAACATGATCTACAAAAGAAAGAGAAAAGAGCCCCAACCCTCAACGCCTGGGGCAAACGGGTCTCCTTGGCTGCCCAGCTGCTTGCGGGGGATGAGGGCAAGGCAGAGGGAACAGGCAGAGAACAAGATGGGTTGTACAGGATGCACCAGCCTGGCACAGGGCAGCAGAGGCCAGAGGCACAAAGGAGCTCTGACAGAAGAGCACGGAGGTGGGTGAGTGGGTGAGGAGCAGAAAGAAATATACTTTTGGCAGCAGAGATTTTATTGTCTGTGTTGTCTCTCCCTTGCCAAAATGACTACGGAATTTGCGAAATGTGCAAGCCCCAGATTCTTCAAACCCTTGTTAGGGAAATGTGGTAGCCAACTTGCAGAAAGGAGCGAAAAGGATTGCAGGAATCTGGAGGTGAAAGGTGAAGAACAAGAGAACGGCTGTTCACTGAAGAGCACTAAGTCAGCCTTCGTCAGCTTCAAAACTTGAATTCAGCTTTTTATTCCATTGTATAGAATATAATAAATTCTGTAAAATATATTAGCACAATTAGTAATATATAATAAACTATATTACTTGTTCCTGAATTTTCATTCATCCCAGAGCAAAACCTCTCTGGAGTAATGTGGGGCAAAGCAGTCAACACACGCTGCCCAGCAGCCTGGACCCAGCAAGGTTGGACTTCATAAGGGGAAGACCACACTCTTTGATGAGACACAGCAGCTCACAGGATCTCACACAGGACTGCCCATAGATCTCTAAGAGCACTGCAGATAAATTCACGATGCAGCCTCTAAACCTCGTCAGCCACGGATAAAATCACCTCCAGAGGAGGAGTTAGCACAAGGTGTCACCAACACACCACCTGTATTTGCCTCAGCCTCGGGCTGGCTCTTGCAGCTCGTCCTGCAGCGGGCAGCAGCGCTGACACGCGGCTTCTTGCAGGCAGGGCAACACCGACATCTCATCTTCTGCTCAGAAAAGCATGGTTTTCCTTTAAAGCATGTAAGCTCTGGAAATCCCTGTACCTACACACTTGGGTGTTGTCATCACAAGCTGTGAGCACACGCCAGCGCTGACGGACTTCAGCAGAGCATCAATGCAAAATACTTCAAGCATCAGGCCTCGGCACCACCCCGAATTTGGGCTCTTCCACATGTTGTGCCCCCTGCAAAGACTTTGGAAGTGGCTTTGTGAAGGTAAAAAAACATGATGGGCTTTTAAGCAATCTTATTACTGCAGGCCTTCTCACACCCCGGTATTGCAGCACCTCTCCTTCCAGCACATTCCCGACCCACACAGAGCAGAGGTTTCAAGCAAAGATCCAGGCTAGGATACAGCCCTGGTGCTGCACTCTCCAGCACACCCCTGTGCATTGAGGAGCACACCAGAGCACATGGGCTGGGCAATGGTTGCTACTTTTTGGTGCATTGGGGTTTCCTCACTCTGTAAAGGCATCAAGGAGAAAAAAAAAGCGAAGCTGGGGCAGGTCTAAACTGCCCAAGCTGGATTAACGACTGAGAAGTGCCAGGGAACATTCCTCGCCATCATTAGTGAGCTTCAGCCACTTGCATCACTGGAGCGAGGGATGTGCATGCACGGAGCTGATGCTGCGCCCCGCAGCACGGACCAGGGCGGCTGCAGCACCGCACCAGCACACACACTGCAGTCGGGGTGCTTTGTGCCTCCTTTTGGCTGGATCCCCTGGGCTTAAGCACAGGAATCCGTCCCATGTGCACATCACACCGCTTGAACTCTAGAGTGACCTTAAGTTTACTGTGTGGGGTAAAAAAACAGTTGAAAAAGAACTAATTTGAAGGTTAAAAGCCACCGAACCAAGCAAACATCTTGAAAGTAAATAAACTTTAAATAAACAGGTTGAGTCCTACCCACGTTCCCACCCACCTGCGCTCCCATTGCTACACATCCCTCCCTGCGCGTAGCGCATGTTGGCCATCTTGGTGTAACACGTTCCACATAAGCTGAGGTGTCAGGCAGAGCGCTGCTGGCACGCAAGGACCACAATGGCACAAGCTGACACGACATGCCGAGCACAGCGGCAAGGAATCAGCAGCCCAACAGCAATAGGAAGAGCTCTGGCACTGCAGCGTTGGGTGTGCAGGGGGAGAAGGGCTCCCATCTGGAGCTCGTGCAGTGCAGGAGAGGAAACTCTCTGAGCTCAGGGCTGCAGCACCTCGCATCAGCTGCAGTTTCACAGAGCACGTCCCGAGGCGGAGGGGAGGTGGGCAGCAGCAAGGGGTCTCATCCCCTTCCCACCAGAGGAAACGGCAGGGACAGGGCACACGCAGTCACCACCTCTGAAGCCGTCCCTGCCCAAAGCCTCAGCGGAAGCACCTGGCAGGGAGGCACGCTGCTGGGGACAGCTGGCACTTGTGCTGCTGCCAGTTAGAGCACGCACCTGGAGAGCAACGGGGGAAAATAACGCAGCCTTCATTCAAACCTCCCGGCTCCCGAAGCACCAAACTGGACTGGGTGATGCAGCCTGCTTATTGCAGCACTCTGCGCGTGATCAGCGCTTCACAACTATCAACACTTCATCTCAATAATACGAAGTTATGCTGTTCGAATAATAATATTTATCTGGGCCAGAAGTGACTCTCTATTGGCTTGATGACATATTTATGTCTATGATCAGTGAGGGCGTTTTTCTTGCTTCCCTTTCTACTTTTCTTTCTCTTATGCTTTATGCATCTACATAAAAGCATACACTTGTACCCAAATGTTTTGATGTGCACCTAGTATTTATTTCAATAGCAGACTGCTTCTTGGGGCGGGGGTATTTTCCCCATACCAGGACTAAAACCGGTCCCATTTTCCAATTCCAAAATTTGTTTTCTGTCTTAACTGCTCCAGTATTCCCTGGAAGGATCGTTACAGGTTGCCAAGACCCTACATTTAAAATGGCAAATATGCCAAATGGAGATTTGCTTTTAATGAAACGTAACTAGTGAGGCCCCAAGTTTTTCAAACATTCTTTAAAACTTGAATATTTTGTGAAAAGGTGCAAGTTTCCTCCACTCTTCCAGAAAGCAATTCCTGCACAAACCACAGTCACAACGTCGCCATTAACTGCTTTTTGTGTAAGCTTTCTGATCCTACCATAAAATAATGAACATTGGATACAGAATGAGAGTTCTCTAAAATAAGAAACGTATTAAAGGTGAAAACTTTGGCCTGCTATGCTGAGCTTCAACGTAACACTAAATGATTGTTTTCCAAGAAAAGGTTGTAAGAACAGAGTGACCCTTGGACTAACTTAAGCACGATCAGCAATTAAGGTATGAAATCACGAAACTAGGAACCAGAGCATAGGATCTTCCTCACTTTCCTCCTTAAACATTTACTACGCAGCATGTAGAGGGATATGTCACTCTGAGACAGAGCCTACCTGCAAAGCTACAACCCGGATTTCAAACAACTTAAAAGCTTTCAAGCATTTGAGACATTTCGGTGTGGTGAGCACACAGCAGGGTTGTGAAAACACGACCAAGAAGCCATCATTATCCTCATCCATTTGCTTGAAGCATCAGTGTTTAAGTGGAGGAGGAGAGAAAGCATGCTGAGATTTTAATGTCAGTAAGATCTAGAAATAGGATGTCGCTCTCAGCAAGTCTGCAGAACCATCCAAGTGGTGTGGGGAGCAATAAAAGGGGGATGCACAAGGAGCTCCAAAGGATGCTGAGCCTTACCTTGTGCACACAGGACTTGGCGTTCAGGAAGAACAGCTCTACCGTCGTTTTGTCCTTGAGAAAGGAAATGCTTTCAATGTAGAACCTGACAAAAAAAAAAAAAAAGAGCAAAGTTACTTTCTTGAATAGGTTTCATCTTCCTCCCAAATCATTTGATTTCCTCAGCATTATGTTCTCCAGCAATAAAAAGGTACAGAGGAACTACAAGCTACTGCACTTCATTTCCTGCCTATTAGGAGGGAACAGGCAGAAAATTGTGGGTCAACAGCATGAAGGGAACAAAAAACTCCTTTTGTTCAATGCATCACAGATAGCTGATGACTTCTAATCTCATCTGCAAATCCTGTCGAGGTTTAAAGCAGCAAACCCCAGTCTTCCTATGCAGACAAAACCACAGAAATGGAAAAGGTAACTTACAGCTGTGTGTTACGGGTTGGGGAAACAGCCTCATGCTGTGCTGGAGGAGAGAGGTCAGTGGCGGCCCCACAGGGGCTCACCCAGCATCACCTTTAGCATTGCCCCAAGGGGCAAGCAAACAGCCCACGAGGAAAGCTTCGGGGCTGGCTGCAGCCCGTCAGGCACATCAACCTGGCGATGACCCCCAGGAGCTGTTAGGGTACAACCTATACCTGGGGTACAAGCATACCTGGAAGCCCAGAGCTTGCTACTCTTCTCTATTTCTTCACCCAGGCAACATCCTAAGCAAACCACCTAGCAATGGAAAGCCAGCACCCCACAAAGCAGTAGCTGATCCCACTGCAACCCACCGGCCTCCGACATTTGAGCAAAACTTGCCACCAGAACAGATTTATGGTATACAGCCCGCACACAAACAAGCGACGTGATGCAGAGGCACTACCAAATAAAGCAGTTCCATTACTGGTTACTCTGGCCCAGCCAAGGTTGGCGGATGTGTCCTGATTTGTTACACAGCTACGCCAAACATGATGCACGCAGCTGGCACTCTGCAAGCCACGCACAACTTGTCTGCACACCTCTGACTCACTCAGGGCATCAAACTAAACCAAGCGGCGCTGAGACACACTGAGATGCAGAGAAAACACGGCTCTAATTTGAGGAGCACAGAACTGCCAAGTCGGTTTAAAGAGACAAATTTGTGGGAACATTGTCCTGTCAATCCTCCTTTAGCTTTTTTTTAAATCCTTTTAGGATTTAAAAGCAGAATGCCTGTGCTTCATTATCAACAGCCAGCTCATGACAGATTGGATCCAGACTCTCCCACATGATACTAGAAGCAGGTACACTTCTTTTTTCAGCCAAAGAGCCGGGGCAACCACCACCGCCCCAGCAGCACAGACCCCAGCAAGGCTTCTCAGCTTCCAGCCTTTGATACGGGAGGCCAGGAGGGCTAATGCAGACCACGCAGCCTGCCACGCTCAGAGACGACCCCTTGCACAGCCCCACCGTGCTCCTGAGGCTCCTTGCAGCCTCCTGCTCTGGCCACCCTCTGCTGGTCCTTGCCCGATGTGCTGCCAGACCAGCGCTTGGAGGCAAGCACCTTCCTTAACCTGCTAAGCCTCCCTCAACCCTGCTGAAAAGGGAATTTTCCTCAGCTAGCGGCCTGCTTTGCACCTGCAGTTTCTTTCAACCAAGACCACCGGACATAGCTTACTGTTACGTCTTACCAGACGCGTGCTGGTGCTCGCTGCCCATCACCTCCTCACTGCCTGTCCCTCCCATCCCCGCTGTGCTTCTCCATCGCAGCCTCCAACTGTGCACTTCAGCTGCTCTCATGGGAGTTTGACTAAAGAATAGACTATGACGAGGCAAATGTGCTCACACGAGATAAGCGCCTGAGCCAACCACCCAAGGCCTGTGCCACTGAGCAAAGGCCTGGAGTCACTTATGCAAAGAGGTGACAAAACACAGTGCTGCACATTTTGAAGCGGCGTTTCTGCTGGAATATCTATTTTTTAACCATAAGGTAGTTTTTACATTGCTAATTCTTTCTGTATCTTCCTCCTGCTCTGCACAGGCTTCCTGCTCACTGCCCTCTTCCTTGACCCCTAATTGCTTCTTTTGGATCTCATGACCCTGGAGCAGTTAGGCTTAAAATTAGGTTTACAAGTTGATCTTCCCAAGCCCGCTCTTCACACATCAACTCTTGCCCAGGTCTCTCCCCACCGTGCCCTGCAGAGGAACATCTTGCAATGGAGAGGACAAAAATGGACGTCACAAGGCAACGACATCAACTCCAGCCACAGAACTGCCAGGAGGTGACAGCTCAGGTGTGAAGTCATGGCAGCCCCCAGTGGGTAGGAGGCACAGAAAGGACCATGTCCAGTCATATATTTTAGCCCCGTAGGTCTTCAAACAGCAAATACTTTGAAAAGCCCAACAACCCTTTTTAAATGTGGTGTTTTTTTTTTTTTCTCCCCCTTTCTGTTAAAAGTAAGGAAGGGGGGAGGAAGAAAAGCTCTGAACTCCATCACAAATAAGCACATATTCAACAAAAACAAAGTGCCACTTGTTGGAACCGTTCTCTCTGTGTCTAGAGTGCAGAGGACGTGGCAGGGCAATGGTGCCAACTGACCAAACTGCACAACAGGCTCTGCTTTGGAAGTGCTTCAGGCAATTAAGCACACAAGGCATAAATCTTGATACGAAAAGTGAATGAGGTCAGTCTGCTCTCATTTTCCTCACAGACTAAGGAAAACAAAAATATAAACTCCAACAACATTAAGAATATGACGCTTGGTCTTTTCTGCCAGCACAGCTCTGTCTGTTACAGGCCCGAAAAAAACACATCCTAACCAGCAGAGCTTTGCCAGCGAAAGCCCTAAAGTAATGCAATTACTTTGGCCAAAATCATCCCTTTGCCAGGGATTTTATTCTCTCCTGGGGACTGGCTGAAGCTGTGTGAGCAAAGAAGCCATCAGCAATCCCTTTCAAGTACTGACAAACCTTAAGTAAACATAAGAACATGAAAAAGTGTGATTGTTTAAACAAACTGCATCAAAATTTAGCACTATTAAAGACAGGTCAGACAAAAAAAAAAAAAAGATTAAAAAGGGGGGGCCATTTAAACAAACAAAAAGCAAGGAACAATGGGCTGGTAACAGTTTAAAAAGTAGCAGGTTCCAAACTACCTGATTTCATAGCTGAACACAAAAGAAAGCAGCACTTACCTAGGACTTAGTCACCCTTTAAAAATAACGTATCGGTTTGACATTTATTTCCTATAACAGTAATCCATTCCTTTAAACAAAAACCGCTGGAGATAAGTGAACCAAGTGGGTACTGTTTTCGCTGTGGAAACAATTACTCACCTAACAGCAAAATACAAAGTTGCTGGACCTGGTTTCTTGGGCAAGTCATGATCCAGGACTCTGTGGTCCAGCTGCAGCCAGACGCTCTGACCTCTGCAGAAACAGATTGAGGGGATGGTTACAACCAGGCAGGGAAATGTGGAAATGTGGTCTTTCCAGTACACATGTTTACTCCAAGCACTACTTTAAAAAAGTGCAAAATTCAGCTCCGAAGCAGGCAAACACTTCAAATTCTTTCCTCTTTCCCTAACTTCAGATGTTGACATAATTCACTTGTGAACATTACAAAACACTCTTTACAGTTGTATTTTCAGTTGTAGCACAAAAGCCATAGCGTGGCATCCAGAAAAAAAAAGAAGCGGACCCTTCTGTGCTATAAATGGGGCGGCTTCCATTGACGTCTCGTGCGTAGCAGGGGGACCTGATCTGTAGCAAAGGGTGGCAGTTTGCATGCCTCCAAAACTGGCCTCTTCAACTTGGAAAAAAAAAAATTGAAAACAAGCAAAATAAAAAAATATATATTTTTAAAGATTAATAAAAAAAAATAAATCCCCCAAGCCCCAGTAACTTCCCTCATGACCCTGAGGCCTCAGGGCGGCCCAAGAGCTTGCTGCTGCCCCAAAGTGTTGGGTCCACCCAGCCACGGAGCATGGGTGCCCTCCAGAGGCCACACGCTCATTCCAAGCACCCAGCCCCAGCCCTGCGCACCACCCAAGGGAGCCTCTGGAGTCCCACGGGTGGTTTCGGGGAAGCCAACAGCTCTTAGCTAATCCACGAGCAGCACTTTAAGGGAGCTCGCCGCGAGGGAGCGCCAGCAACCAAAAACCTCCAGCAGAACTTTGTGGCTGCTCTCGAAAAAGCCACGTGTGAACAGCAAGTGGTCTGAAGGCATTTATAGGAGAGCTGGAAGAAGGTGTCTTCAGCTGAAAGGACAAGGATGTGGCAAAAATACTCAAGATGAGAGCAACTTAATAACATACTGCCACAGTAGGGGGTCCAGAGGCGAGTGGCTGCTACCACCCCTGTAAGCGCCAGCAGCCAGTGCTTCAGGGTGGCCCCAACCTCAGCTCAGCGTGGTCTGTAGGTAGAGGCTCCCATCAAAAACACCGTAAAAGTGGCAGCAGAGAGAGCAACAGGGACTGGTATTATTCTCGTCGGACGAGAAAAGGTTTATTTAGGGGCTGTATTTATGCACAACTCTGTTTCTCCCTCTATCTTACGTGGTTTTGCTCCCATGCAAAAGGGAGCCGTCAGGTAACACCGCTGAAGACACCAGCCCTTGGGGAGCTGACACCCTGCTGGGCCGCACCCCGCACACCTGGGAAAGCATTTCAGGGCAATTCTGAGAGATCCGTCTAAACAACGGCTGAGATTTCCATCAACCCAGCTGGCTCCGGCAGCAGAAGCAGGTTTCTGGCTGCAGCACCGTGCCCACCCCAGGCAGCCACCACGGAAGCTGTCAGGGAGTGCGGCGCTCACACCGCGGCAGCACGGCTCAGGAAGGGAGGGCTGGGCATTTAAAACATCTGCTGCTTTTGCAGCTCTTTTTGGCAGTCTGCAGAATAGGTTGGATATCTGAAAGCAATAGGCAAGCAAAAGGAAAGGTTTTTTACAGGAAGCCTACCTTCATATTTCACAGTTAAGGACACTTGGGTTCAAACAACTCATTGATAATACATTGAGACTAACGTGGAAAGCAATACAAGCTATTTGTTTCGAAAATAAATCCAAATCCTTTTTGTTATTATTAAAAGTGCAGAGTGGGGGAGTTGGGGGTGTTCACATGGGAAATTATTTCTGAATCAGTTTTTTCATCTCGTAAGATGAACGTGAAAAGTGAAAGTGTCAGGAAGGGATTTTACACGAATTTTCCATTTTATGCCAGCAAGATATTTTCCAAATATTTTTCTGTTTGGTACCTTCCTCTTTCATCACAGCGCAAGAAAAAGGGAGGAAAATCTTTCTTCAGAAAGTTATTTTCCATCACACTGAGCTGCCACAGTGTCTGGGATAGGCTTCACTTTGCAATAAACCACAGCTCTTTAAAATGAATTAGCATACTTACGTATCATCTATAAAAGTTATCCCGAAATATTCCTTTTCTTTCAGGTTGAAGTGCGAGGCCACTAGATCCAGTAACTCGCGAGACAAAAGCTTGGGCTGTTGAAAGATTCAAGACCATTTTATTCATTTCAGTTCAGACCTTTCATTTAAATAATCTCTGCAAACACTGACACAACTGCAGACAGCATGTTGAAAGCATGCCCATTAATTCCACTTCTATTAGTTGCTAGATCTAGTAAGAGATGCGACGTCTTTCTTCAAATAACACTTACAGCTCAGCCCTGAGTGGCACTCCCAAAAAAAAAGGCAGGGAAGTCTGGCCACTAGTGCAAAAAAAACACATTATTTTTAACCAATTAAAGGACAAATTAGGAGCACACTGAGGAAGGTGACAAAGCATTTATAGAGGTCTGGGTGACTTAGCAGCTTAAATCTCCACTTTAACAACCAAACTGGTGGGACTTCAGGGCCCCAACACAACTTTTTCAGTGGAACTTCTGCATGGCTTAAGACTTCACTGATGGTCACCGTTTCGGTGACACTCCCAGCTCCCCGCAGTGGCACAGTTACATGGGGCACTGTCAGAGCAGAATAATTAGAGCAGAATAAAAATTGGTCTGCCCAGGGCCTGGTCGCGCTACCAGTGCCCGAACCAGAGGGGTCTTTACCTGAACCAGCAGCTCCAAGTTCCTGTCATCGAGGAGATGCACCTGGCAGTGCCGGCCCTCTGTCATCTGCAAAGACAGCAACACAGCACCGTCAGGACCACGAGGATCTGTGACTTCACTGCTTTGCGCAGGGCCACGTGAGGCTAGGACAGCACACGACGAGCCTGTAATCAGCGCTGATCAGCGAACCAACGCCGTGCCGGAGCTCAGCGACCTTCTGTGAGGACTTTCTGCTCCGGTGACAACTGGAGATGACCAAGGACTGAAGAAACCTCCATCCATCCAACCCTGCAGATGGGTCGGTCAGTCTGAATTTGGTCTGCTGACCGGGACCTGCTGACCAGGACCTGGTCTCCAAATTCAATGGAGTCTCCACTGGCACATTATTGCTCTCCCTTAGATAACTTCTCATGAGAATTAGAAGCTGCTGCTTCCAAAGGATGCTTCCATACGTGCGTGTACAGGTCAAGAGAGATGCTTGAACTGCATTAAGAACAGGACGAGATGTGCAGCCCCTGCTGTTATGTCTGGACTGCTTTGGTTCCCACTTTGTGTCACATTTATCCATTGCAATCAACATCTCTCTCCTCTTCACAGGAGAATTCAGAAATAGCTGCACATTATTATGCCCTTTTAATATCTACCCTTTGAAATATAATACATTTCCACAAAGGCTTTTACATTATTCAAACTCTGTTCTAATTATGGGCTCCGGCCAGTGCAGGCAAAGGACCAGCTGCATGGCGCCGGGGGTGAGAGCTGCTAGAGGAAACCTGGCTTTTGTATTTCTTCTCACAGCCTCGGAGTGACTCGTGTTCCTGACAGCACCAGCTCCTCGCAGACTGTAAATCCTGAGCTCTGAGCAGAGGCTGAGGATTGCTCACACAGGGGCTCCCCAGGGGATTAGGCAGCAAGACGCAGCGGTTCCTTCTCTGTGATGGTGACGAGGACAGAGCTCTGCTGCAGGAGCCAGCCCCAGGCTGCTGCACACCCAAAACTTGTAAAGACTTAAAAATCAATGAAAATAAAGCCTTCCCTCACCCAATTCCAGTACAATTGAAGAGATTTCCCCTCTCCCCGGCACTGGCCCATTTCAATGCGCTGCTGCATGCAGCAAGGGCTGCAGCACGCAGCCTCTGCTGTAACCAGCCAGCCCCTCTCAACCATAAGAAGGCTGAATTAACAAAGGTTTATTGTTTGAACTAATTGAGCTCATTTTGAGCAAAACCCATGAGGGAGCCTCTTCCCGAGCAGCACTACAAAAAGACTGGAGATGAACGTCTGCAGGCACAGCTTCGTCTTGTGTGGGGAAATTGAGAGAGTTTACTGGTGTCAGTACCACAGGTGCTCCTTACTAAAAAATTACTAAAAAAATAGGGATAGACATATCCCTACAGACATATCCCCCAACAGACATTACTAAAAAATAGGGATATATTTACAGATAACATCGCATTGCTCACCAAAACAGCAATACTCGTAAAAGGACCATTAACAGAGCAAGTCTAAATGGAGAAAATATTTCTCTTTGACTTTCTTGTTCTGCTGTCAGTGTGAATTCACACAGGAGGGCCAGATGAAGAGTGACCTCAGGCAGCGTGTGCATGCAGGGGTGCAGACCAGAGGCTGCACCACCACGGAGACACCAGCGACAGTCCAATATGAACCACGGCTGCATCGCTGCAAGGGAACACTCCCAGCTTCCTCCTCCGGGGTTTGGAAACAAAATTGCAGCGTCCCCATGCTGGCTCCCCGTGTGTGCTCCATGCGATTTATCCGCTTGCTGCACACGCTGTCTGATGCCCTTCAATCCATTACGATCCCATCACGGGTCCATTTGTTACCTAGAGCTGCAGGTTTGCCACTGCACGTGCATAAAGGAGCCGCACGCTACCATCAGTTAATCATTTCATCAGCGCACCCTTCAAGGTGGTGCACGTTTCTGGCTCTGACATACTGTTACCAATCTGCCCCTGTTGTGAAGTGTCAGATCCAATAGTGTTTTTAAATCATTCCCCATCTGTTGCTCTGAGATTGCAAAAGGGTTGCCATTATTTAACTGCTAGCTGCTTTAGCTTTTTACCCAGCGAAATCACATTAATCACTTCTGACTGTTTTAATTGCCTCAGTTGTCTATTGTTAAGTGAAAAAAGGTTTCTATTATAGCAAACACATACACAAAGCCTTATGCTGAGGGGAGAGGAAGGTTGCTGGCGAGATTAAAACATAAAAGAAATACCAGCCACAACCTGTGCTCCTCCTATTCAGCCACCCAAGGTGATCACAATGTACCTTAAAAGTAATTAAACCTCACAACGCCCCTGACGATACGCAAGATATAATTATCCCTGGTTTTATTGATGAGTAAATGTAAGGACACAGCTTAAGAGTCTGATTTTCAGAAGGGCTGAATATTCACAACTCTGCTCAGAGGGTGCTCGAGCTCCCCCATGGCAGCCGCTTCTACACTTTCCCTCTGTGGGGAAGCCTGCTGGAGGGGGCACCCCAGCTCTCCCCACTGCAGATGCTTTTCTCAATGGAAAACCACCACCTAAATCAGTTTTCCAGTGGATCAGCAAGCTGAACCGACCCATGTTGCTGCTAGCTCCAAGGCAAAGGAGAGGAGAGAGCAGGGAGCTCTAGAGGAAAGTGAAGCCCCTTTTAGCAGTGGCCCACATCGTATTTGTAACGCAAAATCACACGCTTACCACGGGACCAGTTTTAAAACAAAATAGTACGTAGTATTCAAAGTCATCGTGGTAGTCTGCATGTAAAAACAAGCCCTAATTTTCTTCCAGCAGCCAATTAAAAAAACATGAAAAACCTCCAACTAATCCAACTCCTGAAATCTCCTGAATCAGTGACTAATGTTTAATACCTGGGACTCCGGGAATCTCATCTTAAAAGAACTCACACAGCTGCTTCCCAGACTGCTGGAAAGCTAAATCACAGAATCAAGGAACATCCTGAGTTGGAAGGGACCCACAAGGATCATCAGTCCAACTCCTGGCTCTGCACAGGACCACCCAAAAACCAGACCATGTCTGAGAGCGGTGCCCAAACGCCTCGAACTCACAGCTCTGTGCCATGACCACGTCCCTGGGCAGCCTGTCCCAGTGCCCGACCACCTCTGGGTGCAGAACCTTTCCCTAACCCCCAGCCTGACCCTCCCCTGTCCCAGCTCCATGCCGTTCCCTCGGGCCCTGTCGCTGTCCCCAGAGAGCAGAGCTCAGCGCCTGCCCCTCCGCTCCCCTCGTGAGGGAGCTGCAGGCCGCCATGAGGCCTCCCCTCGGCCTGCTCTGCTCTGGGCCAAACAAAACCCAGGGACCTCAGCACTCCCACATGCCTTGCCCTCCAGACACCTCACCATCTTCGTAGCCCTCCTTTGGACGCTCTCAAATAGTTTTATTTGTCCAGGTCAGCACACCTGACGGCTGGGTGCCTGCTAAGGTGTCTTCACCAGGGCGACAAGGCAGAGCATCAGAGCAGCACAACGTGGGCACTCCCCACATCGCACCAGAGCCCTGTCGAGGAGCACAGATCTGGTGGGGTGACCGCCAGCTTTGCTTGCAGGCTTCAAATCTTAAGCAGGGTTAACTAGGGAAGGCCAAACATCAACCCTCAGGCGCCTCTTGCAGTCCCAAGGCTTTAGCAACCATGGTTCCCGCAGATGTGCAAGAGCTTGCTCCAAAAATCCCCACCCCATTCCCAATGGGGCAAAGTGCACTTCTCCTGCTTACTCTGTACTTACAGCCACAACTGGAAACAAATCACTCCCAGCCACCATCAGGGAGCAACACAAACCCATCCTGCATGAGGAATCTCACCCGCGTGAGAGGTCGCTTCCAAGAGGCAGCTCCCCCCTCACACATTTTCCGAGCTTTGTTCATACGGGGGGCAGAACAGAAAGCTTCAGGAGGCTATTGCAGCTGCGAGACCAGCTCAGAAGCACAGCACAGACACAGGTATCAGTGGTCTGGTCCTCTCCTGGAGCCTGAAGAAAAACTGGGGAGCTTCATAAGAAGCATCACGCCACCATAGTATCACAGGATGTGAAGGATTTTAGCTCTGGAAGGGTGCCTTCAGCTCAGCAAACAGACACCCTGAGCTCCTGGAACCGAAGGACTTGTTTTTAACTCCCCCAGTGACACGGGTGTGATTTATTTCTCTGCAGCACGTCCGTCTGCCTGGCCAGCTCCCTTGGGCTCTGGAGGAGCCTGTACCTGGTCCCCAGCTCTCCGGGTGCAGGGCTCCTCCTTGCCCGAGACCCAGTGCCCTGGAAGCCCCTCACAGACACGTTTTCATCTTTAATTCAGAGCGCCTCGCTAATCTGAACAATATAATTGATTTTCTATTTAGCTGGACCAATCAATCATGAGATGAGCCCAGCTGTCTGGCTCAGTTAAGGGGCAGCACAAGCACTCTTGAGATATATATAGACTCACATCTGTGTTTTCAGCTTATTCTCATTGATTTTGCATTGTCTGGGCAAATGAACAATTTTGTTATATTTTTGCAACAAGCACCCACGTTAGTCTTTTTAGAAGTTATTTTTAAAAGGCTGCTAATATTTAAGCTATTATGTAGTACAGAAAGAAGCAGCATAACATTCATTAAGCATCCCCGTACCATCTCATCCTCAATAGGAAATTAGCAGAGCGATGGAACGCAAACATTGTTTTTGCCGATGTAATGGCAAAACCATCCTGAGATACGGGGCTGCTGGATTCTTATTGTTTCCTAAAGTCACCCAAGTAAGCAACATAAAACTGAAAAAAAAAAAAAAAAAAAAAAAAAGGAAAGGAAAGGAATGGAATGGGAAGGAGAATAAAAACCCTGTCTGATGCAGTATTACTGCATGAGTATTACTGCAATTCTGCAGCCCCCCCTAACATAGAGGCAGATAGTAGCACTGGGCTTCCACCAAAAAGCTGATTTATTTAAATGAATATAACGAAAGAGAAGAAACAATTCTCAGGATCTATGGTTTATTCCAGATCTAAGGGTCTCAGGAGCAATGGGTTAAAATATTCAGAAAGATTTCATCTAGCCAGTTGTTCTTACAAAGTGAGAGGAAAATGTTTTGTTTTGCATTTTTAGGTTTATATTACTTTAATACTGTTCACTGAACAGCATTCAGTAAAAAGAAGAAAAACACATTTTTTCCTCCACCGCACTTGTGACAAAAACTAAGACAAATTCTCCAAGTAAAGTCATGGAAGCAAGATTTTCCGAGATGTCAGTCCTTTAAAAAGGGAAAAAAAAAGTAAGGCAGAGAGAAAAAGCCTATGTCTTGGCTACTTAAACCAATTCACTGTAATATCCTGAGCCTGAATGTTTATTTGGGGAAAAAAAACACTCAGGATATTTACGCTACTTCTCTTCAGCAGTAACATCCTCCGTAGCTGAAGCCAGTTGTTACTTCCAACATTTTTAGACATTCATCTGTGTCATCACACTCAGAAACAAAAATAAGAAAAAAGTAATTATGGTGTAAACAGGAAATCTCCAAAAAAAAAACCCTTAGGCCAAAAAAAAAAAAAAAACTGACAGAATACCAGCTCCTGAAGCAGGACTTAAACCCCTCTTCCCTTCCTCATGATAAATCCCCGTGCTCGGGCAGGGCTGTCACTGAGCACCTGGAAAATACCCGGGTGTGACAGACAGCAGGGCTTTGCTCCGCGCTGCACAGAGCTGTAAGCTCCTCACAGGGCAGCCACATGGAATTAAACTTTGCTGCCTGAGCGAATAGAGAAATGCTATGAATTTATATGTAAAGAAAACCCCACTGCTGATCCACAGATGAGAAGAGGGGGCCGTTTCCACCCAACAATCGTCCTGCACACAAAGGCTTCAGCATCGGTTCTCCAAGAAATCACACCGGTGTGTTAGAGCACAGCTTGCAAAAACTGGATCCCTCATTCCTGGAACAGGCACGGCCTTCAGAGCAGCTCAAGCGGTCCAGGAACTAAAGGAAATCTTACGGGATAGCAAAAAGCAAGAACTATTTCCCCTCGACTCACGAGATGCCACCCCTTCAGCACACAGACCCAACCTCCCCCAGGTTGGGGGCATGGGGGCCCCCAAAATCCCCACCACTTTTTTTTTTACTGGTGCCGGATGCAGCAGCACTGCTTCACAGGTGCGTGAGCCCAGACAAGAACAAGCCCCGCACTTAGAGGATTTCGTCCCCAAATCCCTACCTGAGCTGCAGTTAGCCAGCTATAACGCCATGCCAGTAATTTCCTGTACAGGAATTTTTGCCAAATCTTTCTTCTGTAACTCTTAAGGCTGTAACAGATTTCAAAGCTTGCTATTGAAGCCCCTACGCTGACCTCAGGTTTTCATCAGGATTTAGGGTTTTTTTTTGTGCTTTTTTTCCTCTCCTTCAGCCATGAAGGCATTTTTGAGCAGATCCTCAGCTGCCTTAAATCAGCATTGCTTCTCTGACTCGGATACAGCCGGCTTATGTCTGGGCTGCAGACACACACTGCCTGGGAAAAGTAGGAAATAAGATGCACGAATGTATTGCCATATAGAGCTGCCCTAGCCAGGCACATCCCAGGAAAATAAAAGCAAAGGGCTGTCCCTCTGGAAGGAAGGGGCCTGTGCGCTGCTGAGGGGGAAAGCAGGGAAGAAGTTGTAAGTTGTAATGCTTTATAAATGACCTCAGAGTTTCCTAGGGTGTTCACTGGGAAAGCAAAACCTTACCGTGGTCCAGCGCTCAGGTTCACACGAAGCTTTCAGGAAAAAACAGAGAAATAACAAACAAGAGTTTGGTTTTATACCAGCATTCCTATGGAAACTTTGTAAAGGATCCAGAGAGGTCTCCCAAAATGCCTGGACACGTGCCTCTCGCCGGCCTTTCTGCAGGCCATGGGTGTGGGTAGGGGTGGAAAAGCACCCTGAGGTGTGGGTCTGGGAAGTGACACACACCCTGCCTCGCTGCTGCCCCTCTAACCAGGCAGGGTTTGGGGCTGAACACGCAGGTCTCCTCCCAGCCTGATCCCTTTGAAGGGCGCAGTTTCCGCAGCCATGCGGGGAGCAGCACGCACCTCCAGACACGCCACCTCCCCTGTCCCGTCTCCAGGCCATAACGAGGCCTTTGGCTGAAGTCCTGGCTCCAGGGCAGGCGCTGAACTTTGGTGTTAACTTTAACAGGGCCAGCATTTTGCCTTAAATCATTTGTTATCTTGCTATTAACCTTAACAGAAGCCAGGATCTGCTTAACGTTAAGTAGCTGGCAACACACTGAGGTGGCTGGCCACGTCTTTCACCCTTCGTGCTGCAAGCAAGACACCTCAGGACACATCCCATGCTGCCAGCATGGCTCCAGTGCTGCCTCCATCCTCTCCACGGGCTGCAGACCTCCCTGTGCTCCTTGTCCCAGTGGGGAGCTGAGCAGGGACGGAGACCTGCTGAAGGCTGGCCTTGGAACACGCTGCGCACCCGAATCATGTTTTAAGACCAGACAGGCTGGAGGTTACTCACTTCAGTGCAAGCTGGTACAAATGCCCCTTTGATGATGCTCTCCAAGGAAATGTTGGCTCTACGTGAAGTTTGGCAGAGAGTTAGAGATAAAACACACTGCCTGGAACCGGAGCCTAAAGGCTCTCTGGGTTGCATGGCACCTTCCTAAAATAGCCCCGTGAACTGAAGATATGAAGACAAAATTGGCTCCTGCAGAGCATCAACTGACTTTCATGTTACTGGCTCAGCTGGTGGGGCTTACGGAGTCTGGCAGAGCAACAGCCCATGTGCTCTCCCCCACCGCAGGAGACTGCGGCTTTCGGGGCCAAGCGCCAACACGCTCTCCCTACAAGCCTCCTTTTCCTATTTATTTCATTTCTCCTTGCAGGGCACGGCACATTTAAGGGACTCTTCCACTTATCTATATTTTACCGATCATTTGCCGATTTGCACAGGATCTAAAATAAGAACAAGAAGAAAAGAGCAAACAGGAAACTTATACACAGGCCTCAAAACTCTACAGCTAGTCCTAAAAAATCAGGAAAATTAATAGGAAGCAATCAGCACAAATCTGCCATAAACATCAAGTCAATGAAATACTTCATCCAACATCTGCTTTCCTTGGCAGAACTCGGCCAACGAACCGGTGTCTGCTAGGGGCGAGCTTATCTCGCTCAGCGCCGCTGCCATCGGGTCGTTACCACGCACGAGCCCGTGGAGATGTTTTGTTCCCGTGCACTCTCCTGGGAAAGAAGGGGAAAAAAGATCCCGAGCGAGCAGAGCTTTCCTGGTGGCACCTGCAGAAGGCTCCCGGAGCCAGCGCGGTGCTGGGCTGCACTCCTTGCTTCTCCACCACCACCCCTAGGGCACCGGGCATCCCTTCCCCATCGGGGTCCTCACACCCCGTTCACCCTCCAGCCCGCCCCGCTCCATCCTCCACCCCGGCCCTTTCCTCCCCCTTCCTCTCCCTGGACTTTTCCAGCTGCTCCCGTGCTTGGCAGGGGCCCCTCAGGAAACCCGGCCGCCAGACGTGAGGTAAGCAGGAGGCAAAGAAAAATACAAATAAGGGCTATATCACAAGTCCGTCTGAACCTCTGAGCCACCTGTAACTTCTGTGAGCTTAATAAAAATTCAAAGAGCAAGCACATAAAACAAGAAAAGCCTGAAAGCGTCGGTTGTTTGGAATAAACCAAAACACTGAGCATCGGTTGCGTGGTGGAGAGGAGCCGGGCAGGGCCAGCTCCGTGCCAAGCACCCCACCAAGCACCCCGAGTGTTCGGGCAGCCCAGGACTGCTCCAGGCTTGGTGCTAAGGCAGAGCAAGCTCTTCTCATCAGAGGCTCTTCCTCAACAGCCGCTGACGAGCTCCATGTGCGTTTCTGCATCCCCAGTGCCAACCTCGGCAGGTTTTTTTGGGGGGGAAGGGTGGGAGCCTTACTGATGGGACATTTAATAATTACCAGCTGAAAGGAGCTACTGTGCCAGGCACTGACTGCCTTTTCTGGTGACTTATGAATTTGTGCTCTGTTCAGTGTAAATCGTATCTCAGAGCAGCCTGTAAGGGTAATATCTGAAAACACGTTTTTTTTCTGTAAGCAGAAATTACAGACCTGCTTTTCCAGTGCTGCAGAGCTACCAGAATACAGCCTGGATTTAGCACTTTCCTAAAGCAGCCAGGACAACGCGAACAACAAAAGCAGGAAAAAGCAGCTGTAAATGCCGAGAATAAACTAACAGCCCCCTACCTCCCCAGCGGAGCGCAGAGAGAGGCACAGAAATTGTTATGGACTCATCTATCAGAATTAAAAAGAGCAAGCAAAAAGGTTGCTGAAAGCAAACTCACATTGCTCTGTGCTCTTTTCTGGCTGCCTTCTCTCTTGCAAGCACAGTTCCCAAGCTCTGTATTATTTTTTAAGTCAGCAGACAATGCAACAACGATAAAAAAAAAAGTTATTTGCTATTGCTAAGCATCAGAAATTAAAATACAGCCTCTTACCTCCAAGCCACACACCCTGCTGGGTTTAAAAGGACTGGAGAAACCTGAGAAGTCCCCAACAACAAGCGTGCACTCAGCCTTTGTATTTTCTGTACATTCAAGCTGAGGAAGAAGGGAGACACGATCCCGGACTTCTTCCGTTACCATATAATCTCAAGGAAGTGACCTTAGCATTTGTTGCTTTGATTACAGATTCAGAAACAAAAGCCCTACCAGCGTGAGTCAGGGGACACAAGAGGTTGAAATGCGATTGTTAAAACCAGGGGGTGGGGGCGAGCAGGGAAAGCACTACAACCATTTTTTTTCTTTGTAATATTAACCCCTTTATTATAAAACGAAAGTCAAAAAGCAGTTATGGGCCGCGGGCATGACACGCGGTGCCCACCTCGGGGCAGAGGAGCTCAGCCCCTTTCACCAGAAGTTGCTCACAAACGGAGCTATGGTTTCAGGACCACCTTTCCAGCTCAACAAGTTTCAGCAGATTATATTCCTGAGGCCAGGTAAAGTAACACGCAGCAGAGGCAGCAAACTCGGTGCTCTCATTTCTTCCTCGCCCCCCGCTGCAGACACCCCAGGCACGGCATCGCACGGCACTTCCCGGGATCCCTTCCAGGGTGCCCCTCGGGAGGAGCGTAGACACCAAGGTGACACCCTTGGCCAGCCGGCTGATTTTGTTCTGCTGCCAGGGCTGGTCTCCAGGGGCGCAGTTTGCGCTGGTGGAGGCACAGGAACAGTTTACCTACCTGCTGTCCCCTTTGCAGGGCTGCTTTCTGCCTGCAGCACATGGGGTTGTGCTTGGAGCACGTCCAGCCCCGCTCTGGCACTTCAGCCTCCCAGACCTCCCACACCTCCGGGTATCTGACACAGCAACAACGAGCGAGTCAAAGAGCACAGGTACTGCAGAACCAACTCAGACTGCTTTCTACGACTGCTTTCATTGAAAACAAACCAAAACAAACAAACAAACAAACAAAAACACAACAAACCCACAAAGTAGAAACCCCAAAGAAACGCACACAAAGAAATCCAGGACGCAGCTCCTCTACAGCACGCAACCTGTAACCCCCAGCCAGGCACACCAGAGACATCAGATCTCAAATTTACATGTGCGTTTACTTCAAAATAGAAAACAAGAGGCTGTTCCTCCTTTACAAACACAGTTCAGTGTTATTGATCGGCATTTCAGCACAGAGCAGGCAGGAGCTCTGGACACGCACCGCAACAAGCTCCCGCTGGGAGCGAGGACTCGTTGCCTTGAGCTGGATGCTCTCCTTCAGAGAGCTGTGATCCCAACGACTGAGCAACCACTTTGTACAGGAAGGACAAAGTATGAAGACTTTTCCACCCAAATATTTATAATCTAGAAATGAGAAATTGAATTATAACAGGAAATTAAGTTGGACATCTGGAGGCTTCTTGTCCTCCTTAACAGAGGAACCGGCTTTGATCAAATACCCACTTCTACATTGCTGCAAACAAGGACTCTTTTTTCCTTCACATTTACTTTGTGTATTATTCTCATGTGGTTTCATGACTCCAAGAGTTTCCCAAGAGCTCTCAATATCACAAGTTTCATGAAAAAATCATGAGCTGGCCCCACAGGACCAAAGGTGCCAGTTCAGGTCCAGCCGGCTGCTCCAGACAGCACCGGCAAACTACGGGGTGGCAACTGAGACAGTTTGGGAAAAGTATTTCAGAGCAACAAGCTTGTGTTTATCTCCAAAACACAGAATCCAAAGCCACAAAATAAGACGGAAAATAGAGCGTGAGTCATTTTTCCTTAGAGAAATGACGTGAAGGTTACCTGGGTGGTGCCAACTTCTGCCCTGCTGGAGCACCACCAGGGACAGGAATAGCTGACAGAGGGGAAGGGCAGAGCTCCTCGGAGGATCAGGGAGCTTATACAAACGCACATCTGGGTGTGTAATTCAGCTGTGGGCCACAGATATTTTTTAAGCTAACTTTTCTTCTCATCTAGAAAAGAAATAGAGTGCGAGGAGGAGGTTGCAGCAGCCGGAGGACGCGAGCATCCCAGGGCGCACGCCCCAGCTCCGTTGGTGAGCAGCTGCAGCTTGCTCGCTGTCGGGGAGGAATTACCCACTTTCACTACAGCTTAGCAAACACACCGACCTGCACGTCTGCTGAGCGCATGTGCCCAGCCAGCTTCCCAGAGGGCTTTCTCCACATTTTCTCTCCCAAAACAACGGTGGCAACCAGATGCGGCCAGTCCGGCACCAGCCAGGCAACTCCACATGGGCACAGCAGAAACCCCTGTGCCCAGGGCTGCCACCTTGCTGGGGAGATCGCTCCCCTTGTGCTGCTGTCTCTTTACAACCCCAGTTCCCTCCTCGTGCACTTCTGCTCTTTTCCTCTACCTGTTTTCCCACACTTCCTCACAAGCTGTGCTCGGCTTTGAGTAGGAGCAGTTTTGACATCTCCATTGAGTCATTTGGTTTTATTCCCATCTCTCTTCTTTCCCTGCTTGCCCAGCCCGCGCTTCTCATGCTGTGCAGTTCTCGTGCTGCCCTTCCCTGCTCTCCCCATTTCTCTCTTCCCACCCTCCAGCCCTTTGCCTTCCTCTCTCCCAGGAGCCACCCACCTCCATGGTGCTCTCGTGCACATCACGTACCCTCCACCCAGCCCACCTCCCACATCAGCTGGAAAACCCAAGCCAGGAAGCCACAGTCTTAAAATCTGCATTGCTTGGGTTGTCAGGGATGGCTTTCACTGGCTAAACAACAGCACATTGGGGCTATTCTCAGCATTTTGATGGCCCTCTCTCTCCCCACCTCTCCACCCCAGCATGCAGAGTTGATGCACGTTTAAACGGAGGGCAGAGCATTAGCAGGGAAAAGTGTACGTGTGTGTGTGGGAGGGTATTTAAGCTAATATTTTCCAGTGCTGATAGCTTTATCCTCTTTGCAGTCTCTGAGAACGAACTGGTCTCCATCTGTACAGAAGATTAGAAGAATTGCTAATCACTAATTATGACCCAGAGGTTGTGAGAGTGATGCAGACTGCACAAGGACGGCCTGATTTTCAGAAAATGAGGAGACAAAGATAGCACAACGTTATTTTAAGCACACGGACGGTCCATCCAAGATTGCAAAGAACAGCAGTGGCAATGCTAGAAAAGCCAAACACTCAGAAATGAAGCATGGAAAAAGCAGCGTGTGCCTGAACTACTTTTAAGTTGCCTTTTAATGACGCTCTTGTCCTGGCTGGCCAGACGGCACAGAACTGAGCTGGAGATTTATACAAAAACATTCGTGTAGCAGCACTTGCGTACAAGAGCTGGGGTTTGAAAAGGGGTGCCAGCGACATTTGAAATCCAACGAAGTCTGCGAGCTGCATCAGGTCATAAAAACATACACGCACAGGCTGGAGGGGGGTAGTGAATGGGAGGCACTGTCTGAACCTGGCACCGGGACACCCTGGAGGAAACGAGGTGAAATTCGCAGCCTGGTGATGAAGTTTGGCTGCTGGGGAAGGGGGCGGAGCGGCACAAAGCCTTATTTGTGCTTGAACAAACTCAAACAGAAAACACTAGGTAGTGAGCTCGGATGGAAACACGCCTGGCAGAAATACTCGGAGGGCTGCTTTTGGAAGACCGAAGATGTAAAAGCGAGCCTGACTCCCCGCAGGGCAACGGCTCCCTGCGGGGACATCCACCGCGTGTCACGGCCCTGCTGCAGGGGGCTGCGGCCGGCTCCGAGGCACGAGCGGCATCACGGCACAGCCTCACACCCCTCTGGAAAGGAAAACAGGCCTGTGAAAGCAGCCAGAGCGACGTTTTTTCTACAGCAGTGGTGCTTAGTACTTAGTTTAAATGTTTGAAGGGAAACACATCGAGCGTCCCTTAAAAAAGGGTCCGCGAGCTCCCTTTGGGAAGCCCTGCCCCGTGAGGACGGCCGAGATGCTTCCCCCGAGCATCCCCCGTGGTCTGTGCGGCACGAGGCAGGGAAAGCCGTGCCCTCACAGCTCCCTGCTCCCCCTGTACCCGTCCCCTCACTACCCCACGGCCACTTACTCATTGCTGGGGAAAAAAAATAATAAAAAAGGAACCTCCCAGTTTGTTGTCAGCATTTTTATAAAGGAAAGTTAAGGTGTGGTAGGAGAGGAAGCGCGGTCCTGCTACCCCAGCCACCTACGTTGCACCATAGGAAACAGCAGTCATCCACTTCCTCTCCTCCGCCCCAGGTAGGCACGGGACGGACACGCACAAGGCTCACTTACTGTGCCTCATCAGCAGTTTTTCCCCTTGGCCCAGAGGAAGTGACCTTGCAGAGGTGGAAAAGCGCTTTGTCCAACGAGCCACGTGAATCTGAGTTACTTTCACACCCGAGACCGGGAGCCAAATCAGCGGCGTGACAGAGCCTGACCTGGGGGTGCCTGCGCACCCAGCCTCACGTCCAGGAGATGTGAATGGTGTCTCCTTGTATTACGTCTCCTTGTAGCCGGCACGGTTTGGGGACAGGCTGCTGGGCCTCCCTTCTGCACCCTGCAGCGAGCACCCTGCCCCATACGCACTTCTAACGCTACAGCACTCAACTAGTTTAATTTATAGAAGTTAGCTGCACTGCTTTTTGGTTTAGCACTGCTTAACAGCTTCATACATAAAACAACTCCAGTTTGTTTCACTGCTCTGTAATCAGCTCCAGAACAGGGGGCCTAGAAAACCTCACACCGGGAGAGAACTCAGGCAAATGCTTTACTCTGGAGGCAGCCCCTGGGCACCAGGACACCGACGAGGAGAAGGCTGCCCCGCACACCAGGGGCTCGGGGCTGCGCACGAGCTCTCTACAACACCACGGCTCCAAGTCACACCTCTTGCTCCTCTCTCTCGCAGGCAATCGGTACCCAATAGGTACCGTTGCATGGAGACTTCTACACTGAATTCTCACCGAGGATTTCTCCCCTAATAGCATTAGCTCGTGTTGTCTCGCTGTAGACACAAAGACCTTTGTGCCAGCTCTTCCTCAGCTGTCTCCACACGTCTGCTTTTACTGGGCGCTCCAGCCAGACCTTCGCATGCTCTCTTCCAATATTCCCCGGCGTACATCCCAAGTGTTTGGAGAGGACAAACTCACTGCACAATCCTCCTCCCCTCTTGCAGGGGTTCAGAGGGCATTTCGCAGCGAAGCAGGACTGCCCGCCAGCACGGCGGCTCACGAGCTGCCCCGAAGCAGGGGCCTGGCCAGCAGGCGCTCCCCTCTCTGGGGAGGGGACAGGAGATGGCAAGCAAAGCGCCCCGACACAGAGGCCAGCTTGGGGAAGTGCCCAAGCTCAGCACTTCCCCGCACCGCGCTCGGAACAAGGCTGAAGAGAAGGTGACTGAAAGGCTGCTTTGTGCTGGGTTTTCGGCACGTAAAGCTGCTAAGGCAGGTAAGGGCTTTATGCCGGCAGAGGATTTCAGCCTGGCCAGAGGGCTCTCCCACGTGAGAGCCCCTGCACCTGCCTGCTTCAGAAGGCACAGGGGAGAGCCGGTGCAGGAGCAGGGAGGCGGCAGCGTCTTCTCCCTGCTGGGGCTCCAGAAGAGCTCAGGACTCCCGTGAGGCTAGCCAGCACTTCATTAAAGGACAACTCACCAGCCCAGCGAGCCTTCTACCGGCTCTCCTTCCACCACAATAATTCAGTGACAAGTACAAAAACAGGCAGAGCCCCCTGTTAACAGCATCCAACTCACCTGACAACAGCCACTGACCCCCAGCGCAACGTGAACCCCAAGCAGGGACCAAAGCGAACTGCAGCCCCCGGGGCCGACCAGCAGCACGAGGACCTCTCACCTCCCCCTGCACGCCGCGAGGATGCAGCACGGGGACAAAGCTCTGAATTTATCCCCGGTTTGTCAAACCGTGCACATCCCCCGGCGTCATCACAGAGGGCAGAAGTGTGAGTTTAGGCATAAGCTCCTTTGGATACCACCTGCCATCTCCCATACGTGGAATGTGACTGTAAAGGCAACCCAGAGAGAGGAGCTTTCTGATGAAGCCAAGGTGAAAAAGGACTCGATAACCCCCTGTCCAGGTGCTGGCACTAATGAAAACACAAGGAAGAAAAGGTGCTTTTGTGCAGCTGCACTAACTACAGGACTTTTTCACTTTTTTTTTTTTACTAACTTTTCCAGGGTTGCGACATCGAGCCAGGCTGGTGACATGGAGCGCGATGGGCTCAGTCCTGCTTCCACTGGAATCAGCCGGGACACTGCCAACATTTTTAACAGCAGAACGCCAAGACTTCAGCACAAAAAGCAATGTGTTACGCAACCCAAGGAAGAGCTGCAGGGCATTTTTTCAGCCATCTATTTAATACACCCCGAGATTACCATTAGGAAATTCCTGACATTAAGATGTGAGAGCAGCTTTGTTCCTGCCCATTCCCTCTCTCTGGGACACGGCACAGACCGCGGCAGATCCTCGGCACAGCAAGCACAGGGCACCAGGCTGTGCGTGCCCAGCACCTGGCTGTGTTCTCAGTGTGGGCAAAGCACCCCCAGACCCCGTCCGGCATTACCCATCCCCTAATTTTGCCCATTTTCACATCACTTCAGAACTCCCCACAGCACCAGGCAGTGATGCTGTCCATAGAGAAAGATTAATTCACCAACAGCCACCAGGACACTAACTTCAGACAGAGGCGCAGTCATGTTTTGTTTCCTAAAACTCTTTCCACTTTGAGCCCGGCTCTGGAGAGCAGCAGCTGAAGAACACGGCCGTTGTCAGCCGTGAGATGCACAGCTGCATTCGAGCACTTGGAAGAACTTCTATCACCTTAAAGCTGTTCTCCCGCTCTTGGCATACCTTAAAGCTAAACACAACGGATCCCTCTGGGATTAGACAGGTACAGATGCCCTTTTAGCACAATTCCCACGTGGAAATTACACCTTGGTGGCTACGAAGAGCTGGTGTGCTGGGAGCTGCGCAGTTCCCTTTATCACAACACAGCGGGGAGAGAGAGGGGAGAAGCAGCTTTGAAATATTCAACACAGCCAAGCAAACATCCACGCTGACAGCACGATGGGACACACAGCGTGTGCCTACATGCGAGACAATAAATACAGACGTATAAAAATAACTGCTGGCAAAGCCAGGCTCCAAAGAAAGTCACACCGCACTAAGTGCCGCTGGATGCCACGGTGCCTGCAGCCCCAGCGCTGTAGTTGCTGCCCGCGGGAGGAAGCCCCCAGAAGTAGTTAACTCAAGACTTCCCGCAGCCCCCCGCGGACAGCAACCACCCCACGACACCAGCCGCGATCACCTTACAGCCTCCTGCTCCCACGACAAACGAACGGGAGAGACACCACGCAGCCGGCGTCTCCCACCCGTGCCGCCGCTGCTGGGACCCCGCAGGTGCCGCGCCGTGCCCCCCCGTACCTGGTAGACGTCCCCGAGGCCGCACCATGCCCGCAGGGCTTGGCGGCATGCCCGCAGCCGGCCCGCGTACCACCGCCTCAGGGCCGCCACCGTCACCGTCCAGACGAAGCGGCTGCCGCCGAGCAGCAGGTCCTCCACCCCGCACATCAGCACCGAGGCCATGGGCTGCTCCGCTGGCCCAGCGCGGCTCCTCTGCCCTGCTGCCGCGGCGCTCAGGGTGCTGGCATGCCGGCCGGCGGGCTTTATAGGGCGTGCGGGGAGCCAGCTCCGGCCTCGCAACAAACTCCTCTTTCACGGCGCTTCCTGGGCAGGCTCCAGGCATGCCCCGGCGGCGGGGAGCCAGCGGCTGCAGTAGCTCAGCCCCACCAGCAGCTCACACAGCAGCCTTGTCCTTCTGAGCCGCTTACGCAGATCTCCGCTAAGCTCCGGTAGCTGCCGCTATGTTGTCTAATTAAATTTTAACCCTTCTGCCATATGCCCCGACAGCAGAAGCCCGTTTCCGTGCCGCGGTGACGGTGTTAAGGCTCTGAGCCCCGCCACGCTCCCAGCAGCTGGGCAGGCACCTCGCGGCTCCCTGTAACGCACCCAGGCGGGTGCCACTGCCGCCGACACCTCGTTATCTGCCACCCGGGGAGCGAAGCTGTCATCGCTTTCTCCTGCCTGATGCTGAGCTCAAATTAGACGCTGAAATCCTGTCTTAAAAAGCACCTTCGGGAGCAGCAAGTGGAGGGGAGATAAGAGAGCGGCGCAGCTCCTGCAGAAATAGAGGCACCGACGTCCTCAGCTGGGATCGCAGGAGATGCGAACGGTGCGGAGCTCCACGTCTCCTGCTTTCTGCATCCCATACCGGTTACGTGCTCAACACCTGCTGGAGAGAATTTCGCTCTCCTGTTAGACAGCTCCATTAGCGCACAAGAAAAATAAAGCTCCTTATGTCCTTATGCTAGCAGCGCGCTTCACAACCAGACCACAGTAAATAAGCACTCTGAAATAATAGCCCACAAGAGAATCCTGCCTCGCCTCGGTCGTTGGGATGGAATTAAGCAGCCATCTGCCCTTCTGGGGCAGAAACTGCTAGTGGCAGCAAGCCGCACCCTGCATTTGTGAGCTCCTTCCTAGGGAGCAGCTCCGGGAGGGAAGTCAAAGGGCAGCGACCTTCTCCCCGTCCCTCAAGGGACCTGAGGCTTCCTAAGCTTTGTGGGACTGGGGCTGGGAGGGGCCCAACATGCCACCATCAGCACCTCGCTAATGAAACTATTCAAAGAGCAGCTTTTTGGCTAAAAGCACCAGCAAGACAGACCCCTGTGTGAAAGTAACCTGCCTTGTGCAGTGAAATGAGTGAGAAAGGAGCAGAAATGGCTTTAGTAACGGCTGCACAAGAGCTGAATCTCCCCTATTTGGATCACTGAAGCTGTCTTGTTAACAAATATCCGTGCACTGTTTTCTTCCTGTCCACTCCAGTGAGAGTCACCTTCACTTTATGCAAAACTTGGGGACACGGCTCTGGCAACAAGAAAACAAAAGCACATGCCGCTTGTTTCACGGAAAGCTTTGGCTGGCACCAGCCACCCCCGTGTGAGGGCACTCAGACCACAGAGATGGGGGGAACCATGGTGCTGTTAGGTGAACAGCCAAACCCCACTGCTTGTCCCCACTCCACCAGCACAGAAACCAAAAGGCTCTCGTGCTTGGCACCAGAGCAGACGAGGAAAGCCCCCTCTCCCTCCACGTTACTCATCACTCCTGTGCTTAGGGGACTTGGATACCGGCATGAACGTACAAAACAGGTGGTTTCCCACTGGGAGAGCAGTGACAACTATCTGCAGACAATTATTGCAGTGAGCTACGCCCGCACCAGCGAGAGGCTCGGCCGTGGTAATGCCATTGCCTCGGATGGCAGCGCGCAGGAGGAGCCAGCCAGGGAAACCTCCCATGGCATCTGTGTGCTGCGGTCAAGTCATCTCCAAATTTAAACGCAGAAAAAAAGAAAATCCAGTTTCAATCACTTTCAAGTTCCATTTCTAGAAGAAAAGGAGCTTTGTAGTTAAAGAAACAGCGCAGGGAACGGCCCCGGCCTAAGCCAGGAAAATCCAGCCAAGCCACTCTGAAAAGTTTAAATGTCTCTGTTCTGCTCAGTTGCCTTCAGTGCCTTTGTTTTCCTTATCACCTCATTAAGGAAAAAATTAAGGATGGGGATTTTCTCCTCTAATACAGCAGAAGGGATCTCTATTTTAAGCAGGGCTATGATCCATGGTATTTTGAAGTTGAACTGGTGCGGTTTGCGGTTACTGCTCATGCTGCCATCCTACCGCATCCCTTAGCCCGCCTCAGATGGCGCTCCCAGCCGTCCTGCCCACCTACACTTGGTTCCCTTGTGCTCACTCTGTGCCCCCACAAAGAAGCAATAGCTCTGGGTGTGCTAGAGCAGGGCAAGAGCCTTCTCCTCACCCCTCCATAGGGACCATGGATGCGGAGGCCCTTCCTTCTGTCCTTCCTTCTTCAGACGACGTGGGCTTGACTCCTCCTCCCTGCTGGCCCAGCACCAGAGGTCCCGTGCCCCTGAGCAGCCCTCTCTATCCCCACACCCTGCTCAGAGGGACATTGCTGACTGCAGTGACCTTTCCTTCACTTGAGCACCTCGTGCACCTGTGCAGCATCCTCCCCAGCAGCAGTGCCCGTACGTCGCTACATGCTTGGAAAGCCGAGGGATCAGTCCCAACCTCTACTGGAAATTTGGGAAAGACAAGGTGACATCCCCAAGGTCAGAGGACGCCTACCAGAGAGCTGGAAGGAAGATCAAGGCATCTGGATTCTTATTGCTGTGCTTCTGGATTATTTTCTCATCTCCATTAGATACGGTGAGAAACAAGCTGTGCTGAGCGAGGGGGAACATTAAAGGCTAAAACCCAGCTGATCGGGCTGGGGAATGCAGCTGGCAGCATAAAACCCAAAAGCGTTGTTCTACCACAAAACATCAAATAAGAAGAGGTTCAAAGCACGTTGCAGCTGGGAACTAAGTGAAAGCCTCTGAACCTTGGGCATCGCATTGAACGCCCCTAGAATAAAAAGGAGCAAGGTTTATAATACAAAGAGGTGAATGCAGTTTGGAATAATGCTGGTGTTTTAATACGGGGTTGAAGCAGCCATTCAGATCAAACTCTGTCTTCTGTTGACTTCCACTTTCAGAACCTGATTGCAAGTGGGTTAATTTGAAATACCTAAATAATATCCACGCTCCTTAAAGGCAGAATGAAGATCACAGAAAATTCATCATGGGAAAGGCAGCAGGATGTGCAAATGGCTTTCAAAAGGTTGTAGCAACCAGATCTCTATTCTATGAGGAAAAAATAGAATATCTATCCCAGGAAAGGACTTTGTAGACGTACCGCTTTCAAGGAACAGAAGAGACAGCTACTACAAATCTATCTGATCTACAGCTGTATGAATAACAGGGAATTCATTTCTGCTCTGGAGTCAGCCTACACAACAGGGATCTAAGGACAACATCACTGAAAGGATTGAAAATTGGATGTGCAGCAGATTCATGCTTCTCTTTGTATTACTGATTGTATTTCTGGAATAACAAATACTGAAAGAGAACAAAGGTTCACCACCAGCATAATAGGAAGAGATCTCAAGGGGATTCTCTGGCCTCTTGGCATGTTACGCTCTGTGCCACAACGCAGGGAATGAGGGTACCCCAATCGCTGCTTCTCTTTTCAAAGTGCCGCCTATGAAGTTCACATGGCTACATAATTCACGTACTACATGCGAGACCACAGGACAGGAACATCCATTTTCCCTTACATCTACAAAGCGGTATTGCCCCAGGTACAGCCCCTTGATTAGACATAGGGAAAGGACGCACACCCGGTCCCTAGGTAATGGCATTAAGGCTTTGATCATTTCTGGTCATAATTTTCAACAGCAAGAAGTGAGTTATTGTGCAGATGCCCCAAATGCTAATTATACGGGCTAGCAGATGTCTGTCTTCACCACTGATTTAAAACACACTTCAAACCACAACTTTTCTCTTATATTGACTGAACGTGATTGGAACCAATACGCAGTCCTCCGTACAACAAGCAGCAAAGAGCAGCGAAGACCAAGAAACCCAGACAGCCCTTGCCAGGTTCTGAGCAGCAGTTCTGTTTTGCGGCGTCACTACTTGGGATCTGCTTCTGCCCCAATGCTGAGAGTTCAAACCCTTGAGCCCTGACACCCTGGGATGGCCTCAGGGCAATGCTGAGCCCTGCCGCAGCCCCAAAGGCTGTGGTGGTACCACAGCATCCACTCAGGTCCCACCTGACCCCCCTACACCCAGGCACACGTCCACATTGATCTTTTCTGCACACATCCACGTGATCCTTTTTCATCAGAACTTTCCTATTTCACTGCAGTTACACGCCAGCAGCGTGATTACAGTGCTTTTAAAAATAAATTTCAAAAAATGCTCAAAGGAACTGATCTGTGGGAGCTTTCCTGAGCATGAACAACAAGATCCTTCACAAATTAGGACTTCCCTTGTGAATTAGGACCTTCTCAAGCAATGCTGAAGCCACACATCTCCCTAGCACTTCGATTCTTGTCATGTAACAAGCTCGTCAACCTGTGACCATTAATGCAATTAACCCCAAGTAGTAAAGATGAAGTGACTTCTCAAAAATCATGTTTGCTACACTCTCGCCCTTAATTACCAACTTCATAAAGATAAAGTGAAAGACAGTCACCCTCTCTTTGATGTCGTAACCTCTCAGTATGTAAGACGCTTAAGCAGCAGCAGCGTATAGGATAAATGTGCAACGCAGCCTTCCCTGATCAAGACTTTCTGAAGCAAGAGTCTACTTCCAGAAAAGGTGTTTGCAAAGCAATTTCATTCTCTGAGATTACTGAAAAAACCCCAAGATCCTCCTAACATACTTAATCCTCTATACCAGCATGAATTTTGGGCGCCTCTCAGAAGCAGGCCCGCAGTTCCACGAGGATTCATCTGCTGCTTTTTGTTACCAAACCTTAATTTAGAAAGCAAATGCGACGTGCGCAGAAGGGCCACGCCGTCCTCCTTTCAGGCTGGTAGCAGCGTGGTGGAGGCATTTGGAACACGCAGGTGAGGCCTGGCGGAGGAGCACATCCTCCGTGGACACCTCCCAAGTGCCCCACCAGGCTCCCAGCCTGCCGAGCTGCCCCAAGCCAAGGGCTGAGGAAGCCAAGAGCCGCCTACGCCCCAAATGATTCACCTCTGCAGGAAGGAGCCTCTCCTCTGCGCTGCTCGGGAGGCTTCTTCAGTAGCTGGCACCCTCCTCAGCAAGGCACAGCCTGCATGATGCTGGTTTAATAACAAACAGCCTCCCGCGCCAGGGATGGGGTGCTGCCCTCCTCCTCCCAGGTAGCTCAGGCTGTACGCACGTTGTTCTACACACACGACGTAAACAAATGCGCTGACAAACACACACTTTTCAAGACAACACCGTGCCAGAAACATGAATTTCCAGCTGTCTGCACCCCACAGTAAACTAATTATCATTTCATGTCAAAAGTGAAGCGCCTCTGCCTTTTAACTCGATCAGTGATGAAAGCGCTCAGTCTGGGTCCTCGAGCAGCGAACGCACACCCGCAATACCTGGCGTTACAGAATCAGGTCAGGCTCAAAACGAGTAGTTTCTGCTCCAGTTTCACAAACCGGGGTTTATCATTACTCGCTACAGCCCTACCAGCATAAGAACGCATCCATCAGCCGGTTTCTGTAAACCAACTTCTCTGGGCAGGCTTCTCTTACGGCCAGGTCAAGGCGTAGCTGGGCACAGTTTCACCGAAACCTCGCACATCCATATGCATCCATCAGGTGAGGAGATGGTTCAGGAAGTCTGCACGCAGCTTAGAGAGCACAACTTCTCATATATATTACATAGCAGCATGCATAAATTGTATTTGAATTTTCATATACAGAAATTTAAGTCAGAAATCTGCAGCCCCCTACCAGAAGTCAGATTGCAGAGATCTGTAACAAGGGAAAACACCATCCGGACTGCTGGGGAAGGGAGGGTAAAAAAACATGGGGAGGGGAGAAACCTGATTTCTATCTGAAGGTGGATTTGTTTCTCTTGCACATCCAAGGAGCCTGCAAATGCCTTCAGACAAACAGCATCTTCATGCCCTTGCAGAGCAGGCCCCCCTAGCAGGGTGGGGGTAGGCTCAGTGGGTGCCTCACAGGGAGGCTGCCACCCACCGAGCCACCAGCTCCGCTGCCAGCAGCTACCCGGGTGAGGAGACAGCTCCAGAGGTGCTGTACGGCAGGTTGAGATGTCAGCAGGACTCAACGCAGCCCCTGGGAGGTGGGCACGGGTGGCTGGCGGCACAGGCAGAGCCGGAGCTGCTGCAGGACAAGCACACGCAGCGGACGGGCGAGGACATCGCACGTCGCAGGACTCGGGCACGGTCCTGCAGCTGCAGCCAGCACCGGGCTGGGAATCAGCTTCCCGGTGTAGCGCCCAGAGACGCCCCGTACCTGAAAGATGCTGAAGAGCCTCAGTGACGCTCACACCCATACCGGCTGCACCAGGGAAAACACGAGGAAGAGGTCGGCAGGACGCAGGGTGATTTGTGGGAAGGAATTCCTTCCCGGAGAAGGCTTCACCAGGAGAGGAGAGCCCTGGGGCACCCCGAGAAGCACCACCACCACCACCACCACCTTCCTTGGGGACAACTTCAGCCCTTCCCCACAGCCACCACGGGACGGTTTCTCCACCTGCCCCCCCAACAGGTCACCCTCACACCAACGGGTCCCAGACCTGCTCAGCACCCCTCATGCCCCGCGGCACCGACCCCTGACGGATGCTGGCATCGCCCTGCTCCGAGCATGGCCCAAAACGAGGGGGTGGCTCCGGCACCTTGAGTCGGCAGGGAATATTAAAGGGAGCCAGGAAAAGTCGGGTAATTATGTTGGGATGAAGCATTTTGTGGTAGATATAAATACGTGAGGAGTGTGAAAATCCAGGGCTGCCCCAGCTTTATGATTATTTTATAGCCTCATTAATCTACAACAAATGGGGTAGAATTACTGCCTAACCTAAATACCGGGCAGAGATCTACAGCGCTGTAAGAGCAAGCGTAAATGAGGTAGTAAAGTTTCAGCATTTTGCTTGATATGTATGGCCAGGAAGACAAAAATAACAACCCAAACCTATCAGTCTCCTGACAAGAATCTGTAAAAGAGTGAGAATAAATGATGTCTAACTATGATAATTATATCCTCAGTGCATTCATTCTCTCAGGATGAGTAACCCGGGATGCTGTGGCCTCCAGAAAAATCATGACTCAGAGCAATGCTCTGCCCTTGATCAGACTTCATGGGTCACACCCAGCCCAGGAAAGCCATACACCCAGGAGAGGACTTGTCCTTCCCTGTGTACACGCTCAAAGGTCACATTTTAGATCCCTGTACAGGACACCTCTGTGCTCCTACCCCTTCAAAGAGACAGCTGGGCAACTTCAGAGCCAGTTTTTGCAGAGGGAGAATCAAAAACTGGTGGAAAGAGACAGCACTGGCAAACAGGATTAAAATTGGTACATCAAATCTAAGTAGTAAGGTGCCAGCTCTGTGCTGTCGAGCAATGCTTTCTGAGAACACAGGTCTGCTGCAACTCTGCTCCTCAAGGGAAGAGCAAATAAATTTCAAGCCGTATCATCTGCTGCTACAGCAATTAGTGCCTCGTTTTACTAACAGAACCGTGCATTGTGCATTTGCCAGTTCTGGACAAATAAAAGGGGAATAACCACGCAGAATTTGGAAGGAAGCAAGTCTGTTTGATTGTTAGACCAAGCTGGCTCTGGCACACGCAACGCATTTCTTGAAGGCGAGCCTCGGTGCTATCGGAGCATTTGACGATGGAAAAGGAAAGCAGTGGAGCAGCACGTGGCATTTCCCCGCAGAGGAACCACAGCGCTTTTACAGGGCACTGAACATCGCTACGAGTAAGACCGACGCGAGCCTTCCAACACAGGACGGAGGCGCACATCCAACACGCACGGCCCCGCGCACAGAGGGCCGAGCCAAAGGCAAAAGAGCAGCCATTGAAAGGCTGCTTTCATCCTCCGAAGGCCTCCAAAACAAACAGCCAGCACGCCACGGGCTTGATCCCAAGCCCATTGAAATGGCTGGAAAGGCTCCAGCTGCCTTCAGCAGGCTGGCAGCGAGGCTGGCCACGCGCCGTGAGCTCAGCGCCCCGCCGCCGCGTGCTCACCAGCACCTCCTCCGGCCGCAGCGTGGGGCTTCTCCCCCTTCTCGGGTCTCGGACATTTTGTAAGTGTTAGCTCCTCCAGCCAGCTAAAATTAGTCAAAATTAGAACTTATTTTTGAAGTACTAAGGCTTTCTACCCAACGCCTGTGAAAACAGAGAGACAGATCGGTCAGGAATCCAGATCCACGTGGGTGGTGCCCACAGGACTTCTCTTGGCACGGAAAGGCTGAATCACAGCTCTGCTTCTTGCTTCACGAGGAGCCCCAAGTCCAAAGCTCCCTCCCTTTTAAGAAAAAAAAAAAAAGCACCGAGAGAAAGGACTGACGGCAGCAGCGGTTTTATCAGATGGCCCCGGGGTGGGAGCGGTGACCCCGGGAAACATCCAAGGGACAATGCGAGAGGAAGCCACGAGGGCAGAGCCGAGGGGAGCTGCGCAGCTGAGTCAGCCCCTCTAGGCAGGGGGGATCCGCGGTGGGCAGGGCGAGACCCACGCAGGTGTCGGGCACGGAGCCCTGCCCTGCCGGCCGGGAGCTTCCCCAGGTCTCACCCTTCCCTACACAGAGGGCGAGGACAGGGATGCAGAGGGTGAGAACAGGGATGCAGAGGGTCAGCCCAGCCCAGCCCACATGGCAGAGAGCGACCACAGGGCTAAACCAAGCAGAGCTGCTTGTTTTATAGGGCAACGGGGGATACAAGAAGAGAGATACAAGGAAGAGTGGCTTTCGACAAAAGGCTGTAGATAGCACTAGCTCAACTGGAGCCAAAATCCTTTTAAGCAGTTTGGATCTCATGTTTTGTTCCATCTAACAGCTTTCACTTCCCCCAGGCACCCCACTGGGCTCCAGGAGCGGGGCTCAGCCTGGCCGGGCTCCCCATCTCGGTTCTGGCCACCCTACAACAGCACCAGGTCCCCAGCAGGAATCGATCCAAGCCCATTCACATACCTGGTGGTGTTACTCCTCCCCTAATGGGCACAAGCGAGCATCCCACATTTGTTAACCATTATCCCAGGCAGCAACTTCAGCCTCCCCTCACGCTCCAAGTGGAAACAGCGCCGAAACTGAGCGGTACCTGCTGGCAGAGAAACTTCTCCATAGAGGGGCAGGAGGGGCCGAAAGCTTCCTAAATGAAAATTTCATTTCTTTTTCTCCCCTTTGGGACATAAAGCAGGCTTGCAAACTGCCCGTGCCTTTATCAGAGCTGTGATTCAATCAGCGTTTCATGGTCATAATTAACAGGTATTTGTTTTTATGGGCGTGAGTCCTCAGCTGCCAGGAGTGAGAAATTAAAAAGCATTTTTCCCATCCTCCTTGGAGAGGACATGATGTGAGCTTTAACCAGGGAAAGGAAGCCATTTGGAGCAGGAAGAGGATGCTTGGAAACTGAGTTACTGAGTTAGAGAGCTCATACTGGGTCCTTTTGCAGTCCTAAGATCAAACCTACCTTTAAATCCAAGTGCATTACCTGGCCTTGGTGGGACACAGGGCCCCTGCCCGCTCCGGAGGCAGCAAGCTCCTGCAGCACACGTGGCACACTCATCGGTATGACTTGCACAGAAACGGCAAGGGGAGAATAAATTCAGGGATTCCAACACAAATCTACTTGATGTTATATCTCCCAGTCCTCCGGGAGCAAAAGTTATGTATAACATCCTTTAACGATCAGCGAGAGGAAGGGGTAAATCAGACGAACCCCCCAAGAACGCAGCAGCCGCTGGAAGACAACTCGCGGCTCTGCACGGCTGAATTATGCATCAGCCTTCCAGCAGGTACGGCTGCAGCGCAGCACCATCTGCTCCTCAGCGCGACTGCTGCCAGCTACCACAGCAGGGATTTACTCGCACATCCCCGTCGAGGTGCTGCTGAGGTGACGGGCAGGACACCTGTCACAAGGGAAAGGGACTGGCACCTGCCTGCTGCACGTCTGGGAGGGAGCCTACCCCAGGACAGGGACGGATTTTTCTGACGCAGGATCGGAGCACAGTGCCAGCCCTAATGGATAGCCCTTGATGATGCCACGCATCCTCGAAATACCAGAGGAGAAAGCACATTTTCCAGCTGTTTGTCTTATGATGCCAGACCACGTTTATATCAGCGATTTCTAAATATTTGCAGGGTTGCAGCAAGTTGTCTGCTATGACAAGGAGAACAGCAGCCAGCATTTCCACGTCCTACAACCACGACACATGGAACTTGCGGAAATACACGCAGCCCCAGCCATCAGCTGAGAGCTTCCAGCCTGGGTCCGAGCACACCTCGGAGCACCCGAAGCGCGGAGGAGCTCGGCACAGCACCAGCCCCGGGGGTCACGGTGCCCAGCGGGGTGCAGGTGGGAGCACCGAGCCCGGCAGGACCGAGGGGTGCAGAGCCCGGTGCTGAGCCCGTCCGGCCGCGCTGCCCCGCTGCTCCCTCTGCTGCACGCAGAGCTATTGCTGCAGCACAACCCTGACAGGCGATGGAGCAGAGCGTGAGCTCCTGGCTGGCTCTGAGAGCTGAGGCTGTGGGCAGGGGGCCGGGGCGAGGCCAGCAAAGCCCCCCCAGCCCGGAGCGGCTCTGGTCCCGCTGCGGTACCGCCAGCCTCCAGCCCTCCGGGTCCTGGGGCAAGCCCTGCAAACAGCAGGTCAGCACCACGCTCCTCACGGCACACGCAGCTTCCACCGCTCCTACTGCGACATTCAAGCAAAGCATGTTCCAAGGAAGCTTCTAAATACCTTTTTCTAAATACCCGTAGTGCTAAGACACCTGACTCGAGCTCCCAGGGACGCATCCAACCGCGGGAACACAGCCACACACACACCACCAGGCTCGACACGACACAACCCAACCCCTCTCACCTGTGACTCGGGGGGCAGGTCCCTCTGGGAGCCACAAGCTGCTTGCCCGAGTTACTCCCGGCCACACTCCATAAAAGCCTCCGCGGCACTGGATCCAGACGCTCCGCTCGGTGCCCGAAGCCCAGCTCGTGCGTCCCACAAAGCTCCTCCCGGGGCGGCCGCGGGTGCCCGGGGTTCCTGCTCAGCACCTCCCAGGGAGCAGCGAGCAAACTGGTTCAGCCTGTTGCTGCCATGCTGAAGGCCGAATGGTGCAGGAGGTGCCTGAGTAATGTGTTTGCTCCTGCCCCGGCTTGGAAGGGGGAAAACAAAGGTGGTTCAGAGATTTCAGACTTTCCCCTAGCCGCTTTCGAAGCAGATGGCTGGTGACTTAAGAAAAGACAAGGCAAGAGTTGGAGCTTTAATGTGCAACGCAAGCTTTCCTCTTCTCCTGGATTTTTTTTTTTTTATATAATATTTACATACCCCTCTTCTCCACCCCTAGTTTTACTGTTCAGGCAGGAATTAGGGGTCTTGGTTCCACTTCTCCCCCCCAGCCGGGGCTCCAGCTCAAGCAGCTCAGACCTCGGGAGCCTCTCCCCCAGTACGAGCGGTTCCCAGGGACAAACCAAGCTCTTAGCGGTCACTGTCACAGCCCTGCTGCGATTTGTGCCCTGCTGCACCTCAGCTCCCCCTGCCTTACCACTAAGGGCTGCTGCTGTTCAGGAAGACGCTCGTCCACTTCCCTTGCATGCCCAAGGGACGGGTTGAACACCAGCACGGCCAAAGGAGCGGGCGGCTTGGGCGCAGAGTGCTCTGCATGGTGAATTTGACATTCAGAATTCAAGATATCTGAAAACACCCCCACCTGGTCACACCTCTGGCATGCCACTGGACTGCTTTGTGAGACACCCCTACCAGCTCGCCTGCAGTCCTGGTGCAGCCTCCTGCTTCTGCTTAACCCTCACCTTCCACTGCCCCAGATTTCACCCTTCTAAACGTCTGGCTTCCTCCAGATCCTCCACTGGACGCCACAGCAAATAAATTATCGATTTTCCTTTACAACCCCCCCCCCCCCCCCGCATCCTCAGAGGGATACATCTATCCAGTTTCTACCCACAGTTGCCCAGAACCTCCCTGTCCAAGCCCACGACAGCAGGGACCAGCCTGCTGATTAAGCCTGGTGTATTGCAAAAATTGTTCCTGTGCTCCCCTTTCCAGGGGGCACAACTGCTGCAAGGCTGGGTTTGTGTCCGTAACGACCCAAGGCGTGCTCAACGTCTTCTGGGTTCACCTCTGCATAATTCCTCCCCCCATTAGGCTCACGAATGAAGCGCTTCCAAGCTGCAGATGCAAACACGCTGCCTAATTACAGCAGTCAGGCTGAAGCAGATCCTCCAAACGCTCAGGTCCTGGGCTCCATCCCACCTGCCCCCAGCTATCCCCCTACAAGCAGCCCCAAGGAGCAGCACCGCTTCCTGCTGCGGGACCCTCTGCCAGGCGCACGGGGCTGCTCCGGGGCTGCTTTCTCCTGGGGAAGCTTTTCCACCTTGCCTCCCATGCGGTGCTGCGGTGCTCCCCCAGCACCTGCACCCCTGCTCATCGGGGGGGCAGCTCCAGAACCAAGGGCACGCAGCAGGACCAGGATCTGTGCTCCCTGCTGCAGCCCAGGCTGCAGAGCATGGCTCACATCTCACAATGCAGCTTTCCAGTGTTGGTAAAAGCAGTGGCTCCACTTCTCTCCAGTGCTATGCAAGCATAGCTCGAGTTAACTCGTTTCTTGGAGCTAAGTGAATTGTCTGGGGCAGCTGTCTGCAGCCCCCGGGGGATTTCAGTGTTGCCAGCCACATCTCTAAGTGTGTGTTAAATCTCTCCGGGAGGGCGGCAGCTGTCGGACAGGACTTGCACTGCTCCAGCCCTCCCCACACACCACATGTAAGCAGCCGGAGAAATAAGGGATGCGAAACCCACCGCGCAGCACCTCTCACCTGGAGGAACACAGCAAAACCTCTCCCCGCACACAGATGGCAAGGCTGGCAGGGAGGGATGGCGGCACTGATTCACTCCGGCAGCTGCTAGAAGCCACCCTATAGCGTCAATATTGAGAAACCCAGCATAGAAACTTGCCCTTCACATGTGCCAGCAGATCCTGCCCAGGAGCAGCTCCCCCCAAAACACAGGGGCAGGGGCAGCCCCTGCTGCACCCCCGAGGGAAGGGCCAGGGCTGCCAGCACGCCACAGCAGTTCCCAAAGCGGCCGTGCTCCTCAGATGAGAATTGAACTCCCCTCTGCTCGATGTGAAGCAATTATCCAGCATTCGGGTTCCTAGCAGGAAGGCAGAGTATCAGTTTAAGTAGAGGTTAAAAGGCGCACACCGGTCTCAGGGTTCAGCATCAGTGGAGGGCACCCTGGGGCTGCGCAGCGCTGGCTGAGGGCAGCAGCACACTAGAGGGCAGCCGGTGCCAGGCCAGGCTCCCACCGCCTCCAGCCTCAGCAGAACAGGGATTTTACTTGCCCACTTTTGCCAGCAGAACCAACTATGTATGCAAAACCCTCCTTTTGCACATAGAAAAAGTGAAGCCATACCCATCCTGCCCGGGGTAAAGCTGCTTTCTGTTCACAGAGCTGCCCAGCTGAGTTTCCCCAGGTGACGGTGAAGCAACAAGTGTGCAAACCCTCTGCTCTGCACGTGGTGCTGTTCGCGTGCACCTTGCTGAGCAGCCTGGGCACTGGAAAAATCAGATCCCCTGCTCCAAAACATGGCCACAGTTTTGGTTATTTCCTTACACAGAAGCATCACCACTCAGCAAAGAGCACAGGCTCCGCACCAAAACCTCTGCATTTATCTCCAAGACCCCAGCACTGAACATTTCAGCTACCTGCAGAAAAAAAGCAACTGTTCTTAAAAAAATCATGTCATCCTTTTTAATACATGCTAGGCAAATAGAATTCAACGAACTGACAGCACCAACCACAAGCGCCCCCATCTCCCACAGGAACACCCACGACATCGCCTGCTGAGCCCTTCCGTGCCAGCCAGCAACCACGAGACCTGGCCCTGATGCTGGGGGATTTACTGCCTTACGTGTTTATTCTCTTGGTAAATTCTTACCAGGCTGCCGTTGACTTTGTATAGCGATAACTTATCGGGGTGTTAGGAAATGCACCATCTGCCTTAAATCACTATTCCCGTGGTAAGTTCTCACCAGGCTTTAGTAACCTCCAGGGGACTGCTTTGCTTGTCAGCAATGGGATCAAGTATTCCAGATTAGCCCTCTTCTGAGAGGGTTACCCGAGGGACCAGAAACCTGATCCAAAGCTTCCTGAAAACACCCGGAGCCGCTCCTCGCTGGAGGAGTCCCCCCAAGACCAGAGGAGCTCTGCAGGGCTCGGACCCAGCACAGCCCCACAGACAGCCCCAGCTCAGCACCGCTGGGACACCCTTCAGTCAGTGCTGCTCTGCCCCACCTGCATTTTGACTGACCAAATTCGGGTCTGTTGCAGCCAGAGACTTCCCAAACCGGTATCTAATAGGAGAAAATTGGTCTCGGGCTAGAAAGGAACATAAGTTAAAAGACACCACAGAAGAGGACCATTAAGGGGATGATTACCCTTCGTATTTCACAAGCTGCTCTCAGCTAGAGGCCGCCACGGTCCCAATCCTGCATTCAGACCCAAGGCAGATCCCAAATGTCTCTCTGCAACTAAAACATGAAGCGTGCTCTATGTCAGAGATTCCCTAGGAGGATCAGTCCTTTCCACAGTCTGCAGCCACTACATAATTAGCGTTTTCCTGCTTTGTGTATTTTAAAAGCCTGCCTGGCCCGTCCACCTCCACGCCAGGAGATTTTTAGCGCTAGGAAGCCAGGATTTGTCTCACAAGCACTTTTTCCATCTGTTCCTTAATGCTCCCGAAAAGACAGCAAGACGACAGACAGAGGTCGTGCTCTGCTCCGTTACTAGAAAGTCAGCCCCGAGCAGTTACAGTGGGAAAGCGCTCAGCAGGCATGGCAGCACATGAGGTCATTGGCTGAGACACCTGCAGTAGCTTAGGTACTTGGACAGAGTGGAAAAAGTGGCCTCTTCCAGGCCTGCCTATGGTTTTACTTGCCTCGAACAGGGATTTCTGCTCAGACGTATATAGATTAGAGCTGAAAAACAAGCTGGTCTGAATTCAAGACCATCCCATCAGCGTATAAGCAACGCTCACGTGCCAAAACCTCAGCTGGGATTTTATTTTTGCTCTCCATCTCCAATGATTTAGCTGCAATTTTGTTGATTTTGAAAGAACGGACAGAGCTAAGTAAGCAGGATGCGGGGGCAGCCAGGAATAACTGCTGAGGGAGAGAAAGGGCTACGCAAAAACCCACCACGTTACTGGAAGATCAGAGAGAGCCTGCGTCTTCCCCCACCTGAATGGCAAAGTTCCCATCAGTTTAAAGACAACTTAAACAATTTCTTCCATAGGAAGTCTAGATAAGTCAAGATAGTACGAAAAAGAGCCCGTGTTATCCAGAGGCTTAAGGATGACTTCAGTTTATTCTAGGGAATGGTGCCCAGCACACATTTGGTCTCGCAGAAAAGCGAAGCTACGTTTCAGGTAGATCCAATCTGCTCTGAAGTTTCGTGTGCTCCGGATGGGCTTTGGGGGGCTCCCCCAGCTGCACCGCCCCATAGGGCTACACAAAGCCCCCCAGCCCTGGGGGGCGCAGTGCCAACACCTCGCTTCCAGCAGCAAGAGCTGCCGATCCTCTCCCTGGAACAGGACTGTTACACACAAACCAGCAGAGAGAGCACAGGGAAGGGATTAGTGTTAGAAATTAATTAACACAATGCCCAAACAAATGAGTTACATCCCAGTTTATTCTCTCCATCCCAGAGGGAGAATATCCTTATCAGAGCAGCTGAGGAAGCGAGGACAAGCCTAATAAAAAGACAAGCCGGGCTTCCGAGAGTTATTTTTAACTAATTCTCCCTTTTTGTTCCACGTCATTTTAATTAAAGGGTTGAAGCTGCAGTGAGAGCCCGGTCTTGCATTAGCGTTAATCTGCAGCGCCCTGCAAAGCTGCAAGTCTTGGCTGAAGTTGCAGAGCACAGCTTCTAAAGAGGCTGCGGCGATACGTGGCACAACCTGAAGTCTGGACGTGGTTCTCTAGCGGTCAGTCTGACCGATCTCAGAGCCCTGGATCACGTTTCTGAGCTGCTCTCTGCAAGCGTTGGCCGCTGAACTCAGCCTGCAAAAGCGTGCCTTGCCTTCCCTGCGCTGCTGCTGCTCGCCTTGCTCCAGCAGGAGCCACGGCACGCAGCACAACCTAAGGGAAGGCAGCCAACAGTAAGACAGCACGTTATAAAATGCAAGACGTACGAAGTACAAAACATTAGTTCCAGGATGAAAAAAGATTTCAACCACGGGTTTTGCTAATTTTCTTGGATGTGTAAGGAAAACTTAGCACTTTCTCCAAGTGGCAAAAGAACAGAGTCTCAGAAACGATCCTCACAGCTTAAATAGAAGGGGAAAGGGAAGGCTACCACATGCAGCAGCACATCACCCGACCACATTGCTTACAAATGCAAATGCAGACAATCCTGTTAAACAGGGTCGGAGCCAGTCTCCTGAGCAGCTCACTGAAACTGCAGGAATTTGCCCTCCAAGCTTTCCTTGAGTTGGACCAACGTCTGCTCTGGGAGATCACAGAGCACCTAAGAGATAAAGCTAACTCCTTCAAAAACTCGCTTTGATTAAGCTGCCCACGGGGACTCACAGTTATGGGATAAAAGCTTTGCCTGGGATAAGATGACAAAGAAGGGAGAAATCCATTACCAGTTGTCATTTGGGCTTCTTTCCATTTGCCTTTTGAGGTTCCTATGTCCAAGATTTCCTCAGCAACCCCAAAAGCTGCAAATCCACCGAACAGGAGAGCACCTACAGCAACACCAAGCCTCCCAGAGTCTGGGACTTCCAAGAAAAAGCCCAAGGGCTACTGTTGGTGAAAGCTGCAAACGCCGAAGATCTCATTCCCCATCACGACCAGGGAGGGCAGCAACTTCAACATCTAGAAACCCTGTGCATGGACAGCAAGAGCATACGACAACATTTTTAGGGCACAGATGAACCACGAAATGACAGGGGTCAGGACGAACACTTCCTCTGAGGCTGGACTAGCCCGTAGCTCTGCATCAGGATGCAACAAAGCAGACCTCCCTTCTCCCCACGCCCCTGGAGCAGTTAACACTGCAACGGAGTTGTCACAGAGACAGGAAGCAGCGTATTCAACAGCTGCTTCTTTTAATAAAGTGTTTTAAAAGAACACTTTCCTCCTCCATTTACCAGAAACATCACAGGCTGCCCTGCCTAAACGCAGCAGTGGAGCACAGGGGCCCAGCCACCGGTACCGAGCACAGCTGCTCCCGGTGTCCCGGTGCTCGGGAGCCGAGTCCTTCATCAGGTCTGTGGATCGTCCATCTGCCGTTCCTCCTGCAGCAAGCTCAGCAGCATTTGATCTACAGCAAGCCCCAGAGGGGGTTACAACCCCTTCTGCGGAGACAAGTGTGCTCGGCTCCAGCGTACGAGAGCAGGAGTGCATTTTCAACCAAGGCACCAAGCCGAACCAGAAAGCATTTGTTTCAAAGCTAGGCCCTCAGTGCTCCTCCACCACTTGGAAAAACCTTCCCACAGGCCCCCCTGCTCCTCAGAGGAGCTGCAGCACAGCCCAGCCTTATAAAAAAGCAGGTCCCAGCAGTGGGAGCAGAGCACTGCACCCCTTCCCCAAGAGCCACCGACACCCCCAAGCTCTGCAGCAGCAGCATCCCGAAAGTAAAGCCTGCAGTAACTCTGCTTTTGCAGCTTGTTTTGTTCCTAGATGCTCCAAACGTTGTTGGAAAGGTTCCTGCTGCAGGCTCTAGGTCCATTTAACAACCTGACTAATAAGCCTATTTCATCTCTCAGGCTATTAGCGTGTCACGGAGCTGCGGCTCGCTGGGGTCCTGGTGCCTGGACGAGAGAGGAGGCTCGTGCCAGCCCAGCAGGTGCCTCGCCTCCTGTCACCCGGGTCCCACAGAGCCCAGAGCCCACCTCACCGGGAATGGGAACCCCCTGCTCTGGACTGTCCAGTTGCTGGTTTTCCCTGAGAAGTATCAACACGTTCCCCAGGATTTTTTCCACTTCCCCAAGTAACAGACAGGCATCCGAATGTGATGTGCATGCACAAAACAAGCTAATTAACGGTCTCAGCCCCGATCAGTGAAATCAGCACGCCTTGAGCAGCGATGGAGCAGATCCACATGCTGTGTTGCCAGACCTCCTCCCTCCAAGCGCTCCCTCATCCCCACGCCAGCATTCAGCTCCCTGCTGAGGAGCTGCTTCCAAATTCCAGGCTCTGGGAGGATAACGCTCTCAAGATGGGAGCACCCACATCTCCCCCGGGCCTTCGGAGCTGGAGCACCTGCGCAGGCTGCAGAGCAGGAACCAGCGCGGGGATGAGGAGGAGAGCGGGGAAGAGGCGAGCTTTCTGCTCCCACCCAGACCTGCGGCTGCTCCCCAGGCACAGAGCAAAGACTCCCGCCAGCTGTTCACCCATGCCCCAGGCAGACGTTTAGTCCCAGTGGCCAAAATCTTCAAATTCAACGCCAAGTCTTCCAGCTGCATGGAATGCCTCCTGGACAAAATAAAGTACTCACTCCTCGTTGATACGTTTTGGTAACTCGGTGTGACGCGCTGCTCTCAGTACAGGCCACGCAAGACCTGTATTTTCCAAGACACTTTCAAGGGACCTTCCCAGCTCTCACAAGGCCAGGCGATGCCATGAGGGCTCCCAGGAGAGGTGAAGCATTCCCGCATCCCACACCAGCAGCAGCTGCCCCCAGCAGCTTCTTGCCAGGAGAGGACGGAGCCGAGCAGGGCTGTCCCCACCCTGCCACCCCAGGGGCTGGGGCACTGTTAAAGCACTGGCTCATGAAAGGGGACAAGGACAGCAAACCCCCAAGCGATGTGACAGCATTTTGGTGCGCTTTGGCTAAAGGAAGCCACGAAAGGCACGATCGACAGCCGCACTCACGGAGGTTTTTATCTGGTTATGGAATTTTTTCCCCTTCCCCAAGAGGATCAAGGCAACAAAGAGCACAAAAGGGAGAGGTGGGAGGACTGCAGCAGCATAAGGCAGATGAGAAATGAGGGGCTCCTGCCTTTGATGCTTTGATGATCACGTCATTGCAATTACTGTGTTGAGGGCTCCGCTGTGTCACTGGTAAATAAATCATGCAAGAACATTAACTGTGCAGAGCTCGCACCGCAAGTCACTGCAGGTAAAAGTGATAAGAGAAGTCAAAGCATTTCAGACAGAGGAAAAACTCTGGAATACTAGAAAAACAACGTAATGTGTACTTTGAATCATTCCTCTACAGTCTGGGTAGGTGCCTGTGCAGGGAGGATAATGGAGGCTGGCTTCAAGCACACAGCTTCAGGGAAATGAAGCCATCAATTAATCATGGGTATTCTGCTAGAGATACAAAGCATGAAAACCTGGAGTTGTCTTTGTGAGAGAGCGTCTGGTACTGCTTTCTGGAAACACCTCTCCTGGTACAGCATTAAGGACTGTGCAACGCAGCAATTAGCCTTCTTCATCACAGAAGATCCACGCGATACACCGCCTTCATCCTCCTCCTCCTCTCCCATTGCAATAAATGAGCAGATCCATCACAGCACAGCTACACGGGATTTCACACCCGGCTGTGCTGCAGAGTCATCTGAAGTAAAACACCATCCCAAATACTTAACAATCCATTGACTTGGGTTCCCTGACATGGCCAACGCCTGTTTTACAGACGGATCAGCAGACCCAGAGGTCAGAGATTTGCCCAGGACCTGGCAGCACTGCTCAGCCCCACAGCTCTCCCAGCCCCTGGGAGCAGACAGAGGGCAAAGCACCACCAACACACGGACCTTCGGCCACTCCTGCATCTGCAGCTTCACCTTCCCTCTCCCTGTGGCCACCAGCTCTCACTCAGCCTCGGCCAAGTTCGATCTCCTCGGTGCTGCCTGCCCTACAGCCCACGTGGCTCCAGCGAGGCTTTCTGCACGCCCGCTTTGCAATTCAGAAGAGCCTTAAACTCCTCCATCAGCTCAGTATTTGCCTATAATCCCCTTTGGATCTAAAGTGTTTATACAGTATTACTTGCAAGATTTAACTCAAAGATGATTAATTTGGTTCTGTGATTTTTGGCTTCGCTTTGATTTCAAGGCGGTAGCGGAGCGCCTGCCTTTCAATATCTTACGGACCTCTTCTGGAGTTAAAGCACTTGTGAATTTGATGAGCAGATTTGTAGCCCTGAAGGAGACTCAAGATTTTTTTTTTTAAACACCATCTCCACTTTTATCCACCCCACCACTGGTGCAAGGCCACTACATCCTGCGGTCCCGTTCCCAACAGCTGTATCGTGCTCGTTTCAGAGAGAAATCCAGCCCATCCCTCCTGCCAGCCTTTAAAGCCCAGACCCGGCGTAGGAGAGCAAACAACAAGAGCAGCCAAAGCAAAGGTGAGAGGAAGGGGACAGCGTCTAGACTTGTGCTTCTGCTGTGAGCAGAGCTTTGCCACTTTGCTCACCCCACGCGGTGCCGTGCGGCTGGGTGCTCACCTCCCCGCGCCCTGCCCCGGGTGCTCCCCAGCACCCAGCGGGCTGCGGCCGCAGGCTCTGCTCACCCTGGGCATTAAAATTCCTGCCTGGAGGCATAAAGCAGCTCTGCAAGGTGGGGTCGCAAGGAAATGTTACCCCACGGACGGGCCAGCAGGTATCCGGGCTAGTGGCACAGGCTGTCTCAGCTGGAAGCGCAGCCCTTCTCCTGGCTCCAGGACCTCCAGACTGCTTGAACAACCACCGGCCGGATCCCCAGCTGCTGTACGTCACTGGGACAGCATGCAGGCACCAGAGCTTCTCCCTTACACCACGCCTGACCTGCTGAAGCATCAGCAATGCCCAGTTTTACCCTCAGAAGCAGGTGCATGCTGAAGGTGCTCTCCAGCGGACTGTTTTTGCTAGGCCTGGGCAAGCTGCCTGAACTGGGGGAACTGAGCAAACGCAGGAGAGCAGGAACAAGATGGGCAGGAGGCTGCTCCAGCACCGCCTGGTAACCGATGTGCTGAGCTCGCAAGCAGGTAACTCGCCTTCTGCAGGCTTGAATCAGACCACAGAAAGCGTGTTCTTTACTGTCTGAGGCTGCCCACAACACAGAGAAGCAGCTCTCCCTCATTCAAGCCTCTGCTCACTAGCATCTAGTCACTTGAGCTGCGCTTTCCGGTCTTCAGCAATATCAGTGAAAGCAGAACTTTCCCCTTTTTTAAAGGCTCCGTCCGCTTGCAGGTGGAAGCGCATAGCACCATAATTACTGCAGCCCCAATTTTCAGGCTTGTGACCGTTTCACACAAAGCCTTACACCCGTATGCAACCTAAACCACAGCGAGCTGCCTCTAAGCCGGAGCCCCCAGCTAACACCATTATCGCCCCCGTAAGACCAGTGTTTAAAATCGCTGCACCTCCAAACACCTTTAATTCCTCAACCGTAATTCCCCAACCTGCTGCCGCGGCAGCCAGAGGAGCGAGTCCTTCCCCCCACACGACACAGAGTGCTCCTAAAAAGCAATTTGTCATCAGAACCGAGTCAAGAAAACCTTCCCTGGCAGAAGTCCTCCTGCATTCAGGGTCAACACCAGTTACATTTCACAGTAATAACCGAACACGAGATATGATTACATTTTAGTAAAAGATCAGATTGCTTTACAAAGATCAATGAATCCTCACAGACCATGCTTCAAGCACCGAATAACGAACCTTTCAAGAGCCTAAACTGGTAAGACGTACCCAGCGCAGGAAAGCAAGGGCAGTTCTTAGTATCACTGCACACTTGCCCACCTAGCGATGGGTGCGAAGCCGCCCAGGGATTCCTCTGGTACGTAGCCCGAGACAAAACAACCCGATTGCACATCGGCTTTATGAGACGATGCTCCAAGATCTTGGGAACGGCCTTGATCAGTATTCCCTGCAGGGACTACTGCTGCAAAAAAAAAAAAAGTGTTTATTATTTAGAGCAAAAAATAAAGCGGCTCTCTGCAGCTGAGAATGCCACCTTCAGCTTTAGAGAGGTCTTGATACAGTGTTATGCAAATGCCGTCTGCACACACAGGATTGTCTCCATGCTAAAAAAAACTCATAGAATAGTTTGGGTTGGAAGGGACCTTAAAGATCACCTAATTCCAAACACCCTGCCACAGGCAGGGATACCTCCCACTACACCAGTGTTTCCAGGGTTGCTCTGTTTGACCACGAACAAAAGCTTTTCCATTAATTTCAACAGAATCAGGGGCTGAACCCCAAGTCCTTTATAAGCTCACAGCAGGTGACAGCCAAGTTTGCTGTCAAAGCTCTGCAGGACACGCTCTTATACCTGCCCACGTGCTGGTCCACGAGCATGGTTTGATTTGCAACCATTAGTTCTCCCAACAAGCTAAGCCACCGGATAGCTAACGCCCTCAAATCAGTTACTCCCATATCATTTACATGCAGGAGTCAAGAAAGGAGCGCATGCCTAGCTACAGGACTACTTACATAGCACTTGGTTGAATAGTTTAGAAAACTGAGGGAAAATTCCTTAGGGAAATAAGATACGAAGCGACTACAGGGATTTGTTTCTGGAATGGACAGGACAAAGTTACAGATTTCTCTTCTCATGCAAAAGAATACTGTTTCCCAGGAAAAGAATAAAAATATTTGATTGCACTATTACAGGGTTATTGTTGAAGAGAAATCAAGTGATGTGAATAAGTACAGACAGTCAAGCAAGCCTGAGAACAGGTGACATTACATGTAAAATTGTGATCACCTCCAATGCAAGCCCTAATCACAGCAGGGCTATTTAGGACGCCCTATGCTGATTTCAGCACAAACCATTACCCGAGACCCTCACTTGGTATACATGAACTCCACCAGGCAGAGCTGTGGCATTGTATACAAGCCAGAAACACATGGGGTTGAGTTTGTAAGACGTTGTACCACTTGTTCAAACCTAGGAAAATCCTTTTCCTGCCAATTTCTTGGCTCCTGCAACAAAGCCAAGAAGCTGCAAGTGGCTGCATGTCATGGCACGGGCTAAGCCGGGGAGCCAGGAGCTGCTCCCTGTGGGGCCCAGCCTGGTGCTGCTGTACCTCTATCAGCCCCGGGATGCGTTTGCAAAGGGTGAGCATGGTAGAAAAAAAAAAAAAAAGGGAGAAGACACGTAAGTAGAAATTAAAGCAGCTTTCACTTATTGTTTTCAACTGTGACACATAACGAGGCTAATGCAACAAACCTGCCCTGCAATATTGCACTCCCCCTGAGCAGTCTTTGGGAGGCCACGTGCTGAGCTCACAGCTCCATTTTCTGTCCTGAGCAGCTCCACGGAAAGCAAACCAGTCACTCTGCACACACGCAATAAAAGACAACTGCAGTCAGGCTCTACACCTGCTGACTAACGTTTTAAACGCTTCCCCAGTAAGAAATACAGCAGCTGAATCCAAAATAAATTCTATTCTTCTATGGAAGTAAGAAGAGAGCTCATTCGCTGTACTGCTTTTTTTTTTTTTGTCAGCAATTGTGCTGTGAACGACTTTAAAAAAAAAAGTGTTCAAATGTCTGTTTTGTGAGGTTCCCATCCATCACAGGGCATTAGGGATGCTCAAGGGACTTTGCTTCAGCTTTATGGTGATTTAATGCAGAGGTTTGCCACCCTCCTCATTTCAGAGTCTTGGGTGGCATTCAGCGTTGAGGCTCAAGGGGGCTTCTATTTAAAACCACCTCTACTGCAGGGAATTCTGTTATACCACATTTTAAACACAGCTTTGGGAATAAGCCAGATGACTTCGTGGCTCCCAAGACACACAGATGCAGCGAGCAAGAAGTCCAAATCCTGGTGATGTCTCCAGTTGTGACCCAGAGAAAGGCACCCTCTAAAGTTTATGAAAACAGACGATAAACTGAAGAGGGGAAAAAATCAAAGCAAAGTTAAAAATCCAGAGTCACTGGCAAAAGAGTAGGGGGGGAAAGGACAGGCGTGACTAGTAGAGAATAAAAGGATGGGAAATTCTTCATTTTAGCGTACATGGATAAGATTAAAATACATAATTACACACAATATTTTCCCCTGAGAAACCAAAATGTATGCCTGGTCTGCACAAGAGGGTAGCACAGCTGTGACAGAACAGGCCTGTAATTAGGTCTCCGTTGTGCCATCCCCAAATGCAGCCTTTATGAACACACATCCCCGGAGATGCAAGTCCCACGCACGCACAGCTGAAAGCTCGTACGTCTCTCATTTGCAACCTTACCGTCTTCTGCATTTCATTTTGGGTTTGATTACTGGCTGCCCACAAGCATCTATTAAGTAGAATGAAGAAAGCGGCAGAGCAAACCCCAGCTCTGCTGTCAGACAGGTCCAGCAACGCAGGAACAAGGAGCCCGAGGCAGCGCACGCTCGCCTCCCCTCCTGCCGAGGCACGCACGGAGCCAGCAGCCAGGGCTGCACCGATCCCTGCGAGCCAGCCAGCGCCGCCCCGAGGGGCTCCTGGGGGTACAAGGACACTGCAGGGCGTGGAAGAAGGCCGTACCCTCTGCGAGCCCTGCAAAGAAGGTACGGCTGCCACCTGGCAAGGAGCTGGGCTCGAGGTGCAGCCGCTCTCCCAAAGCAGGGCAGGTGCCAGCCGTCCCCCAGGGCTCCTGCACGAGCAGGAGTGGCCAGCTTCAAGCTGCTCCTCCAGCCAGGCCAGCAGCTCAGCTCTGAACCCAGAAAAAGGGCCTGTCCACACAGTGCCACAGATGTCCAGAAGACAGCAGAAAAGGTAGAGGACCTTTGCTGCAGCTTGGTTGCTGCCAGCGAGCCGCTTCCCTGCCAGGGCAGAGGACCCCGCTCACCGATCAGAGCAGCAACAGCCAAGTTTCCTCTCAAAGATGTACTCAGCCCCTTAATAGAAAAATTGCTCCAAGATTTCTCTGTTGCTCAGGGATGTTCACAGCTGACCTGCTCTTCACACCCACTGACAGGGCGAGAACATGTCACAGGTGTCCTCAAAATGGCATATCCATCTGGGAAATTGGTGACCTTGCTGCTCTGCCCTGCCAGCAGCCCAAGAAGGATATTTCTCATTCCTGTCCTCGGCAGAGACCTCCCCGGGATTATATTGTACTTATGTGCCGTGCATTCCTGTTGCACTGCTATAAACATCCCCTTTATGTAAATGCACAGCTGGGCATAGACGTCTCAACCATTTTTGCGCATGGTTTGGCTCTTTCCTCTGCAGTCAGGCAGTGCTGCGGTCATTCAAACAGATTTGCTGATCCTGTTCTGCAAGTGCCCGCACTGATTTTAAATCAGGAGCTGAAGCCAGCCCCCCAGGTCAGCTCACATCTCAGCAGCACAGGAAGCAAAACCACCAGGAGAAGCCCCAGAGACCACACGGCGATGGGGAGAGGGCAGAGGGTGAGAAGGGAAGGATCGATCTGCTCATACCTTGTGAGAGCGTCTGAAACGGAGAGCCTGAAACAAGGAGAGAAAAGATGATGTGACAAATATTTTGAGCGAGCAGAGCTGGTGGATAAGCTGTGTGCAGGCTCTCCGTGCCCAGCAGCACCTAGAGCAGCAGCATGCATGCAGCAGGATAATGTGCTCGTAACTCACAGGAACATCGGCACATGGCAGCGCTCCCGCTCACTGCAATAGCTCCCGGTGTAATTTAGCAAAGACATGGAGCCTGGTCTATCATATTTCTCCCTCGGAGCAGCAGCACCGCTTTTCAGCTGTTGTTCATTGTTATTTTGGAGCTGACTTAGATTTTCTAACAGAATTCACAAGAAGGGGCTGCTTGGCACTGCTCTGCACGCAGGATATGTAGAACAGATTAAAAAGTCACCTTAGAGCCGTTAAAACAGGAACTGACAGAAACGTGGCTACAGCTCCACAGCATGTAAAATTTTTAAATCCTCAGCTCTGAAAATTTGATCCTGAACTCCAACAGAATCCATCGGTCCTATGTGAACTTTGGATTCAGCAACCTCTTCATGAGAGCAGCAACCCAGGCCTGCTGGTTCAGAGCAACCCTGAAAGCCAGATGCTCCACACAGCTCCAAATTTCACCAAGCATCTCTGATGCAAGCACCTCGGCACACATCCCCACACAGCAGCACTGGAAAGCCTTGAGAACTCATCACCCACTGAACACCGCTGGGCATCTAACAATGAGCTTTCAGAAACACAGGGCCATCAGAAGGCGACAGTCTCCTTGTAGCACTGGTGTTATAAGGACCCTTACCCAAACCCGTGGCAGACGCACCAAAGCAGCCTGGTCAGACAGCACCGTTCTCAAGCCCCATCCAACCGCTCCAGCAGCAGACAGGACGGTCTGTCGAGACTTGTGTAACGTGAGTTCAGCCCTGAGATAACTATGCAATCACCTGCCACTTTGCAATAACCCCCCCGTTTTCTGTCTACTTTACAAGAAGAAATCCACAGCAACCCAGGACAGGCCTAGCGTGATGGCAGTGACTGAGCACCGCTGGAGGGAGGAACGTTTCTGCTACTACAGCAGTCAGCAGCTACGCTTTCTGCGGCGAGTCCTCAGCACCGTGCAGATAAGCCCGGCACTGCTGCCTCCAACAGCTGAGGCAGCTCCCAGCCATCCGACTGCCGCGTGCACCCGCAGAAACCCCGCAGCAGCAGCTGGAGACGCGCAGGAGCAGGGGGTAGGGAGGCCAGAATTCAAGGCACGAACGCTGCCGCACCCGGACCCGGGGCAGGGCAGTGCCAGCGCTCAGCCACAGCTCCCAGCAGAGCATCGTGCCCTCGGGTGCACACGGGGCCACCTCCGCCCCCAAACCCAGGCCCTTTTTCTGTTAGGCCAAGCACAAAGCGTTCTCGCTCTGCTGCAGGTTGGGTGCAACCCCTGCACCAGGCTGAGCAGCCTCACGCAGGCAGCAGGCGGAAAAAGAAAGCAGGAACAGCGCAGAGCTTTTGGTAACCAGCTTTTGGGGTGGTTCTGACAACGCCAGGTCAGAGCTGACACTATTGCCCGGCTTTCACAAGTTTCCCAAGTCAGCTCCCTGCCCTGCAGCCATTTCAGCTTTTCCCCTCAAACCCAGTACCCACTTCAGGCTAGGAGCTAATTTGGGGCAATTCATTAGGCTACTGGAACTCAGGCAACAGCAGCTCCAGCTGGGCCTTTCCTAAATGAATCCTGCACAGAAACAGCACCCCACCCTTGCAAAAAAAGTTAATTAAGGATTCTTTTGCCTGCTCCCAGCAGATCATAAGGCGGATGCTGTCAGACAGGTTTGCCTCCTGTTATTACCAATTTCAGCAGCAATTCATCTCTCCTAATCCCATTTTGAATATCAGGTACTCAGACACGTATTAAAAGGAAGGTTTACTGTAACGACCCAGGCAGTGCTCGTTGAGATGGAGCTCGAGGACAAGGCAACTACGTCAGGATGAATCGCTCTCCCCAAATTTGGGGGTTGTGCCATTCCTCTAAAGCCCCTCAGCCCTCCAAACATTTGCTTGAGGTTTACTTTACATTCACGGTTAGTTTCCTAAGAATGATGAGCATGCAAAACACATTCCTCTGTTACGGGTTGTCTTCAAAATTTGGGTAGATACAGCACATCCCTGCCCAGCTCACAAGAAACTGTGATTCTGGCCTCACGAGCAGAGCTTGAGGGACAGGGCAGGGCTGCGTGCCCATGGCCGAGCTCTGTTTTAATCAATACCTGCATCTTTATTTCTTTTAAATGAAGTTAAATGCGCTTTAATTGAACGTGCACCTGTTAGGAGCGCCAGGAGCGCAGTGCTTCGGAGAACCACCACCTCATTTTCGGAGGAATGACTTCAGTAGCGCTGATATTGCCAGCCTGTAATAACAGCTCACCGAAGGCATGGGGGGAGGCCGCAATTTAATTCCTGCTCCTGTCTTGCCCCATCCTCCCCTTAGGCACACAGCACAGCTTCAGAGAAATTGTTTGCTTGAAATAATTGCACACCGAAGGGACAACCCAAACTTTCAAAGCCTTTTGTGCTTGAGCAGGGCACAAAGCACCATCGCTAAACGCCTCTGAATCCTTCCTCCCCCGGAGAGAAACGCCGCACTTCATCCTACATCTCTGTTATGCATACCAGATCAGGACGTAGCACAAAGAGCTCTTTAAAGCAAGAAAGTCACAATAAAACAAAACAAGTGGAAGTTGTACGTGAAGTTATATACAGGTGTAAATAAATCCTTTCCTTGAAGCCCAGGCCAGCCCCTCGGAGACACCAACGCTGAGCAGCCTCCTGCAGGCACAGAAGTCCCCCCGCTTGGCTCCCCATCAGTGTCTGGTCCCAAACGTACTCTGTTGTGGTCACGGCTCTGCCTCGAACACTCCTGCTTGTTGTTCAGGCCAACACGCTGGTGCCTGGCACGGGCTTATCTGAAGAATTTGCTAAAATGGAGCAAATCCAAACCAGGCTTGTACCTGTTTTCTCAGCCTTCTGCACTACCACCTCTAGTAACACTGCACTGAATGGGTCTCCCGCATTGATGTCTGCGCCCACCAAATACCTGCCAGTATGTTTCTCTGCACTGCCCAGTACAAACCTTGTGCTTTGGTGGTTATTTGCACACCCAGTCTGTGCTGTGAAAAGCCTCACAACATCACCTCGTTCACTCCAGGAGTCACCACGCCACTTACGTGAGCCATGCACATGAGAGAGACCACTCACAATTAAGTATTTCAGGCAGACCTTTCCAGTTCACCAAAAAATGCTTTAAGTTTTCCTTGATTTTTCTTCCCTTCATCTTTCCTTTCCTTGTTTCTCCCCCACACAACCAGCCTCTGCAGCTCATGGCAGGAGCCTCAGGTTCACGCTCCGCAAGCCTACGCAGCGCTTCCCAGGACCAAGAGCGGTACCGATGGGCTAACTCCGGGAGATCCTCGTGGCCAGGCAGGCTGTGCTAAACCTACCTGGCAGCCAGCACCAGGCTGGAACCAGGGGTCTTCCAAGCTTACAGGGGTTACGGCACAAATCTCATGGACCCAGGCAAAACTTGCACAAGAGCCAGCGATACCAGGGACTGAATGCGATGTGCAGCCTAAAATCCCAAGCCCCCCCAGCCTGAGGTGATGGGCACCGCTGCTAGAGGCTGCTCCCACATCTGCAGGAGCCCCAGGAGAAGCAAGCAAGCTACGCCCAGGTGTCGGTTCATCTGTTACAGGCTTCCCCACCAAACCACCCCCCTCCAAAGCCTTTCATTCCCTTCCAGAAGCGCCGGATACCAGGCGCGCTGGGAAGAGCAGCACCCGGAGCCTTATCAGCCATCGCTTCCTGCACAACAGGAGCTCCCACTCCCGCCCGCCCCGGGAGGCACGGCCGCCCCAAAGCCTCCCCCGGGGCTGGGAGAGGCCCAGGGGCTGGAGAGCACAGCGTGCGGGACCGGGAGGTGCCTGGGGGTGCAGCTGGAGACGGCAGCAGGCAGGGCCCTGCCCTCCCCGGGCAGCACTCACACAGAGCTGCAGCGCTGCCCCTGCCACCGCCAGAAGCTGGGAATAGCCGAGCATCCTGCAGAGCTTCTGCGCCAGCCCTTGGGTACAAGATACCAGACACACGCGGCACGCTTCACAACTGCATGCCGAGCATGTGCCTTACAGGCAAAGAAAACATTTTCCCTTTCTTCCAATTTTGTTGTAAAGCAACCTACTTGACTCATCTGAGTAGGACTGGGCAGCACCCCGCAGCACGGCTGCTTGCTAGCACCAAGATGTTCTTCTGCAGAAAGGCCTGGAGTTAGTGATGGGCTCCATCTCCTCTTCCTCCTCCAGATTCCAAGGAAGCAAATAAGACTTCCTGGGAGATAGGAAGCAGGAACTTCATCTGCTATGCACCCACCACATCCAGCGGCTCGGCACAACACTGCTTCGCAGCCCGAGGCTGCAAACAAACCCCCAGGGGCAGGAGGAGGCTGCAAACAAACCCCTGCATGTCAGCACCAAGCCCACCTGCAGCTGGAGAGGCGAGGAAGGCTGCTCAGCCAGGCCGTACACGTGATGGCTCCTGCCTTCCTCCCTGGCAGCCTGTTGTCTCCATACCATGCACTGAAACACTCGGTAGCTCCACCACGGAGCAAAGCAAGCCCACCGTTATTTCGGGTTGGCTGTTCTGCACAGGCCAAAAGACCTCAGCACTAGTCCGTCAGTTAGGGGCTGAGCAGTTCGCAGGAACATTTAAGAGGCAGGACTGCAACTATAGAAGCCAGCAGCACACCAAAAATAAAGGAGAAAACACGAAATAACTTCTGGCACCTCCCAGCACAGGCTTAAGCCTGCAACTATCGCTCTGCGTGCCCCCAGCACATCCCAGTCCAGCTCTCGGCTCAGGTCCCAGCTGAGGGCACGGCACACCTCCCAGGCCTGCCTTCATGTGTCTGCACTGGCTGCAAGGTACGGGAACAGCACAACGCCCTTCTTCGAGACAAACAGCCACAAGAGCAGGAAACCTGCTCCCGTGCTGCCTTCAGCAGGACCACAGACAGCCCAGCAGTGGTCTGGAAGAGCACGTCAGGTTGTTTTTCCACTTACCTGGAATCACTGGGCGAAGCTTTTAATGACAAGCTGGTGGCCAGTTGGTTCCCTGCAGCATTCCCACAGTTGCCACTCCGAGTTACTTCGCACAAGTCCCCTTTGTTTTTCCTCTGGCTGCTGCTCCCAGCCCTGCCCCACCCAGGGTTAGCTTTTCTCGACTTTCTTTTTTGCCACGTTTTATTTTAGGAGGACAGGGCTACAGAACAGCGCTAGCATGTCAAAACAACAATTACAACCGTGCAGAGGAAGTGCCAGACAGGCAGTGTACCACAGAGCACAAGCAGACACCCTGCACTGAAACGACGGAGCTGGAGACAACCGTTGGAGCAAACAGGGAGCCTCGCTCCTGGTGCCGCTGAGATCCCACGCAGCTACGCCGTAGTTGAAAGCAACGGTGGCACTCGAATGTATCTGAATACACATCCCGCATCTCAGCCGCTGCACACCCCAGGCTACAGCCAAGTCGTGTGGAAGAGATGGGAAAAGGGGACAGGATTTCCCCTACAGGAAGGAGAAGAGGCGCAGTGTGCCCTAGCAGGCACATGACGCCGTGATAGGGTGCAGCTGCTGAAGGAGGAGACCTTAACGCACTGCACCGGCAATCACAGCCACTGGCACAGGGTTAAAAAATCAGGTTCGGGCTGAAAATTTGTGGTTAAAGTTACTGAACTCACCCGCCCAGTGCTGGGAGGGGAAGGAGCCCAGCCAGCAGCCAGGCTCACCCGGGTCAGCAGTAAACCCCAAAAGTACACCTTCAGTAAACCCCAAAGTGGGGTTAGAGGTGGGCTCACTTGAGCTGAATAGTTTTTAACTACAGACTTCTTCAAATACCTTTTCTTATGAAACCTATTTAACAGTAAACCAAAAAATATCTTACATGGCATGCAGCACAGCAAGACCTTCCTTTCTCTCCAGTTTATTTTCCCGCTGGAGACCTTTCCCTTCTAATCCCACCACAAACCCACGTCCCCCTTTGACTGGGAGTGGACAATCAAGGAATTCCTATCACTGGGGTCCACTAAAACAAATGGTGCCATACATCACAAGTCGTCCTGTAAGTCAGCGGTAATAAAGCAGTGGTCACTAAGATTTTTAAAGACAAGCAAGGTTTGCAAGGGAAAGGCAAGAGCTTCGATCACACCGGTAACCCCAGCACAAACACACACCCCCAGTTCCCCCCCCCCCCATCTGCTCTCAGGCAGATCTGGAAAGCACTCTGTTTTATTCTCCTCCCCCAGCAATAATCAATTCAAAGTGACAAACTTTGGAAGCTTCACTTTGGCACGTTCCTTACCTGCTTCACACTACTGCCTATAAAAAGCCGTCAAGCCAAGCTTGCCGGCGCCCCCGGATGCCTCAGGTTAACTGGGACCCGTTCACTTATTAGATTTCAATTCCAGTTCACCTCCTGTTCCACGGAAAGCTTATTAGATGGCTCCTCTGTTGTTTCCAGCAGAGACTCAAATCCAACCCTTATGGCGATTTACTTGTAAGTGCAATGAAGGCTAAAACATGGAAAGCGAGCTACGCTTTGCCAAGAGCAGCAGACTCACATGGTCAGCATTAGGAAATACTGACAGATAAGCACATAAACATTTGCTCCGTGCCAGATAATGCATCAGCATCGAGGCTGCCAAACAGACACCTCCTGGAGCTTCCCATTTCTGACTCCCCTGCAAGCAGGATCAGGTTGTGCTGTAGAAATGATTAGGAAACATCACTTCTCTGAGCTTGTTCCTGTGCACAAGAGCAGAGACTGCTAAACCAGGAGGTGAGATTCATTTTCAATGTGGAGACAAGCGTTAAAAAAAGTTCAGTTCGTTACCTAAACATTCATTTCGAAAGATCAAAGAAAACTGAGTCCAGGTATCCAGAAACTCCGGTACATTACCTCCACAACAGGTACACATCTCCCCTTCTACATTCCACTGACAAGCACACTTTTAATAAACTCCAACTGGATTTTAACGGCTACAGCATTAGAATCAGCCCTATGCTAAGCTTTTTTGGTATCGGGGGAGGAACAAGTGTTTAAAAACTGTTGTATTTTACTGTAAAGCTACGCAAGTAATATGGTAGAGGTTGGAAAGCCTCCCACTGCAGCACATCCTTTTAAAGTTCCCATGTTTCACCCTTTTGCTCCATACACAGCTTTCACACATGGTGCAGTCACTTTACTGAAGGAGTATTATTAAAGTTTTGGTCATTTAGAATTTGCTTTCAGCCAGGTTCTGCTCCTAGGCATCATTCCTGCAAATAAAGATATTTCCTCCACATTACGCACAAGAGGAAAATCAGTGTCAGAATTAAATATGCTTAAATTGCTGGATCTGCATTCTGGAGGGGTTATTAGTTTGCTTTCTAAACTAGGAACATAAGTCTAAATTAAAATAGAAAGAGTAATGAGAGATTGTCTTCCAACTAAATGAAAGTAAGGAGGAAACCTCCATATCATGAAACAACTGTTAGCTACCCCCGTGAGCTGGGGACCAGCGTTTTGGAGATGCTTGCCACACTCCAGGTACATGTTTCCACCACAAATACCTTCAGGGACAAATGTGACAGATCACATCGAGGTCTAATCTCTTTTAATCTTTTGATATTTAAGGCACTTTACCTTTAATTATTGCTTTCTTTATAGTTTTGCTTCAGACCAAGCTTTCTTGCACAACAGCTCCTGAGCATGTGTCCATCTGCTTTCCATAAGAGCCAAGCGAGATTCTTGGGACTGATGCAGCAACCGCGTTCCTGTAGCCCGTGCATTTAGCACTGCACTGTCTCTAGAGGTATTATGTCAGATAAAATACATCAATATGCTATGATCTCAGCCTGAGGCTAGATTACGGATGGCAGCTGCCTTTTGTGCAGCGCCCAGCCAGGTCTGGATCTGCCCCGCCGAGCTGCTCTCCTCCTCCTCCTGGCTTTGGGGGCTCCTTCGCCCCACACCAACCCGAGCTTGCCTCCTGCTCTATGCACCCCTACATCTTCCCACCACATCATCCTCCTCCTCCACCTCTTACTCGAGCCTTAAACCAAAGAGATGAGCACATCAAGCGCTGCCATATGAAAATACTCAGCACGCTCTGACCACAGCCATCGCCTCTGCCGTGCTCTGTGGGCCAGGGCAGGCTGAGTCAAGTGCTCTCCAAAATACCCAGTGATTATTATTGCTTTCAGGCTTGTTTCTAAACAACAGAAAACAGTCTCTGCCCCAAGATGCTCGTAATGAGCTCAAGTCCTTCTAGGACTTCTTGGGAAATAAGGAGAAAGGATGCCCAACTATTTGCTGATGTTATTTAATCTACCATTTAAAAACAATCAAAATACTCCAGGAGTTTCCTAATCATATTAGGCCTCATTTCAAGGGGGGGAAAAATCAGCTGGATCATTTATGAATAAAGCTGGAACACATGGGAACTGGTATTTCAGTAAAACTGTGCAATTCCACAGCTCTAAAGCACACAAACAGTATTCCAAGGAAATTCTTAAGTAAAACTCCAGGCAAAATTTTGGCCTCACAATTCCAGTTAATTTCAAGAGGGTCACGATTTCACCATTGGATTTTCTCTCCTCACTGGATTTCCTATAAAATTTTTCAAGACTGATGAGCCTTGAAAGTAATCTTTCTTGGAATGTTTGTGGGGAGAAGATAATTCTCTGAAATATTTTACGTAAACACCACAGAGCAATAATAACCACTGCCCTACAGAATACGCAGAAGCGTCCGTTTTCGTTTTGTCTCTGCTTTCGGGAAAAAGGAGATTATTTGTAACGCAACACAAGGTAAATGGATTGGGTTCCAAAACCACCTCATGCACTAGGATCTGAAAAAATAAAGGATTAATTGTATGAGAGATTCATACATGCGGAGATTAACCAGACTACGGAATTCTCTTTCAAAGCAACTAAGCATAGCCCAGTCATTAGCATTAGAAAAACTGTAGGGTACACATCTCGCACATATTAGAGAGGGTTTGGGGTACCCAATTCCCACCGCAAAGGCACGGGCACGCAGCAGAACACGGCCAGGCAGGCTGTGGTGATTTCAGCTGGTCAGTCCTGATCGATACCAGCAATAACTGATCACACGCATGCCCTTAAGACCAACAAAGCAGTGGCTTAATTCTTTTAGCACCATAACTAGACCATAGCTGCTCTGGTCACACCCACCGCTCACCCCATTTGAAAATATTCAGCTGTGAAGGAGAAGCACATAGCGGGGACCCCTCCTGCACCGGCAGAGGAATGCAAGGACCTTGGTGTCGGGGCTTTGGACATTTGAAGGTCTGAGGGAATTTTATAAACTCTTGGACAACAGCTTTTGTAGTGGTTCATTAAAGCAGCCAACAGCTAGCAAGATGACCACGGTAGAAGTGTATTTCTCTTCAGCATCCTTCTTCCTTTGCGCTTAAGTCCCCTTCCTTGGCGCTGAAGTTGTGAGAGTTGCAGGAAACCTAAAACTTGTCTGCTCTGCGTACTGCGGCCAACTACCAGGTCAGGCTCTAAGCCGAGAAGCCATCACCAAAGCACGTCCTTCCCCAACTTTTGGGGAAGAGCCCTGCAAACAGGCTAAGCAAAAACAAAGGGCTAGCTGAAATTACAGTCTGCATGTATTCAACGTGCAATCTATGCTTTCCAAAAATTACAATCCCGAAGGAGCCACGTTTTGGTGGTTTGTTGTGTTGCTTTTAAAAAGCACAAGAAAAAAAATGCCTGCTTTCTATAAGCTATACCATTTAACCACAGAATTGTTAACAGTTGCTAAAAGCACTGATGCATTATGATTGGGGGCAAGAGGAAGGCTTAATGCTTCGAAACGGCTGCAACCAAACAACAGCAGCTTTCCTTGTGGCTTTTCATCGTTATATTGGATGCAAACTGCTTAGCCTGTTAAAAAATAGATATACATGCTCTAAGCCAGCCAAGGAACTGTTCCCATAACTAACTGCTGTCATACAATGCTGATGGCCAGGTCCACGAGATAAGGGTGCAGCTCATTTATCAATAATGCCCGGCGACCTACTTAGTGCACTCAGCCCTAGACTCGACCACAATCTCAGCAGAGTTTGAAGCATTGACCAGCCTCGTAGCAATGGCACACACTGGTTTATCCGAGGTCCGATCAGAAATGCAGAGGTGCCAAGCCTACGCCTGCCTTCCACCAGCCCTTGCTGCAGTGACGAGGTGATCCGAGCAGCTCGATCCTCCTTCATCTGCCATGCGGGTGCATGTGCTCCACAGCTGTCCTCAGCTGCTCGGGAACCTTAAGCAAGAATTGTGCTGCTGTGTGAGAGCCGCCGTCTGCAGGCAGCCCTGACGTTCACTCCAGCTTCCCCTTTAAGCACGAAAACTGTTTCACTTGTACTAGCTAGAAAAATAGCAAGTTAAAGCCTGGTACTAGCCTCTTACAGAGCTGGCTTTTTTCTTAAATATAAATTAAGATTTTCTGGTGTATAATCCAAGAGGAAAAGTCTGAATCGTGATTTAAGCACGAGGCCTCATATCAAAGGAGCTCAGGATGAGCTGCACCTTGCTCCCACGCAGCCTGAACTCGAGGTGTGCCCTTTGGCACGCCACCGGCTGACCGGAGCCGCAGCGCCGCCCTGGCTGGGATGCTGCCTGGCAGCTCGGGACCCGAGGATCCTTTTCCATCACAGCACAGCTCCTCCTCCACTGGTCTTCCTAGCCAGCCTGTACAACGCTGAGATGAGAAGACAGGGCCCTAACTGAGCTCCCTTACTCTGGCCAAAGTTGTGTCAGCACACCTAGGGAGGAACACCAAGGTTTTCCAGCCGTGTTCTCCAGTTCTCCACAACTCCCCGCGCCTCCAGCCCTTTTGCTGCTCCTTACACCCTTTGACTGCTGAAACACGGCATCCCAGGGATGGGGAGAAAGTGAAGAAAACATTATAGCCAGTTTGTATGGAAAAATCAATTCAGTTCAGACATCTCATTAACCTTCTAACCTGCTCATTCCCCAGCTTTAATTTATACTACCGTTCGCAAAGGCACCTGAAACTGAGCCACCGTCTCCACTGGAGGTGCAACAGGCACAAGAAGAGGCCTCAGATGCCTGGGGATGCCTCCCCTTCCCTCCTCTGCCATTCAGTGGACACTAAGGAGCACCGGAGGAAGAAAAGAGGACAATGTGCAAGAGATCTTTGAAAATTACGTAAGCCCTGCAGCGAGCCTCTCTTCTCCTCCACTGCTTTAATTACCAGCAGCTAAGGGCAGGCTGGCCTGTGCCCATCCACAGCCCCACTGGGCAGAGAGCATTTCGTCTCACTAGCCCAAAAAACACCCCAGCTTCAGCGCCTACAAAACCAGCATCCTCACAGCAAACCACAGGAAAACAGTCACCTGCGTGACAGAGCTCAGGAATTCATGTCTTCAAAGCTACGGCATTCCAGCACTTAGTGGACTGGAAGGTTCCTGTACAACTGCTGCCTTTTGACAAAGATGACATTTCTAATGGACTGAAGCGCATTTTCATACTAAGTTTTTCTGACACGTCCAATACATCAGAATCCAAGTAAAAAGAGCAAGTCTGACACAGCTGCACCCACGGAAGTCCAAGGAAATCAGGAAGACAAATCTTGGGATAAACCAAACCTGGAAACCCACTCAGTTGCAGGGAAGATAAATCTTTAAGGCAAGCGCTGCTAACTCCTGCAGAAGCAGCTCTTCAAAATCTTCAAGGAATCATTCAAGAAAGTGAGACCACAAGTGAAAGCAGGTAGCTGTTCCTAGACACGTCCCCACCTCTGCGTGAAGCAGCCCTAAGGGAAGCCCTGCAGCCTCCCCAGCCCGCAGAGCAGCTCTCCAGCCAGTGCCCTCCTGCTGCTCAAAGACCTCCCAGGCTGTAGCCACGTAAGACCCGATTAAAGGCCACTTCACTGCTGGGAATCCTGCAAAAGTTACAAGCACGAGCTCAGCTGCTCTTTGCTTCCCATTAGGTAAAACCCTAAGGAAGAGCTTACAGAACAAAGCCCCGTAAGCAGCCCAGTCCTGCAGACAGCAGCTACTGGCCGCCCTCTGGCCCAGCACAGACCCACCAACACCTCCAAACGGGTCCGGGTAACAACAGCACGCTGCAGGGGGTGGGGACGGGGCGCTTCAGACCCGAGCTCCTGACCCAGCTTCTCCCTGGACCTCGTCCTCCAGCCACCGTGGGCACACTCACCTCTCCTGCCTGGGATTAATGTGTTCAATTCAAGTCCCCAGCTGCATCCATCCAACACAGCTGAGGGCCACCTACTCCCACATACGAAAACAGGGAGCTCCCTGGTCAAAATTAAAGCATTGAGTTATTTCCCATCATTTACAGCTGGGCTGGGAAGCCTGGCTTAGGGGCGCAGCGCCCAGCATCACCCCAGCCGACGCGAAGTGCTGCAGAGGCCCCCAGAAATCACGCCTTGGCCACGCAGCAGCTTCTGAAAAAAAAAAAAAAAAAAAAAGTTGATTTGGGTGCAGTTTAAACCTCCTGCCGGGAACGGGGATGGGACCGGGGCACGGCTGTCAGGCTTCACGCGGGGGGCCGGGGAGAAGCCGCCCCGGGAGGCAGGTCCGGGAGCCGCGAACCTGCTGCTGGCTGGGGCCGGAGGAAGAGCGAGGCGAGGGGAAGCCCCCCGAGAACAATGCGGGGAAGGCAGCAATGCCGGCTGCTATTCCGGGAGCCGGGAGGAAGCCAGGCGAAGCCGGGAAGGCGAACGCCGGCAACAAAAGCGGAGGAAGCGCCGTAAGGCTTCCTCTGCTCGGCCTGGGGCCGGCACCAGCGCCCTGCTGTCCGCCTGTCTGTCCGTCCGTCCGCAGCCACGCGCGGGGCCAGCCCCGGCTGGCAGGCTCGGCTCCGCCAAGGCGAGGGCAGCAGCGGGTCCCCCCCCTCCGCACGCCCTGCGGCAGGCAGAGAGCATCCAGCAGCGCCCCCCGCACCGCGGGGACCCCCAACCCGAGCTCGGGGGGGGGGCTGAGGGATCACCGAGAAGCCCCCAGCCCCCCACACCCCCCACCCCGTGTCCCCTCGCCCCCCGGCCCCCCTTACCTTGGCTCCGGCGGGGCTCAGCACCACACGGGGGGCGGCCGGCGGAGCCCAGCCCGGCCCCGCATCCCCGCCCGGGCCGCCCTCCCTGCGGCGCCTGGGCTGGGCTGGGCTTAGCGCCGGCCCCCCCTGCCCGGGGGTGGGGGCACAGCCGCTTCCCGGCCCCCTCGGCCCCCTCTCCCCTCCCGGAGAGCCCCAGGGGGGGCTCCGGGACCGGCCGCGGCCCCCCCCGCCCTGCGCGCCCCCGGCCGGGCGCAGCATCCCCGGGGGGCGCGGGGGGCTCGGGGACAGCGGGGGGGGGGCGCTGGGCTCCAGGGGCTGTGGCAGCCCTTTGTCACCCGGCTGCGGCGCGGAACAATGGGCCGAGCTCGGGAACAGCCGCGCTGGGGTGCTACAAACCCTGCTTGCTCGCTGCCTGGACCCGAGGGGGAGCAGCAGCAGCCTCGGGGCTGGCGGAGAAAAAGGGGGGTGCTGGTAAATGCAGCACCGGTCCGGTGTCCCTTGGGAACGAGCGGCACCATGGCAAGTCCCATCTATTCCCCCAAACAAACCATCGCAGCACTTAGGGTGAGGAAACGCACCCTAAGGCTCCGATCCTCACGAAGGAGCAGGCTGGTATCCTTCCCAAAGTTTCACAAATCCTTGGCAGTTCATTTAATAATTCGGAAAACCAAAATCCTCCCAGGTAAATATGATCAGTTTGCCTTAGACTCCTCTGGTAAGAAACAAGTGATCAGCCCCAGCAAGGTCACTCCTTCCCATGTGCCACATTTTCAGATTACAGTCCCCAGCTACCCGGTGCCTGGCTAAAACAGAGGAATAAACAGCTTGGCTTGCTTACATGTTTTGCCTGTATCCCCTTCTGCACTCACAGAACTCAGCTTTACAGCATCCTTCCTAGGCTGGCAAAGGCTTCTTGGGGGTTTTCTTCCTTCTCTTCCTTGGGGGTCCTGGTCTGCACTCAGAAGATGTGAAGATGCTCCCAGGTGCATTTCCTCTTGCCGTGACTGTGGCAATATCCTGCTCCCTCCTGCTCCGAGCAGCCCAGACTCGGGGCTGATACCCCAGCAGCTTTGTCCCTCTGGTTTTCACACATCACCCTCCAAAGCTTTCTGCCATACACCTTGCAGATTCGTTGCACCTGCTTCACTCACAGCACCTCACACTTCCTGCACAATCACCTGGTATTTATCCACAGAAACACCGAGCAGCTGATTTTAGCTACTTCTAGCTGTATCACTACACCACCAGTCTCATCCCTGCCCAACTTCCAGCTATCAGCCCCCAACCCCAGTGGGCTCCATCCTGCTGAATATGCACGCAGCCTCCCACAGAGATTGCTCCGTATCACAAGAAATTCCAACACTACTCATTTCAGCCATTGAAGTTCACCATCCCTACCCTCCTGCGTGCAATACTTCAAAATATCAGTGTAATTTCCCCTAATGATGTGATGTATGCATCCATTTGCCTTCCACAAATAATCCTAAATCAAAGTCTAGAGACAGGAGTGAGCTTCCTTTGAAGAAAGAAGGTCAGCCGATATTTATAGTAGCTGGAATAAGTACTCTTCATCTGTTTTATAGCAGCATTATAATGAAATCAAAGGCTTGCAGAAAACGGTGCAACTGAACCAAGTGTGCACAGAGAACAAGTGATGGCAGAGGAGACCTGATGTGATGAAGGTAACATGGAGAAGTCCTTAAGCCATGCAGCCCCTCCTGGCTTGTACATGACCCCAAGACACCAGCCTGGACCAGGACGCCATGGGGCAGGTGTCCCACAAGCCCTTCAACAGCAGAGAGACCAGGCAAACAGAGCACAGAGGGAGGAACCTGCAGGTGGGCTGTGCCTGGAGTCTCACAGCAGGCCATAAAGGAACCCCCACCCTTCATCCAAGGCAGCAGCACAAACACAGAACTGAGTTCAGGACAGATCCAGACTGACATGAAACGATTGCATGTCCTGCCTGCCAGCAGCAGTGCCCCGGCTGCAGACAGCCCTTTCGCGAGCTTTCCTAACACACACGTGCAGGGCCACGGTGTCATCCCTGGAGCATGAACCTTGAGCACAGAGAGGGAGGCTGCAGGGCTCCATTTCAGGTGTCAGGGTTGGTGAGAAAACCCATGTTAGTCCACAGCATGGAGCAGAACTTGAAGCAGGACTTCATGAAGTCCTTTCACCTTCCTTGGCCAAGAGCTGTTGGCACAATTCAGAACTAGAAGTGAAATGCATCACAGAACAATCCATCAGTGCATTTCCTGGAGGTTTGGCAGTCTGTAGTATAACCCTGCATTCCTAGCCCCAAAACACTTTTTGGATATCAGCTTCTTGTTAAGCAAATATCTAAAGTCTAGGGGATAAATATCTAAAACAGATTGGGTTAAAGATCTCTTGAGAATAACCACTGAATTTGTAGGTTTTTTCCTCACGTGGAAGGTAGACTACAGCATTGACCATAGCACTCTGCAAAATCCCTTTATAGCAAAGGAGGAATATTAATGTTTTAAGAGGTACTTTGCCTCTCTGCTGAGATCTGTCATTGATTTTAATCTGTACAAACCGCCGGAGTGGGTTACATTTATTATTTAGGATGAACAGTACAATGCCAGGCTAAGTGGACTTCTGGTCTAGCCCATTGCAGCATTCTTCTGGGAGACCCCACTAAATACATGGGCTGTTTATGGAGTTTGGCCATGACTTTATATACAGATCCTAAACTGAACATCACTGGAGTGATGGCAAGGCAGACTTCAGGCTGTATTTCTTGCTCTCTGCATAGCCACTCTTCACCCAGGTGTGCTAGCTGCAGCTATGCAGGTTTTGGGGGTCCTGGGGGAGGGTTGAAGTTTACGCTGAAACCAAAAATCCTTTTCCAGGTTCTTAGCAGGAAAAAGATAATCCCTCCACAACTCTCAGGCAAAATCAGCCAGCTTAGCTCAAAACGCCTTTGTTGCTGGTCTGTGCTAGAGCAGAGATGAGCACCCACGTGCTGGAGCTCCACGCCCATGGCAGAGCACAAACCTCCAAAGAGGAGGATGGCAATCAGCTTGGAAGGGATCCATATTCAGTCTGCAAACAGGTGGCAGAGGTTCAAATACGCACATAAACCCTTACAGTATGGGCGCACAATATGTTAGAAACCATCCAAGATAGACCGGAGTCAACTGCACAAGACAGCGAAGAGCTGCTCTTTGGGCAGCTGCACAGAGCACGGCGGGGCTGACAGCCTGGTTCCTCCCACCGGCACAGCCTTCCTCCTGAAGAGGAAGCTGAAGGCCCCCTCTCCTTTCCTGCTTTCCCTCTTCCTTCCTTTGCTTCTCTGGAGCAGCCTGGGGCTGTTCCTACCTCGGCCTTTCGCAAGCAGCATCTATTTGTGGGGTGTGATGTGGGCGATGTGTTTTAAATGAAGTGGAGGACAAGGGGGTGCTGGCTTTTCTGCGTCTGATTTCAGACTCGTATCAAGTGTGCCTTATACACTGAATAGTCATCTTTTGTGTATTTTTAGAAAAGGAAATGAGGTAAATAAAATGTGGAAAGAGTAAAATGATGTAATTTACCTTAACTGCCAAAACACACAAACTATTGTTATAAAAATACAACAGCAGACCTGAGTCCTGAGAAACTCTGTAAAGCAACCTCTAGACACCAGAATTCAAGTACAAGGTCCAAATTCAGCAAATACATTTATATATGTTTAGCTTCAGCTTTCAGTAGAGCTCCTGGGGTATCGCTGGGGCACCAGCGACTCCAGATGTGAGCAGCCTACTTGTGCCAGCTGAGTTTAAAAGGCTTGGCTGTGCTGGAGTTGCTGAAGTGCCTTCCTCCACCTCTGCACCACTACACAACCCCTGTTTGTGGCTTCCTCGGTGTTTAGAGGGACCTGAGCTGCTTTACAAAGGACACTTGTTACTGTCCCCATTTTACAGGTAGAAAAACTGGGAGATGAGGAAAATAGCACTGTTTAGTCTTACCCTAGCACAGAAGTAACTAAAATGGACATCTTCAGAGTGCTGGTCCCTTATTTGGCTTCTTGGGCTCTCCTTAGCCTCATTAAGCAGATGTAAAACAAATGTCATTCTTACCTTGTGTTACACAATGTGCTTTTGTAAGTTGTCTTGACAATGAGTGAAGCTTTAAAGAGCTCAAACTTCTCTTTAAATTTTGAAGTAACCCATGCCTTAAATTTAGGCACACTGATGCAATTCTAAGGGACTCTGCTGAATGCTAAATCAGTAGCATTAAACATGGACAAAAAATAGGGTTCCTAATGATGTCTAACAATGAATGATTTCAAACATTACCATACAATCTTCAGCTTTCATTCAAACGTGGTTCTGTTAGCTGGTATTCTTCTGAAACACTATAAAGGCAATTAGAAATGGTAACGATTATAAAATCCATTAGTGTTGACAATTTGCTATTTTCTACATGTCTGCTTATACAGACCAGTTTTACATCAAAAACCTAACCAAGCAGTTACCCCAAAAGCAGCTACCAAGGGACTGCTGCTGGGGCTGGAGGCAGCCTGGCTGGCTGCTTACAGGGTTACCTGAAGGCCCACTAGGGCTAGGCCCAACTAGGCCAGGCTCTTCTTGCAGTAAGAAATCCCTCATCTTCAAAAGCATTTCACCAGGATCCCATTTCCATCTTTGCTCTCCCCAAGAGCATAGATTTTGTCATATTTCAAGCAAGAGAAACCGTTATAAGCTACATGTTTTATTCCATGTTAGAGGGAGACTGTGACAAGTGCCCCCCTTTCATTTTCTCTACCCAGGCTAACTTTGGTGCCCGAGCTCAAGAGCCTGAAATTAGATGAGTGAACCTGAGCTTCACTCAGATCATCCCCCTGCACCTCCACTCTGAGCTTGCAATAATCTATTCCACCTCCTCGTATTGTTCACTTATACTGTAGGTGAGATGTTATCTCCTACACGCAGGTTAACACAACCGATGAGCTCAGACTGTGGATGAAGCCTGCAGCAGGAGCCGAATTTTTCACATTTGGTTTCCAGACGCTTAATTGCCCCAGTGTTCCTAAACATGAGGCACTTCCACAGGCTAACAGTAGGACAAGAAATACATACCCAGGTGCTATACACCCTCTCAAAGACTTATGCTCCATAAAAAGAGAAAATAAGCTGAAGGCATAGATGTTTTCCCTTTTATCACTGAAACTCAGCTCTCTCAAAAATGATGGCAATTTTGATGGCTGATAGCACAATCTACTGGGCTTTTCTTGCATTTCATGTCCTGCTTCACTATTAACTGTATCTACTGTTTCCACAGAATTGAAGGAAAGTTACTCAGTGCAGAGTAGCTCTTTGTAACCACTTGGTCCAGCCACCCCACACTCCACAAGCCACAGAATTTCACCCGTGATTGTAGCAATTCATGGTTTCCTAACTGCTGTTGATCAAGAGCATGTCTTTCCAGAAGACACATATTATGTCTGCAACATCATTAATAATGGAAGAGATCCTGCTCTGCATATTTCTTTTCATATCCCTATATATTTAGATCTAATCAGAAAGAGGTTTTACATTCATATTCCTGATTGTTACATTTATGCATTCAGAATGATTTGGAATATTTATTAGTTTTTGAAAATAAACAGTTCACTCATTTTCCCCACTTGTTTCTGGAATCATAGTAGCCCCTAGAGATTCAAAAAGCTGTGTCTCCCATACTTCAAAATGTTATCCAAACATGTTAAAATCTGGCCTTCTAGTATCAAGGAGACCTATGGACCTTGTCATGCTTTAATGAAAACAATACCCAGAGTCTCACCAGAAGAGCCAAAAACACATTACAAAGATTAATATTAGCAGCATCCCTCATTTTTTATAAATGGAGATAGCTGAGGATAACAAAGGTCAACAGGCTTACCAGCAGGAAAGCCACACTCCTGAATCAGTCCTCCACACAAATCCATCCTCAGGCTTATTCAGCCCAAAATGCTTCTAGGCCTTTCTCCTTTTCTTTTCAGATGGTCTTTGCTGAACTACATTTTGGACTCTAGTGGAGACCCAAGTGTCAATCACATGCACTTTGGTCTTTATTAACCTCATATATTAGAGCAGTCCATAAAGACAGGCTCTCGAAGTGCTCTTTCATTAGCCCTGGAGCACTAATTTGCTGGAGACTCAACACATATGCATGGGCAGGCAAGATGAAAAGACAGCCACTGTGCACATACCCAGAGCCAGTGCCCACAACCGCAGCACTTCCAGGAGGCAGGGAGAAAGTCTGCTTGCAGCGTGCTGTGTAAGCTTCCATCCTAATGTAAAATAAATTCTCTCAGCACTTGATCTATTAGTTTCTTTCTACAGGAAACTTCACAGTGTGCCCAATCCAATTCTCCACCACCATGTTTTCCTGAGATTTGTTTGCTCAGTAGGCAAAGGCCGTCAAGCTTTTTCTGATGCATCAGGAAAAGGATTACTTTACACTTAAACTTATTTCTGTCCTCCAATGTCAGGAGGAGAGCTTTAGGCTACTTTGCTTCTAACTCCAGGCATATTTGACAGTCATAAACCATAAGCACAACTATTCTTCTTGCTGTCAGGCAGATCTCAATGGCTACATGTGGGTTTGATGTGAGGGCTTTTTGTTTTGCCGTTTGACCAGCCAGAATATGGAGACACATTAAGACAGAAAATACCATAACACTAGAGGCATTTAACCCGCTAAAAATACCATGGGACAGTCAATAGACATAATTCTGAAAAACAGGGTCCTGTTTGTTGAATCCTGTTCATCTGATCATAATAAATTAAACTGCTCTGAAGGGTACATTCCAATTCCGTTATGCTGGTGTCAAGGAGGAATAAAAACATTTAACCTACGAGATTTGCTGTGCTTCCTCACTAATACAACCTAGATCAGACTCTGACCTTGAGCCATCTAAAATGAAGTTGCTGACCTTCCATTAGTGCTCTCAGCCCCCGGAGTACTCCAAAATGACTTTGGGTGAATAAGTGAACTATGCAATTACACTCATGGAGAGTCTTGACCTCTTCCCATATCAGGAAGGGAGCCTACAAGCATGTCCATCACAAGACTCATCTGTGAATCAAACAAGACTGTCACGTAGATCCGTGAAGTTAAAGCCAAGCATTAAATGTTCTCAAAAAAGGACACCAAGAATGACCATGACAAAGGTTACCATCCAAGCCACGCTTCAGCAACATATTTTCCCTCATGCTTCAAATCCTCTACATAGAGACAATACCTCAAAGAAAATGCATCAATAGAAAGTTCACCAAAGCTATTGCTTTGAGAACTCAGTCTGTGGGCAGGCTCCACAGCCAGGCAGAGACATAACTAAGCTGAACACCAGCACTCACCCAAACCAGGTCAGGAAAGGGCTAAACCCCTGACCTGAGCTTAAATAGGGGCAGGTGAGGCCCCAGATGAAACCGGTCAGGGCCATTAAGTCTTCGTCTGCACATCCTACAAATATTCATCTCCACAGCACGATAGTGCAGGGATCTTAACTTCTAGAAGGTTTAAAAAAAGCCAAAAAAGGCAGTGAGGATTTAGATGGAACTGAAAGTGTCTGCGTGTGAGAAATGGAGAGGGATGCTAGGCCGCAAAGCCTGCCGCGTTTTTTAAACATCTGACTTCAGGGCAGTGTAACTGTCTCACAGAGACTGAAGGCTTTATAATCAGACAGCTGGGAAGCCAGTACGCCTGGTTTTCTTCTCTTCTTGTGATTGAGTCTAAAGCAAATGGAAAGGGGGGTTTCTGGCCCACGGAGGTTAGTTAGCACAGAAGGCCGAGTTCATTAAATTTTTATGTCTAGAAGAGAGCCAGCATTTACATCTGTTTGTACTGTGTAAACAAACAAACAAAATCTCTCGTTAGACCACAGTAAGAAGGGGCTTCCAGAAGCTATCCACAAGCAGCTGCCTCATGTAAACCCAAGTAACCTGGGCTCCTGCATGCGCCGCTGAAAATCCCACCCTGCTCATTTGGAAAAGACTTGCCACCATCAGTAGAAAAACTGGTCTGTAAAGGCACTGAAAGCATGCAGCATCTCACAGCAGCAGGCCTTTAATTAGCACATGGTAATCACCACAGTGATTAAATTGTGATCAGGTCCTTGATAGTTTTCCTCTACCCTTCTCTCTTTATATCAAACTACATCAAAAGAACAAAAGTGAGGTGCTCACAGAAGTGGGGAACTCGCTACCCTTTGTTTCAGGGGTACAGCTGTACAAAAGGGTACTAAATCAGCTTTATTTCCTAGGTATACTTAACATGTTATAGCTTAGAAGATGGTGATTTCATGGGAGAGGATTAGAGTAGTTTGGGTCGTGTTTAATGAATGACAGATCTAAATTTTCCGTTTTCTTAACCTGTAAAGGACTCCAGTTCCAGTGTTCTTCACAAGCAGCCATTTACTTAAATTGCTGACCAAACATTGCAATCTGTATGATGTTTCATTTTATTTTATTTTATTTTATTTTATTTTATTTTATTTTATTTTAATTTTATTTTATTCTATTATTTTATTTTAAATTTATTTATTTATTTATTTACCATTGCTAATTGTACACTTTCCAGATATGGAAATTGTTGTATCTTAATCTAACAGCAAGATAATTTGTATTCACTGAAGCAAGCAGATAATCCACAAGAGCCTATGCTTTAAAAATTGCTGCTAAAGTCAGTGCAGCCAATGCAGATGGCTATACATGAAGGATAATCTCTGTGTGGGTTTCATCCATTGCTACAACAACGCAGTTACAGAGCATGCACTCCCATAGGAACCCACAGGCCACATGATGCTAAAAGAGGAATAAATAAATAAATAAATACATACATACATAAACACAATGAATTGGATACCCAGCCTGCCAGCAGATTAAGTCAAGAAGGAATATTAAGTTGTTTGGGTTCCTATTTAAAACCAAATAAATTGAATCTCCCAGTCAATCTGCTTAATGGCAATCAGACATTAAGCAGATAAGTAGTGACTTAACCTTATGGGGTGGATTTCTTCCTATGATGCAAAGGTCATGTCATACTTGGAAGATGACAAGTGATTTTTTTTTAATTTCCTGTCCTGCCATAGATCAGCAATGTATTTGCTAGAAAGTGAGGGTGCTTCTTGTTGTTCTATTTTGGATGCTTCTGGGCCATGCTGGTAGGGGTCAGCACTGTAAAAACGGCGCAATCACATAGCACAATGGCGCTGTAAATAATTCCACACAGGGAGAAGATCACCTCATCTAAAGCAATATGGAGAATTTTAATGTGGGACATAGCCAGCTGGTCATTCGGCAGTTTTCATGCCTGGGAAAACATTCTTCACAGATCCTCAAATTTGCACATCCTCCCTGGTTCCAAAAGTGCCAGCAGAACCTAGTATGCAAAATTATCGAGTGCCACAACAACCACCCATTTTCACCACATTGTATTTTATTGCACTGGTCTGTTTCTCCATTTCTAACAGACTTACAGAGCTTAAATTGGTTTGCACAGTCGAGCTTCCCCAGCCGCTTACTGGATTCTGCAAGAGGTGATTTTTCACTTTGCATTCAGATGTCACACATACATCCCCTGCACCTGCGCCCACCCGAGCTTAACCCTTTGGGTCCCCAACTCCTTCCAGGACTGGGCAGGGCATCTCTTCTGCCATCTGCTTGCCATGGCATGCAAGATAAACACATAGAGTACCCTTTCCTCATTTGCCCTCCTTCATCTCCCCTCCTTTCTGAAATGAGTAAGCACTGAGCCTAAAGTGGAAAGTTTGTAATGGTTATTATGGCCTTTGAACATTTTGTTTCCTGGGGCACAATTTTCTAATTGTGTGACAGAAGCCTTTTTTTTTTTCTTTTTTTTTTTTTTTCATTGCTGTTGACAGCTCTATCCACAAAATCAAACCACCTCAAATATGTTGTTCAGTTACATTTTCCTTTGGTGATGACAGCTGATGATCCACAAAGACGACATAAAGGGATCAGCACAATTCAGTCCAACCCATTAACTTATTTAAAGCATCTCTGATACTGATGGTGGGCTGGCCAGACACCATCAGTGCCTGCTAGGACAAGTGCCAAGACAGTGCCAAGACCCAGACTGTCTTCTCAGCTGTGCTAAGATTTTCTGGCAGTGAACCTGGTCTGGGCATGTCTGTCCCCAGGGGCTGTGAGCTCCATGTGCCATCTTACAGCCGGCCCACTCAGGGACTCGCTGGAGCGATGGGAACCTGCTGTGCCTGAGCTGCAGCATCTCCCGCCCCACTGCCCTGCACCAGCTCTGATAGCAGAGGGGCCGGTGGCAGCGGGTTGCATCCCCCAGACGCTCTGCTAAAGGCACTGGCAACACGCTTACTTATAGCAGAGGAGCACCTCCCCGTTTCTCCACATCCACTGAGAAAGCACGCCCGTAGGAATGCCAGAAATGGTCACAGATGTGCTGTCCTCCTTCCTCTCCTCCACACAGCAATTTTTTTTTCAGGTGATTTAGGAGCCCTCCTGTCTCCTTGTGCTTTGTTTCTCCATTTGTTCCCATCTGCTCCAGCTCTGCCTGTCTCAATGCCCCTCAAGCTTTGTCTGTATAATTTATACATCCTTCCACTTGCAGCCTGCTTTCCTGGTTCAACTGCCTTTGTCCATCCTGTCTTAAAGCCTTTTAATTCTGATGTTATTTCCTCAATCTGTCCTTCTATAATTCATTCCGAATAAAGCAGCAGCGAGGTGGCTCCCTGCTCACCACCCTCAGCTAGCTCCACTGATAGTAAAGAGGTTTTTATGTCCTCGCATTTACTGCCAGCAAATATTTCTGCTTCATTGCCACGTTCCTTCCCGGGGTTGCCCTGCTGCACGCTCAGGCTGCTCCTGCTCCTGAGTGGCCATAGTTTATAACACAGCACTTTAGGGTAAGTTGTCATAATTTGGGTGGTCTCAAAAGCAGGGATTTAGGAGCTGAGTGGAAGCACTTCTGCCCCCGTGCTGCAAGGAGAAGTGGGTGACTGGGTTGCAGCTCCAAGGTGCTCTGACACTTCTCATCCCAGGGAGCCCTGAAAAGCCCACCTGTGTCACTTCCCACTGAGCAAGGACTTCCAGAGTGATTTCCAATGCTCCAAACATTAAAAGTGTGGATCACTGAGCTCCTAAACTGCTTTAGTCTGCAGGGAGCATCACGGTAAAAATGCTGCATAGCTGCTCTGCTTTAGAAAGCAGAGCTGGGAATTCTGGGGGGAGGTCAGAAGACAGGCTGTTGTGAAAGGAGACATTTTAGACCCAGCAGAAACAGAAGTCTTATTCACAAGAAAAAGAACCATTTAAGACCAGAACTGCCTAACTTGGAGAAGTGCACACAACTACAGCATCACACCGATTTCCTACCCTAAGCAGTGCTACCCACAGTGACATTTGTCAGGGCTTTTTTTCAGCAAGGACACCAGTTAGCAACCAAATCCTAGGTGCTTTCATGTAAAACACTTATTTTAAGTCCTGGAAACTCTTTTGCATATCTCATTTGAGGGTTTTTTTTTTTTTTTCCTTCTGAAATGCAATGACCCAACTGTAAATAGGCTGAAAGTGCACCAAGCTGGAGAGTGCAGCAGGCAGCAGAGGCGCAGGAGCTGTGGTGGCAGCTGTGTGCAGTACCAGTCCTCTTCAGCCACGCACCGTTCTCTTGTCCATCACCCACAAGCATCAGAGCACCTGCTGGTGGTCCGGGCAGCAAATGCCCCCGCTCCTGGTGGTGTTTCTGTGTCAATGATTGGAGACAGGGCTGAGAAATGCAAAAATCCCACTGCCATGAATATTCATGTGAATCCTTAAGCATGCATGGTGTGTGTTTCCGTGTCCTTTGAATTTGTTTCTGGTTGAATGCACCAGTAAATGAGTTTCTGGTGAATATAGGAGAAAGAGTACCCTCTGATGGGAACTTCAGCTTTGCTGCTATTATTTACTGCCCGTGCATCTGGGTGTTACGTGCATGAGCCGGCAGAGCTGGTGCTGCGCATGCAGAATGGGCACAGCCTCTGCCCCAAGGAGCTCACATGCTAATGCAAGAGACAAGAAGCAGATGGGGAACCTCAGGGAAAAGAGGAGCTTTTGTGGTGACGACGGTGGTCAGTGTGATTGGCAGGGTCACCATACGCTCAACCGGTCGCTCTGGGTTTTGGCACTGGGTAGGTGGCCAGGCAAGCTGGGAGAAAGCCCAGAGATGCTGGCTGGAGAAACAAAGTGGGTGGTGAAGGCTGCCTCCAGAACCAGCTGGGGATGACGCTGAATGAGAGGTGATGGCTGGGGCTGTGTCATCGGAGCGCTTGCAACAGGAATCGGAGGTCTGCCCAGGCAGCAGGTCTGTTCCTGCAATCTGCGTGTCCAGTCAGAAGGGTCTGAAATGTGAATTTCAAATGTCAAATATCCACAGTGACTCGGTCACCAGGAAATTACAAAGCAAGAAACATTTGTGAAAATCATTTGGTGGCGTTTTAACAATTACTGTGCAACATTTGGGTAAGAGCTCAACCTGTTCTCAGGCCTTTTGCAGGTGGAAAGGAATGAATAAATTATTCCCTGCAATTTTTTTTTTTTCTATTTCACAACCATTTAGCTGAAATTCCAAGCCAATTCTTTTTGTTTAACATCCTAACAAAAGAAATATGATTCAGACTTAATGCAGCTCGGAATTGTCTTCAGTGATAAATCTCTCCTATTGAAAATTCTGCGATGTGCCTTCAATTACAGAGTCTTTGGCGAACGAAGAACTTTTGCTTCCCTGTAACTGCAAACACCAGGCAGGGAATTCACCCTGGATGTCGCATTTCTGAGCCTGCAATCCAGGGATCAATTTCCTTCTCTGCAACAGCAACAACAAAACCTTCTTACTGTAAAAATTCAATTATTTACAATGTCTTGAAGGCGGCAAAGCAATAACAAAGAGCAGAACACCAACCGACGCAAGTGTGGAAATTTCCATCAGAGAGACAGGTTCCCTTGGACGGCCGGGACATGATTTGTGGCTGGCTGAATAACTACATTGAAAGCTCTCGGCTTGCATGCTTGAGGAGCTGGAATTGCCCCTTTCTCCCCCACCTCTCCCCACTGTACTTGATATGTGTTTAATTTCAAAGGTCCTCCGGGGCCTGGCCTCTGGCACCGTGACTGAAATGAAATGTTCTGGTCGGAAAGGAGCAGAGGGGACGGCAGGGACGGGGACAAAGCCCGCGGGCTGCTCCCGGCTCCCAGGCTGTCACCGCTCCGCCGTGATGGACGCAGACAGCTAATTAACAGTAGACGCAAATAATTAACATCTGTGAAGCCAGACAGCTTTGCCTCAGGACCTCTAAGGAGCGGTGCAGCCGGCGGCTGCGTGACGAATGCTGGTTTCCAACAGCCAAAGCGCCACGGAGGGCAGAGCTATTGCTACCGGGGCACGAGTGGTGGGCACGGGTCTCTCTTTCAGCAGCAAAAGCCGGCGTGATTTTTAGAAAGAAATTTAGAAATTCCGTAGACACCGGTGCTGTTTGGATAGGAGAAACCAGCGCTGCCCTCTTTATTTCTTTCTATTATTAATTGTGACGAAAGACCCGGTTGAAAGGCGTGCTGTGCCCATGTTCACGCCTGTCCCAACTCCTCCTTCCCACGGAGGTGATTAAAGACCTGCCGCGAGTGTTTGCCTCACAAGGAAGGCCTCGCCACCCCCACATAGGGATACCGCCACAATGCCAGCACACGTTAAGGCCACAGCACGGTCCTGGGGGGCAGGATTCCTTCCCACAGCCAGGGGGGTTTGCTCATGTCAAAGAGTACCCAGGGGAAACCTGGGGTTGCCCCCCAAAAGCCAGGCGTGGGCCATCAGTGGCCACCGTGGCGTAGTGCGGGCCTCTGCCTTCGGCGCACCTGGCGGCCTTGGCAGATGGGCCCTCGGCGTGTACGGCTTTTATGGGGTAATGCTGCACCGAGAACTTTAAATAAATGACAGCCTCCTAAGACAGAGAATGTTTAGTTTTGATGTTAGATAACGTGAAGTTATGTCCTTAAAGCTTTATTAATCAAAACGGGTACACACCCTGTCACTGGGAGGGCACGCAGCAGACACAAAAGGTCGGCGATGTGGATTCAGCACTCCATTAAACTATTTATCCTCAAATTGGCTGGGATCCGTGAAGGGAAGGGGGGATTTTTTCCCCTCACTTCAGTAAGCAGAACAGGACTGCAGTGAAGCTGACTTTGCTGCCCGATCATCTTCTTCCAGTACAAAGCAGCATGGCTTTCATCTGGGCTCACATGCTTGAAGCATTTTACCTTTCCTTATCTGCCATATATTCATTCATCTAATACCTGGGGACTCCCCCAGCTTCCGATGTGGCTAGATGTGCAAACTACAGAACGTACAACCCGGGCTGCTGAGCCCTGTCAGAGCCAGCAGGGTGATAAATAACACTCCTAAATCTTAACTACATGGTAATGCTATTGAAGTACAAATCACTCTTTGCATGCTCCGTGATCATATAATGGAGAAAAGTTAATTTTCATTAGTCTGCAAATAGCTTATAAGACCAGACAAATAGATATGCTTTTCCCTTGCATAGTGAATACTTGGAATATCTGCATATTTGGGTAATGACAACGTTTTTTTATGCTGTAGTTTTGCTTGTGGCCATAAATCCATAATGCGCTTCAAGGCTTTATTGTCCCCCAAAATGTGACGTGCTCCAGTTTTTCCAAGTTATGAGCGTGCATCTGCAATTCATTAAGCAAGCCAACCAACACATTTCCATTTCATAGTCACTATCTTTGGATGACCTTTTTGGTCTGATGGCTCAAACATATTTAATAAATTACCAACGGAGATTATATTATTGAGAGAGGAGCTCTGTAATTAGTTCAAAGAGCGCCCGGAATTGGGGTTGTTGGGGTCTGCCGAAATCAGATGGGGAAAGTTGTCGGTAAAACTCCATCAGAGGAAGGGAAAGCACACAGAAAATTAAGACGCAGAATATTTTCAGATAAAAAACGAGTCTGGAATTGCTGCAGTCCATAACTCTTTCTGTGGATTTTAGCTGTCAGATGCTCCAAGGACAAGTACCTTCACCTCTGCCTGGCCCTGCACAGGGAACACAAGATTTAAAAAACAGCCAGGTCTTCCCCAGCCACTGTGGTGCAGCAAAAGGCATTTTAAATTGTAATGGTTTAGTTTTGTCTGCTTTTCTAAATGCAACCAATGAGCTGTAAGTCTTAGAGAAATAAACATTATTAGTGTTCTGATAAATGATAGCAGTGCAGCAGAAAAAGCCATCCATTACAATTCATAGAAGGTCTCAGCTTCAAGCATATTTTATTACTTTTAGCGTATTCAATCTTCATCTCAAATCATTTAGTGGCAGCTTAATCAATATATCAAAATCATGCACGATTCCTTCTACTTAGTGAACAGCTTGCATCAGAAGTGGTTTCTGGGTAGTATTCTGGAATCAGGCAAATAATTAAATCAACGACCAAGTGATAGAAATACTTATGAAAGAACCTCGTTATTTTCCTTACAATTTATGTACTTTGCCTGGCTTCAGTTTGTACAAGACACTGAACTTCAAATGATCTTTCATATCTTTTCCAGACATAAGTTCTCAGAGCACCACTGAGGTCCAGGTGAGCATTACAGCTGTTTCTCAAAGCAGGTAAACAGAGCTGAGACAAGAGTCGAGTCAGCATTTCCCAGCTTGGTCACTATTTTTTGGTTTCTTTATCTTGAGACTGTCCAATCTTACCTGCAATTACACAGGGTTTGCTGCCCTATATCCTTTTTACAGATGAAAATGGGTTGAGATATGTATACAATTGCACCCGTCGGGAGCATTTTACCTTGTATGAATTGGATGAAAAGCTAGATATTTACTTTAGTCAATTAAAAACATTGCTCAGTGCTGGGTAAACTGAGCGCTCCCTCCCACAGCCAGCAGAAAGGTCCCTTCACTCTCAGAGCCACCCGCGCTGGGATAATGGCTCGTTTAGATTATATACACCCATAAGAGCTATATCCTGATAGAGTGATTTAATAGTGAAAAAAAGTCAAAGTAGCACCTCATCACGGAAGTTATATGTCACCGTGAGTTATGCGGTACCTCCGTACCTGTCTCCAGCAACACATCCTTCGACACGCTGTGAATCACTTACAGGGCTGTGATCTATCCTGCCTTTTAAAACGGGGGCAAATAAGCAATGCATATTAGTCTTTCACTAGGACTTCATGAAAGTGTCACTGACTTAATGAAATTGCCATCTTCCCATTGACTTCAAAAGAGATGGGCTGGGGCCAGCTGTCAAGCTACCATCAAATTACAACAATCCCGTTTTTCTTATTATCAGATTTCTTGTGTTTTTAAAGGTGATGGAGAGCACAAGCCACTGAATTCTTCAGAGATAGCTCACTTGCTTTAAGCAATTTTCTTCTCCACTTAGAGCATTTTTCCTTTCAGCCTAAAGGAAGAGGCCAACAGAGAGCAGTGGCGTTTTTTTTTTGGCAATACGTTACATGCTTTAACGTATCAGATTATGTACGGTAAGAAAGCTTTGCAATAACCCCAGCGTGTGATACACAGGTGACCCCCAGCTGCGATGGCATGTGCCGTTTTGTAATTGTTTTCTGCTCTGACATATTGTGTGTAGCAAGATGTTGCCCATCTCAGAAGGCACCGATTCTGCTGTCGTGTGCCTAAATCGTTTTCTGATGTCGACAAGGCTCCTGGCATGGGAGGAGTGCTGTTGGTATATTTGGTGCTCTGCTTTTGACAGGAGACTACTTCTGTCTCCTTTTGTTTCTACTCCCCATCTAGTGCTGTAAGCACAGCGGGAAGCGGCTTGTGATAGCCTATTGCCTCGGGCTCCCTCACCACGGCCGCTCAGCCCTTGCACAGAGTCAGATGGTGCAGATGCCGCGCTGGTGGCGATGGGAGACTTTGGCAGCTGGGTGTTTGGCAGGGAACAGCTTTCCCTTCTCAAAACGATCCGCTTCAGGAGCTGGGACCAAGCTGGTAAAAGTGTTCTGTCAAAACTGGATGTTTTACCCCCAAAATAGGCTCTTAGGATTTCTTTATTTTGCAGAAAATTAAGGGCTTTTAAAACAAAACAGCAGACCCTCTCTCCTCCCCCAGTATTCACCACAAAAGTCAAAGTATTTGATTACAAAACAGCAATACTCCTGCTGCAGCCTGAGCACCTCCAGGCTTCCCTCTCCAGTGAAGCAGGTCTGCCCACCAGGCTTCCTGCAGCCACATTTTCACATCAACCTCATCTTGTTTTAGTTAAAACTGTTTTCATTTCAGTGCTTTGAAATACCATTTCGCACTGACCTCTGCTTTCTCCAAGGAAAGCCTGTGGACTCCTTCCCCCACGCTTGCTCTTTCATGACAGTGGGATACCATTAGTCCAGATTTCCAGACATCACATCACGATGTGCTTTGGCCTCAAAAGGATGGTTTCAGTGGGATATTTTATTCTTTGGTTTGCAAAGTCCATCCTGGGGCCAAATTGTGAGCTGTGTGTACATGGCAGTGCTGGATTTGGGGCACGTTGGATGCAAGATCAAACCCATCACATTGGCTTGAGAAAGAAAGTGGGCAGATGAGAATAACCTGGCTGTGCATCTTCCACCTGCACAGCCTTCAGCTGACCTGGAGTCATCAGCTTTGCATTTTGTTGAGAAACAGAGCAGCAGCACTCACATACTCGGCAAACCCTGCCTCACAACGTGAGCCAGCGGCACCGCTCAGCACCCGCTGAGAGCAGAGTAGCTGATGGCAAGAAAACGCCATTTGGGGGTTACGAGATTATTTTCAACCCTGTCAGACGAAACCAACAAAATAGAAAGGATTATAAAGAAGAGCTGTAAAGCGGAGATTCATAACCCAACAGATTATGTACGAGCAATCCATTTTGGCTATGTATTATTCATCACTATTACATTATTCTAGCGTTCTGGCTTTTGGGTGAGTTCTACATGTAAAATGCTAGCATAGAAGAATATATTTTTTTCCTGGGCTCTGCTGTGTGAAGAGAAAACAGTATCATTTGAAGGGATCCTGCATAATAAGACAACACAGATGAAAAATGAGCAAGCTTGTCATGATGGAGTCAGTGCATTGCTTTGTATACGAAAACCAATTGAGTAGTTAATTTTAAAATAAATTGCCCTTGTTTCATACAGCAAGGCATTTTGACATTTGTGTTGACAGGTTCCCGATTGAATGCGAATATTTTGGTGGCATTTGAGGCTAAACCAAGCCAGGTGTTTTCAGGGCCGTATAGATCTAATTTCTATGAATGTGTACGTTCCTTTCCGCTCTGGGCATCAGAGAGGAGGAAATCCATAATTTTTTTTAAGAGTAAGCCTCCATTACAAGCAGCAGCTCATGATGTTGCCAGAGGCAGTATGTAATGCACATCATAGGTATCCAGCAAAAAGGTTATCTGCTTTGACTGTAATCTTTTTACAGCACAAAAGCAGATCCTTAAGCACTTTGTGGGGATTTTCGACCCACCACACTGAGGCTGGTGAAAGCCTCCCCTTGGCCGGAGGGAGCGAGCTCCCCAAGGAGCGCTGGAGAAGGCTCCTCTCTGCTTTTAGGCAGCAGCACACGGGGCTGGGGGAAACCCAGGCAGGTAGAAGAAATGCAGTATATGAGGAAGAGTACTAGTACGTCTGAGGGTGGTAGGAGTTTTCTCTTTCATAGAAGAAAGCTGAATTTCACCCCAAATTGATGCTTCTCTGACAGGCCTGAACTAAGGAGACCTAGCCATTTGCAGATGCATAAGTGCTCATTTTGATGTGGGGATTGCATAGGAAAAGCATACGCATAAACTCTGTTATCATTAATGCAGTGGCCTCAAAATCTCATACTGTGGACCTGCCAAGCTTTATGGGCCTCTTACAATTGGAATAACCTTGCCCTTTTTTTTCATTTATTTTGAGACATAAAAACAACTGAAGTATTAAATACATTCACTGAAGATGCCAGGAAATATCTGTCCAACTTTTTATTTCTGATTAAGCCAATGGGATTCCTTGCAAATGCATCACAGACATGTACAAGCAATAATTTTCACTCATATGGGGCCTTCGGTTCCTCTGCTGAGGCCCAGCGAGGTGAAGGCCGGCAAGAAGCCGAGGGCAGGGCCTGGCACCGCGGCATCGCTGTGAGATCCCAGCCAAGAGCAGGGCCTGGGCAAAGACACAAGGCTATCTCCCCAGACTGTGCAGGAGTGAAAATGCCACAGATTATTTCTCTTTTAGGCATGGGAAGCAGGCCCAGAGGCATCAAGCCCATGATCTGCTCTGTCTCTGGCCAAACAAAGGCTTGAGGCCTGCAGGGTGCAAAACGTGAACCCAGTGCACAGTCAGCCTCAGTCTCTCTCTGCCTGTCACGGAATAATTCAGAAAGTTAAAGTAATCGGACAACAGATTGTTTGTTATCGTTGCCAGTGGCCAGTTGCTATAGGAGATTTTGGTGTACTCCTCTGTGCCGGAGGATCTGTAGCACTTTTTGTATGCCTGAGGGATGCATAAAGGATTTGACTTCCCAGACAGTTTTGTGCTTAAAATATCTCCTTGCACAGATTAAAGTACTTATTCCTGATTTAGCAAAGACCCCTTAAAACGCTGGATGGATACAACATGGTTTTCATTCAGATTCATCTGCCGGCTTAATTGGGGAGGAATTAGAGGTTGGCCTGATGGGAATTGGTGCTAACTTAAAGGTTCAATTTTCCTCACGCACTGATGGATGGCGGGTGCCCAGAGCCTGTCCTGCTCGGTTAGGCTACAAGCACAACACCCGTGAAATACTGGAAGAGAAAATAGCATCAAACACAGCTGTGCAATTAGACATTTCCGACTTTGCTGTACCGAGGGGCAGAGGCTCCCATTCATTAAGGCTCGATTTTCTCGCTCCTTGTGTAACATCGGAGTGAAACGTTTCGGATGAAAGCTGTGCCTGTGAGCCAGCGCATCTCAGCCTGCCTGGAGCCATATGGGCTGCCCCAGGCTGGCCGTGCTGCTGAGGGAAAGTACACATTAAAAAAGCAGATAAAGATATGTGTGTGTATAATAGGATGAGTATTTTTGACTTAAAATCTCCTTGAAACATATTTCTATAATCAAGAGACATTCCCAGCTGACCTTTGCACCCTTACATCAATCCAATCACACTTTGAACTATGCCAGGAGCTCTTCTGCTCTCATATCAGAGCACTGAAAACCACCCTCACAAGTTTATGGGAAGGAGGAATAAATGATTTATGATTTTTTTTTTAAAGTTTAGCTTCTTCCTGGCATGTGAAAACTGTCAGCCCTTTTTAAGGACTTTATCAATCCTCCAGATTCCATTAAACATTTTTTTTGTGCAAAGATGAAGCCACAAATCTTGTAATGCTTAAAATGACTAGGTATGTTTTATATCCCAAGAAAGAAATGCAAAGATTATAACATTTTTCGGTGAATAAATAATTTAGTTGTCCACCCTGGATTTCTAGGTCCTTCACGAACAAGACTGCTCATTTTCTGTTGTATTGCTGTGTTGCTTTTTTTATTGACAGTGTGCTGTTCTGGCCAAAGGCAGAAAGAAATGCTGCTGAGGAAAATGAGCACGCACTTCCAATGCTAAAGTGAAGGAAGCTCTTTCTGTGGCTAGAAAAAGCGTTGCTGCAATATAAAAGATCTGGTCAGATCTTACCTTACCTCTCATGCTATCATTAAGTGGCATAAACCAACTGCATTTATCCACTGGGAAATTTTAAATGATCTAATTGTTACTTAGAGAATAGGAGAATGGAAAGACAGAACGAGAAAAAGACGGTGAGAATAAACTATAGAAAACATTAAAGGAGCACAGCAACACATATTGCTGTTTATAGGTAATTTATAGCCTCAAATGGTATTTTCATTTTGTAAAACTCCTGTCTGATTTATTTCACTGGGTCACTTTTTTTTTCAAGCAACTCCATTTTATCAATAGTGCGTGAAGTAATTCTAATACTTTTGGCAGGATTATACAGTGATAAAATAGCAAACACTGCATTACTAACCCCAATAATGGAGGAAAAACATCTTTCTATTGTGCAAGCAGACAGCAATATAACACAGAATTTCCCCTTAGGAATAGATCGCAGTCTTACAACAAAAGCGCTGTGAAAGTCTTTGTTCTGATCCCTAAGGATTTTATGAATTGTCGCACAATCTATGTAGATCAGCCATTCTTTCTGATAAGCAGACTGCATTTCTGTGAAAGCTAGCTTATGTTTGAATAGTGTAATGAAAAAAAAATAAATTAAGAGGTGTTTTTGATCATTTAAAAAAATATATATATTTATAATATCTATTTTTTTCTTTTTCTGAGAAGCAAAGAGGTCTGAAAAATCCCACCGATGTCCAGGAAGCTCAGCTGAATACTGTGAACCTCTGTGATTGACTTCAGCTAGACCTAAGGAGATGTGATATTTGGGGAAGCCTCTAAATATCTATACAGATTTTGAAAGTAGATTTTGCATTTCACATGCACTCTCTCCTTGAATCTTTACATGGACCCTTAATGTCCCAATAACCTTTTGTGGAGATTCATGTCAGCATCCCATACATTTGGAAGTTTGGCTGTAGCAATACTTGGCACATATTTAATGTTAACGACCTGATTAAAACATTCTAGGTAGAACAGCAGGGATGTTACTGGTGCTGTCTGTAATTGTTTTAGAGAATTAGGCATGTGTGTAACACTTGCTCCATGCAAAGCGCCTGCTCGTGACCACTGCCAGAATTACCGGAGCTATGGATCCACCTTGGGGAAAGCCATGGTGGCTTTTGAGTGGTGCTTCCCAAAGGCATTTTTATAAAACTGGACAAACAGAATCCTGATGGACATAAAACATAGCATCATTTTATTGCAGTAATTCATAGCCGCTGCTTGCTAATCATTAGAAAAGTGATCTGTGGTAATATTTGTTCAAATAAGATTAAAAGGGTGATTTCCTTCAGCGGGTTTCCTGCAACAATGGGCTGCACCTTGGCTTTTTTTTTTTCAGTACATTAAGTTCACTTATATGCATTTTAATCCAACCAATAACCCCCATTTGGGGGTAAAATAATAGGAGCTGAAGGGAGAATCAAACCGGCAAGGTGCGTACTTTCACTACAGCTACGTTAGTTGCTCTGTGCCATCAGGTTGAGGAATTTGCCTTTTGTGTGAGCACGGGGCTGGAAATTGCCTCTGCTGCTCCCTGCCCGGTGCTGCCTCTCGCACGTCATTAGCATTCTCCTCCCGCGCCAGCTCCAAAGGGGAGCTGTAATTAAAATTCAATGTGACAGAGCATGTCAAACGCAAAGGGTCCCCTTTGCACAAATCTTGCTAAGCTCCTGTTCATTTTGTGGTTGTATCAGTTACGTGTGCTGCTTTCTAAAAACCTAACAGGAACAGGTTGAGCTTTCATGATATCCTATGGCAGTTTTGTTTAGGTCGTTTTCTTGCCCATTAAATACCATAGGTTTATCGGTTGTCTCTTGCTCAAATCAAAGCAATAATGCATTAATTATTTCTGTTCAGAGCCTGGATCTACTCGGTATAACAGGATATTGCCCCTGGAGTGGGGGCAGCTCTCCCAGGACCACCCCACCGCAGATGCTGCTCCCGGGCAACAGGGCAGGGAGGGGACAGCCGAAGGAAACCTTTGCAAAGGACAGCTTCCTGGGGTGGAAAAGCTCTCCCAGTTTCAGCTAAATTACCTGAGAAACAAGAAATACAGGGTAATACTGCAACAAGGAGGCCTTGAGATGATGCTTGTGTTACAAGGACGCTTGCCAAGGAGGTCTAGAGAATCTCCCAGAGGAGGCACCAGACCTCTGAGCTCCACGTGCTCCTGCAGCACATCTCCTGAAAGTAAAAGGGCAAAGGCAGCGAAACTGGAGTGCAGAAGATGGAGACATGCAGGGCAGTGGGGCGGAGGATGGAGCAGGTACCAAGGGGGCTCGTAAAGCAATAACAAATCTCACAGTGAGAACAAAACCCCAGAGGGGTGAGAGGGAAATTGGGGTGTAACAGATCCATCCCCACCTCAGAGAGATTCTCCCTGGGCCCATCGTGGCAGATCAATGCTGCTTGGGCAGGTGGGGTAATCAAGGGCAAGGCATCCCTGGAAAGCTGGAGAGATGTCAAATCTGAGGGAGCGATCATGCAGTTAATGAGAACAAGCTGTGCCTTGTTGGCTAGTGCTGAGGGCAGGGTGTTTTAGCAGGCTGGAGCAGGGCAGACCTGCTGGCAGGCTGCCTAGCAAAGTCTGGTACTGGAAGCACCTAGGGGTGCTGCTCCATCACCTCTGCAGAGTAACAGCTTTCTGTAGCACAGACAGCATCAGCTAGAGGCATTGTGTCAGGAGAAGATCCAGCTGGGATCCCCACCTTTACTTCTGAGGAGGCACCGACCTGTAGGCCAGCCTATGAGGCAGCTGCGTCACATTAGGAGCACTGCCTTAACTGTGAAAGGGGATTATGAATGAAGTGGCTGTGCTTCCAGGCCTTCAGCTTCTGAACCTAGCCACTGTCTGAGCTTAGGTAGCTTCCCAGGGTGCAGGCTTGTTATCACATTCATAGTGAAAAACAATATTACTTTCTGCTTTCTGAGATATGCAACCTCATCAGTAGAGCTGAACACAAGGTTAATCCTGCTTTGGATATCTTAATGCCCTTCCCGCTTGGGTCTGGCTCTCACTGAAATCTATGAGTTGAGTGATTTACGTGGGCTTTAATTTATTCTTTAAGCCGTTGCCCTCTCCGAGCAGAAACTATGCTGGTGTTATTTAGATGACACTCTCATGCCCGGGGCATGAGGGGAAATAGTCTGCACCCTCCAAAGCATAAGTCTGTTCTGCGTTTTTCTCTGCTGGGCTCTCCTCTGGCTCTTCCTGAGCATTCCTGTGGCAATTCCAAGAGCAATCACATACTTTGTATGCCACAACTGTTGTCACCCGCTTCGTGTCAGCCTCACGCCCTAAGATAATCTCTGCCTGTTTGCATTGTGACTTGCCCTGCCTCTGTCAAGACTGGAATTCTTATTTAATACTGTCCAAAATTAACGGCAGGGAGGTTAGGGTTTTGGAAGTCCTGGGCATGATGTTTTAATTGCAGCTCCTGTATTAACACTTGGGTTCCAAGTGTTTGCATGGAGCATGCTGAATCCTGCAGCTGCTGAAGAAAGCCCCTTCCATCCACTGACGGAGCTTGTCTTTCGAGCGCAGTCACCTTCCTCCATGCAGTCGTCAGCCGTAGGCAGCAATGAACACTTCTTCTCCACCATTTAGCAAAGCACTTTCACCATGTTTATGCATGTGAAGCACAAAGTCTCAGAAATGGGCAGAGCCGCAAGTTGGGCGCATGCTCTTTTATTGATGAGAAGAGGTGGTGGCGGCTTGCCCTCGAACTTCCTTCCCTTTGCGTTTTGCTGTGAGGACTGCTGGAGCAAGGTACTGCTTGCTCATTGAGGGCTTCTTTGTTAAACAGAAGAAATAGTTAACTCCCTCCTCACCGCTTTTCAGAATGTGACCAGGCATTGTTCTACAGGCAATTAAACTTGGTGTCAGCAGCACCCAAGTCATTTATTTTACACACCCGGGCTAGCAAATAAGTCCATACACACCCTCAAACTTGGAATGGAATAATACATACCAGCTGTATTTTAAAATCTAGCTGGATTTGGACATTATTAAGATGTAAGCCAAATTCAGGAAATTACCTTGCTAACAGCTCATTGAAGATTTCCAAATATGGTGCCTATTACTGTTATTACAAATGAATTCATGGGAAATTTAATTAAGTTCTCAAAAAGAAACAAATGGTTTTTTATCTATTAAGCACACTGGCCAAGTTTACTTTTGGCATATTTCCTTGTCGCATAAAGGTTTTCAGTACATTATTTTTCTCTGAGTAATCTTGTTACTAAATTAAGCCTTAGGGTCAACATCAGCCCGCTGTATCCCATATAAAATGTTGATAACTTCAGCGTGCTGCACCTGCAGCCAGCAATGCTTTAAATATTAAAGTTGCCATTCTCAAAGAGCACTTGCATAGAGATTAAAGCCACACACGGGGAAACAAATGCGTTTCAGAAGGGATATGCCCAAACACAGCCAGCTAGCATCTGCTCAGGAGTCAAAGCTTCCCCCGCTGTGCTGGCAGAGCCCATGCACACCTTGCCAGGGCTGCTTTTGTCTGCCTGGCCCCAAATCCAGCGCAGTTCAAAGCTTGAACTCCATCCCTGGTGCCTATCTCCCTTTCCCTGACATCACCTGCCTACTTCCAGAATAAAGACTGTGCTAATGTGAAATGAGTAACGGCACGTATCAGTGACAGACAGAGCTAATCGTTTGCCTTCAACCCTCTGGGGCTTCAAGCCACGAGGAATTATGCAGGAGAGCGCGGGCACATTTGGATGAAGTAGCAAATCCACTGTTGCTTGTTTAGGGAAGGAGAGGGCATGGCCGTAAATCTGAAGTCAGCGCTTATCTGTAACAGGAATGTTACAGGGGAGCAAAAGTGCCACGTCTTCTGCTTTGTGCTCCCTGCTATTGTGTTGGAGCTTGTAATCTCATCGGAGAGGGAGAGGTGAATTTGATTTAGTAACATAGGTCAAAATAATTCCGGGCACGGGAAACATTCTTCCTAAATCCTGTTACGAGCCAGCAGCTACCTGTTCATGAATTTGTGCTGACTCCTTGCTCTTCAGCAAGGCTCTGTGAAAAATCATACGGCCGTTCTGACTCTTTCCTCTCGAGCTTGGCAAAATAACCCACGGCCGGCCGCAGGGAGGCTGCGGCCGCCTTCAGCTCACGGCCTGACCCGAGGGCACCCGAGGGGCCGGGAGCCCGCCCCGGTGGCGGTGCCCAGGAGAGGCGCCTCCCGTCCCCTGTCTGACAGAGCGGGGCCGTCCCCGCCCTGCAGCCGGGCTGGGGCCGGCGAGCAGCGAGGCGGCAGCACCACCTGCTGCGGGCCGCCCGAACGGCAGCCGCCGGGCCCCGCAGCCCAGGCCCGGGCCCCGCAGCCCAGGCCCGGGCCCCGCAGCCCAGGCCCGGGCCCCGCAGCCCAGGCCCGGGCCCCGCAGCCCAGGCCCGGGCCCCGCAGCCCAGGCCCGGGCCCCGCAGCCCAGGCCCGGGCCCCGCAGCCCAGGCCCGGGCCCCGCAGCCCAGGCCCGGGCCCCGCAGCCCAGGCCCGGGCCCCGCAGCCCAGGCCCCAAACCAGTCAGCCCCAAACAATGGGCTAAGCTGGTGCCGAGAGTTAAACGCAAACGTGAACGTCCGTCTCGCTAAAATAGGAACTTTCGAGTTTCCACAGGGTCTTTGTGGCATTTTTAGTGGAAAGTGGTAAAAGGAAATAGTCTGCCCTAATTATAGACGTTGGTCACAGCCTCCCGTTTGATTTTACAAAGGGAAGAAGTTCAGATGGGACCTCTGCATCTGAAAGCTGTAGGGCAGACCCGTTTTTGGGTGGTAATGTTACTTAGAAGGTCCTTAAATGAGAGGACTGACACTGCTGTACTGTGCTGAGAGCTGTCTGGAAAACTCTGCAGCCCTTTTCCACCGTGTAACTGGTAAACTGTTTTCATGCAAAAGAATGGAAAATTGAGCAATGTGCTGAAGGCTTGATCCAAAGCATATTGGCTTCAAAGCCCATCCCAGAACTTCGGCTTCAAAGGAATTTGGAATATACTCATCCCAATAATCTTCATTTTGAACAATAGGAAACAAAATAATTTTTCAGTAAGCATAGAGAATGGTACCATACAAATGCACCAATCACCTGAAAATTTGGATACCCTGTCATGGGCTAATCAGACAATCACAGAATAGTGATTGTTTGCAATAATATAATAGTATTATATAATATAATAGTATTCTCAGCAACTGAACATATCATGGAAATAGTGTTACTGATAGGACAGGGACACTTCACCTCAGTGAGGCCTGGAAACGCGCATAACCTAAAAGTTACTGATAGGTATATATCATCTCCTTAAAGATATAATAGATATCTCCTTAAAGTTTTTTGTTTGTTTGTTTGTTTTTTTCTCTGAGAAAAGTGGAGGTGTTCAGTATCTGTGACCCCTGGCAGGCTGTTGAGCAGACGAAGCACTTTCGGTGCACTTCCCTGCGCACTGAGACGGGCCCTCTCCAAAGCTGGCGATGCTCGGAGGACCTTGGCCCTGCTCCGTCTTGCACAATGCCTGAAAGCAGAAAGCAGACGAATGTAAGGAGACACCCAAAGCAGCCCGCTTGTCGCAACTGTTTTTCAACAAGGCTCGCTCTGCATCCAGCAAGGGCAGCCCAGGGCTGTTTGGCCTATCCAGGAACATGTGCTTCCAGTAAAACTCCTCTCATGAGAGGAAGGCATGTTTAGAAAACCCAGAGCAATTTTATTTCTTTGTTTCCACACAGGCAAAAAAATAATAATAATAATAATAATAAAAATCCCTTTTAGTTTGTCATATACACTCAGGTGGATAAAACACCTGGTGGGTAGAGGATCTGGGGAGGAAGGTGTTTGAGGCTGGGCTTTGAGATGGCCCAAGCCATACAGCCAAGGGCTTGCTGGACCAGGGAGGCCACAAAGCACCCCAAATGCCAATGCCAGGGGAGTGTTTGGGTATATTCTGCAATATCACATGGCCAGCTGAGGCAGGCAGCACAGTAAACCTCTGCTGGGGCTTTGGAAAGGAATCTCAAAGCTGCTGGGACAACTTCATGAATAGTTGTTAACTGCAAGAACTGCATCAGAAGTAAGGGGCTGATGCAGAAGTGACATTTAACAGCAAAATTCTGCCTGAACCCTGGGCATTGTGAGGTGCTATTGATGGCAGGAAGAAACTTTACCTGTCTCATTCCCACCTGTAGTACCCTGGAGGCCTGGTGGCTGTGCTGGAAGTGAGACTTTGCCTTCTTCTCCAATTCCAAGTGCATTGGGCTTTCAGAGAAAAGCCCAAGTTCACCTTCTCTATATTTACTTTCTGGACAGGCTAAAGAAGGAGCTAAGATCCTGACCTACAGTTACATCAGCTTATTCAGCTTCAGCAGCCAGAGCACGTGGCTATTAGTAATCTAGTGAAAAATGTAACAACACTTGCTTAAAAATAAACAGCCCACTCAAAAAAGGAAGTTACAATAAATAAACTGCATGAGACGCACCAATAAAAAAGTTTATGGCTGGAGTCATAATTGGCTTTGGAAATAAATTTCTCTAAAACTTATTGAATATTTTCCTCCCTACATCTTGCCATTGAAATTACCCCACCTGGAAGAAAGTAATGCTGTCCGGCTGGCGTGCCATGGAAGGAGACATCACTGTACTTAGACTCACCCCAGCGCTTCTGCCCACACAACTTCCTTTCTCGAAGTCACGCTGTAGAGAGAAAATTTTTTCCTTCCACTTGCTCAGCAGAGCATGGTGAGCTCATAAGGAGGAGACTTGAACTTTCAGATGTTGAACTCGGCCGAGATCTGATTTCCCTCTTTATTTATGTTTTCTTTAGCAGCTTCCATGAACTGAGGCACACCGTTAAACTAATCTTCACCAGCTTTCACTCATTGTCTGGAAAAGTTGCTGTGAGCGGCTCTGATCGGCCTGTGAGTAATTCCACAGAATTACGACCATCCCAGCTGATCGGGACTGGCCAGATGAGACTGAGACAGCCAAAAGCAGAGGGTGGGAGGTTTGATCATTTTGTACAACAGCTCAAAAACCAATTGCTTAAAAAGTGCCCTAAAATAAAGTGATAAAAGCGGGCAAACTCCCAGCCTGCTTTACATCACCAAAACCCCAGTCAAAGGAGAGGACCCAAATAAAACTGCCTCCCTCTGGGAGGGAAGAGCCCAGAGCCTCTGCAGAGGGAGCCCAACACAAGTGTGGCGAGTGCCAATCTGCAGAGGCTCTGTCCTGACAGCTTGGTGCAACTCGAGAGAGATGCTTTTCACTGCTGCATCCCACCACATCTTGCAGAGATATTACCCTCCCACACGTGTTGATATTGTTCTCCAGAAGGCGTGTTTTTTATTGTGCTGGTAGAGTTAGATGAAACTAATGAGTCAATGGCCTCACATTTTTAAACAGATGGTTGAGATATCACTTCTGATTTCAGTCAGCTGCTGTGCTTTGGTGCCTCTGTGTTTTGGACTGGGTGTTTGGAACTACACCTGTAGGGAAAAGAGGCTTAAAGTGACTTTAGACCCAGGCTGGTGCCTTGCTGCAGGAAGCCTTCCACTGGCTTTCATCAGCTGGTTTTTGGTAGGAGCTTTCTGTACGAGGCCCTTTGAGGAGAGTGGTGGAAGGGAGGTATCTGGCAATGTCCCTTCAAAGGACTTCTTGAAAAAGAATAAAATTGTGCCCCAAGAATGACTGGGGCATCCTACCCAGCCCCACACCCAGAGGGAGAGCTGCTGACAGTGATGTCAACCAGATTTCAAGAGTGTCGGAGAAGCAGTGATCTGTCCTTTTGGAGAGATGCTGGTGTTAGGTTTCATTGCGGATCTTCACCCTCTCTCAGACTGTAATGTTCTTACTCATCTTGAGTAGTACCTCTCTGTGGAAACAGTCCCGCTGGTTTCAGTAGGACTACTCATGGCAGACAATTCAACATGAGTAAAAAGCTATACGTGTGTGATGGAGCATATGAAGTTGTTCAGAGTCCTGTGGTGTGCAGGTCCATGGGCCATGCTAGGATACATGCATGCTTGTGTAAAATTCTAGACAAGAATGTCCTCAAGGTTGTGTTGAAATTTCTGCAGAGCTAAAAATGAAGACATTTTAGTAATTGAAGTTGGAAAGATTTATTTTCTTCCTCTGTTTTTAAGTAATTTCCTTCCTGCTGTTGTCTGGGTTGTGCTGGCTGAGCTTAAAAAGTTAGGAGCGGAAGCAACTACGTATGCAAAAAAGAGACCTCATGGTATCTGAGTTCATGCTAGGAAGTAACTATATTCATAAGTGAGCTCTAAGCATGGCAAGCAGCACCTTGGTAACACGGAGTTGGCTTTATGCCGGTCTGATGTCACAGATCCGATGCAGACTTTGCAACGATGCTTTGATGACATAGAGTAAAGCTCGTCTCAGCCTTAGCTGCTCTGCAAATTCGGTATTGAGACAAAATGGGTCCTGTCGTTTGTGGAGCTGGTGACAAAGACTGGAGCTGCTGTTCCATGACAGCATTAGGAGCTATCTTTGAGATGGCCAAAGGAAAGGTCCCATTGATAGTGACAGTTGTGCAGATATCCTTAAAGTAACAGGGAAAATAATCAAACAAACAAAAATGCGAAGTTATTAGATGGGAGAAATTAAAGCCAAAGTAGTGTCGAGCAAAAGAGATTTACCTGCAGTGCATGAAGACTGGAAAAATTATCAAGAATGCTGGTATAATTAGTTTTGCCACTTTGGGAATGAGTCTAATGAGTATACTTCTGGCTTTCTGGTGTAGTAAAAGGCATTGCAGGAGAGCTGCTTGGCACCGTGGGCCTGTTCAGCAGAAAGGCTCATATGCCCCACAGGGCTCCAGGGCAGAGAGGCTGAGCTGATGCCTAGGACAATTCTCAAGGGCAGGTATAAGCCCCCAGCCCAGATTTTGGGCGTCTCCAGGACCCACTTCAAAGGTATTTCAACAAATCCCGCTCTGAGGTGCTCCAGAGAACATGGGAATGGCGAAAGGAAAAACCCTGTTGAGAGAGTGGAAAAATCCCATTGCCTGCATCTTCTCCAAAGGAGTCTGGAGGTGGGAGAGTGCTTTGAGTGGCATTTGCGGAGGCCGCCAGTCCCACGTAATTCGTGTAGGAAGTTTCTCACCATTACAGTCTGCTGGGACGCTTCTTAGTGACCTAATTTTGGTGAGCGAGCAACCATTTGGTAGGACTTTCCTGCCTGACTTTCCGAGTGGTGCTGGGAGCCAGCAGGAACCAGAGCCCATGTTCAGCACCTCCAGGGCTCGCTGGCTGCTGGGGGCACGCGTTTGGTGGCCCTGTGCCTCCTTCCTGGAGCCCTGCTGGTGTACACAAAGGTGACACTTAATGGGCAGAACATGACAGCATTGTTAGAAGAAAAAGGACCTTAGGCTACAAAGCAGCCCGATGCAAGCTTCAGATCCCACTATGAGTAACTAGTTGTGGCTTATTGGATTTTAAGAGTTTTGCCAAAACAAAGCAACTTTTTTATACAAGGCACATGATTTTCCTCTGAAAGAATGTTTACAGACTAGAGCTCATTGCCTCATCAGTCAGTGTATCCTTGATATTTTCATTTATGTGGTTTCTTATTCAACACGTGTTTGAATCAGATGACTTCCATCCCTTTATCTGAATTTATCTGCTGGGAGCACTTTTAAGAGTGAAATGTCAGTCAGGTGCGTGCCAGACATGCAATAAACACTTTTTTTTCCTTTTTTTTTTCTTTTTTTTTTTTTTTTCCCTCTGCTCCCCATCTCAGTTCTCTGGAATTCCCCTCTGCTGTTTTCTCATTCTTAATGTCCCTTTTCCACCAGAGAGCAGGTCCAGAGCTTTCTCTGACCAAGGAACATAAGCAGTGAGGCCCTAGGACCAGCTCCACGCTTAGCATCTTTGATCCATTTACAGCACACCAGGGTGCCCTTTTGTTTCCCTGATGAGAGCCTTCCAAAACTCCTCATATTTCTTCAGCTGGTCTGCTCTGGTTTTGCACTGGAGAGCTCCCATCAAACCTTCGATAGGTCTAAGAGCTGAGAGCAGCTCGTAGTGCTGCTGGGCTGAGTGTTGTTCAGGGAGGTTTTTCATTCAGCATTAATTAAGTAGCAAAGGAAGGGAAAATCAGATAGGTGAGGAGCCTGGGTGGTGAGCCGTGGGAGGGCAGAGAGCACGGTACCTCCCGCATGGCGAGGTCCCCTCCTGCCTTTCCGTACCTTCTGGCACCTGATCTGGTGCCAGATCTCTTCTTCTCTTTCTGCTCTCTTGTGCTGCAGCTGTCTGGGGACCTGAGGAAGTGGGCAACACTGGAAGGGGAGCAGAATGCCATTACTTGTGGTGAATTGTGTCTTAGTGCTGAGTGTGGACTGTAAATATCTGCACTGGCGTGGTATTAACGTGCTTCTCTATTCACCATAATAACGCAATCTGCTAGAAATCCAGGCCAGAATTTGGATAAAAGAAGTAGTTGTTTGTTTTTCCCACACTTAAAATAATATATCTGAGTATCATTAATACCAGGATGGATGTGCAAGAATGATGATAAGGAGTAGGCATGGGGGTGGTGTGATGCCGGGCAGAGGCAGCTTGATGTTTGGCGGTTTAAGGCACGCAACTTGCGCTGGTTGGAAATCCCACTGAAATATCAGATCTAAACTAGATGAGCTTGCATATTCGCCCCTTAGCTACATGTGGAACGCTTTTCTGGCTGTTCTGTGCACTGACATCACAGACCATCATAGCTGCTGGCAGCGGTGCCTGTCACATGGATTGCATGAACACAGGGCAACGACTTCAGGCCCCCGATCAGAAAATTGAGTGTAAAGAGGAAATGTGATTTTGTCGTCTCCTGAGTGCTTTAAAAAAAAAACAAGGCAGACACTCAAGAACAAAACTATGTCTTAATGAGGCCTACAAGATCTTTCCAGCATTAACACACTGCAATGAGCTCAGACAGCATCTCCCCGGAGTGCTGATGTGGGTTTCGAATGCATGTGAGTCGGCAGAGGCAAAGTCCTCCTGCTGCAACCCACGGCAAAACCCGCTCCACTTGCCAAGGCGGTCGATGGCTGTGGTGGCTGCCAGGCAGGAAAGTGCTTAATGCGTGCTCCGCCACGCAGCTGAAGCCCGGAGGCATGCAGCACACCTGTAAAGATCGGTGGGGTATGGCTGAGCCCTCTTTGCCTTTGGAACTGCTGCCGAATCGCACTGACGGTGCCCGAGTGGGACGAGAGCCCCGTTCGCCGGGCTGCGCAGTGCTAACGGGGCACACAACTTCCCAGTAATTACGAGGTGCTGTGACTGCACATTTACATTTGCTGATGATGCCGATGCCTTTCAGAAGAAGGTGTAGAGGGTTTTGCGTGACTTTCAGCTGGAACACGATGTCGCCAACACTCCCCCTCCCAGGCTGGTGGTACAGCTCTGCTTGCTGGCAGCTCTTTATTAATAGACTTGCTAACATCAAGGAAAGCTTTCCGAACACTTAGGATACAGGGAAGTGACAGAGACTGCACCTTTTGCTGCTTCGGCTAATAGCATGCAGAAATTATAAATAACGCGTTTTTATGTTCTGAGACAGCCGAGGGCCCTCCTCCTTGGCCTTTTGAGGTGGCATCCCACAGACCTGACGCCTTCGGAGACGCTACTGGGGATGCTGCTGGGCACTGCTCAGGGAGCTCAGCCACCCTCTGGCCGTACCTCAGTAAGGCACAGGGCAGCACAGTGGCCTGAGGCAGCCCCTTTTGCATTTGCAATGAACGAGGAACGTGGCACCTGGTTAGTAACCCTGTTACGCGGGGAGGAAGATGATTTTCCATGGAGGGACAGTGAGGCCTTACAATCATCTGACATGACATGGGGCAGGATTGTGCCCTTTATGAGGAGCGAGACTTGGGCTCCTCAGCTCAGGTAGCGCCTTTTTCAGGCCTTCCGTGCAGCTCAGCCTCTGCTCCCACAGTACCTACAGCCCCAAGTACATCCCCGCTTCCAGTAAACCCCAGCCACTGTCAGGGAAAATAAAATGAGGCGGGCTTTATCAGCTCCAGATGGATCAGCCAGCTTCAGAAACAGCTCTCGCATCATTAGGGTCAGGTATAACTGATGCAGGAACTCCCGCTGGCACGTTTCTGAACGTCTCTGTAGGATACAGCACGCAGCCTACATGCCTTGATGGAAATGTAAAAGACTTACGGAGCTGTAGCAACGACCGCGGCTGAACTGATCAGTTGTGAGGCAAGTACTGGGCTTCTTGGTACTCTTGTGTAGCTCTGGGCCAAGGGAGCGGCAGCTGCACTGCCCCGCTCAGATCTGTGGGCAGACGGGGCTCCAAGCCCCAGGCAGCAGTCCCTTTCTGTCGGGGACAGCCCAGGTGAGCGAGGGCCGAGCCAGGCCCCTTTGCACTGACGCCTTCCCGGTAGACTCAGTAGGCTGCTGAGCAAGGGCTTTTTGTGTGTTGCAAGTAACTTTGTGTTAAGGCCTGCTGTGCCATGACATTTTTAAGGAAATCACTAGAGGGTATTTTCTCCAGTCTCCCACAACAGCACAGAGTGTGCTTTTTATTCCATTTTGCCATAGTAATGGCATTAACTTCTGGGAAAGCAGACAGCAGGAGCTCCAGGTCTGGCTTTCTTATTGACAAGCTCCTTGGAGAGAAGACAACTCACTTTAGCCATCTCCACAAAAGCTGCCGTGCCAAATAATTGGGGCCATCTGAAGCAGCCTGAATACCCAGTTCCCTCGCAGCACATCATCTAGCAGGGTGGGGAAGGTTGAGCCATGTGTCTGTTCCTGTACTCTGTTTTGTTCCTGTATTTTGTTTCGTTGTTTAACAAAGCCTCTTGCCTTTAAGGAGAAAATCCCTCTGGCAAATGACCCGTTTCAGGTAGACCGAGGCAATGACACAGCCTTGCATTGCCTCTCGTCAGATCAAATGGCAACCCGCTGAGAGAAAAGAGGGGGAAAAAAGTATTAAATCCCCGACGGGGTTTCTGAAGTAGACGCACATTATGAGTAACGCACTTAATGATCACTCGAGAAGGGTTTGGGGAATCTTTTCTTTTTGTACGGGTGGTTTTGATCTCGGCTCTAAGTGGTTTGGGCCCTTTATGGTACCAATTATCTCCTTATAGTTTGGAGTTAAAATACCAGGCTGCTTTGCTATCTGAGGGCATCCATTTTGCACATTCAAAAGTGTGAAAGGTAACCCAAAGATTCAGCAAATTGGCCCTTATCCTTTAATTCGTCTGCTTTAAAAAGCCCACAAGCCTCAGCAGGCTTTATGTACTGAAGATTTTTTTTTTCCTTAGGATTTCTGCTTCTCTCACTGCTTAGTTTTTGTGTGAAGACAAACTCTTTAGGTGACAACACAGAAAAGGATTGTGACAGACAGACAGAAGATGAAAAAAAAATCAAAGGGATTCTGAGTTCAGGTGGGGGAATGACTATCCCAGGACATTTTGGGAGGGTTTATGTTTTATGGGGTGTGTGTAAAGGCCTCATGTAAATCAGAAATATTAGGATCTTGGTATTTGAGCTTGTTGGGAATACTAACTGCAAATGTTCATATTCTAATGTATAATGTTGAACTCTTAAAAAATAAAAAATAAAATAAAAGTTACGTTCTCCAAACAGCACTTGTAATGAAATCCCTCTCAAAAGACAGATGAAGCATGGGAAGCATTCATGGGACTGTATCAAAATAGAAAGCTGTAGAAAGTTCTCACTGGAAAAAAAAAAAAAAGTGCTTTTCCATTCAAAACTGTTATTGGGCAGTGGGGAAATAAAACAAACACCTTCCCCTAATTGATGACATTATGTGTATTTTGGAAAAAAAAAAAAAAAACGGGCTGTGATTTTGGTCTCACCTTTTATAATAGGGTTTTCAGGAACAAATTTAGACCGAGGTGTTGGTGACGTTAAGATGACAGTTTCTCAGGAGAGCTAAGAATAAGGCGCCTGAGACCAGCGTTCCTGGGCCAAGTCCTCCTTTCTCGATGCACTTTGCTCCTCGTTGAGAGCAGCTCCTCACACGTCCCTACAGGTTGTGCAACAGGGAGGATTTGGCAGAGGTGCACAGTTCTCTCCTGGTTTTGAAGCAGTCTAGTTGAACCAGTGACAGTACTTAGGGCAAACTTATTTAAACCGGTTAACTCTGTAATCAGTTTAACTAGCGCTGACACTGTACCGAATTACGTGAAATCAGCGCAAGTGAGAGTTTAACCTGGTTTATCTGCGGCTGCTGTGGCCTTTGCACCGGTTTAATTAACCGGGTTTGTAACGCTGCGCTAGCCAAATAAGGTTGCCCTCACAAACTTTATTCCTTTGACTTACTGAGTTTTAAAGGCTTGTTCTCAGCATCTGTGGCTGTGTTGGAGTCACAGCCGTCAGTGTCCAGAGCTGCGGCTGTTCCTCTCCCAGAGAGCCGGCCAAAGCCCAGCAGAGCTCCCGAGGGTGTTTGCGTGCCCCCCTGCAGTGGTCTTCCAGATGAAAGCCCCAAATTATTTCTCGCTGGGCGAAGAACCCTCTGGTGCTCAGGGGGAGTTGATCACACGTACATCGCTGCCAGCCCTCGTTCTCCCTTTTGGATTGATTTTTCTCAAGGTGGCAGTTCTGAGAGTCACGTTAGCTTAGGAGAACTCAGCTTTCATGTGAAGGAAAGGTCGGCTTCCTCCTGGTCAGCCTGTCACTGCGCGGGGCAGCGGGGCGCCCCAACGCCGGCTGCCTGCACCTACGAGCATCTGCCCCGAGCAACGAGCTCGGTCTTCAACGTTTAAAGCATGGAAGCTGGTCTGCCGAGGAAGAACCAGAGGGAATGTCTTAATCCCCAGCCTCGGATTTTTTATTTTTTTCCTAAAGCAGAGTCAGGATGACATTGCTATTGCAGCCTCTGTTTGCGCCACCGCTGCTGTTGCTAACCAGGGTCATGAGATAGCGTCCAGAAAGAGGAACGTGTGAAAATCAAAACAAGGAGATTGTCTAGTTCCCCCTTGAACTCTTCTGTCACCCATCCTTTTAAGTGCAGAAAAGTATGGCAGAGATGAAGAAAGAAAGGACTAGGAATGAGTGAATGATTCATTAAAGTAACAGAATTCATTCAGGAGCCCAGCTGCAGAATTAATCACCTTCAGTTCTGCTGATAAAAACCACCCTGGGACCGACGGTGTTTCAGACTTTGTTCCAAGCTGATGAAATGGTCTTACAAACTCTATTTTAAAATACGACTTCTGCTTATTTCTCCTGGGGTATTCACATAACGAGGGGGCCCGTTTTCAATCTGAGAACCAGAAACTTTTTGTGAGAGAAGCAGATGCAAATCTCGCAGGGAATTTTTCAGAACTGGCCACATCTTGTGTGGGTAGGCTGCAGCGAGCGAGGCTGTCCTGCCCAGGCGTGGGGTGCCCGGCCCGTTGTTCTCTCTCTCAGAATCATCTCTGGATCCCCTCAAAGCATCTGGCTGCTTCTGGCCATTTAGCAAACCCTGCATGCAAACTAACTGGGAGGAATTACCGCGCTGTGTGCCCCTGCTGTTTTTCACATATGTCAGAGAGATGCCGGGTGCTTTCTTGGGACAGTCAGGCCCAGTCGTAAGAGTTTGAAAATTTTTATATGCACAGCAGTTAAATTTCTGCAGGTTTGGGCCCTTTGCGGAGGTTTTCCGTCCTAAATGGGAGCAGGATTTCCCCACCATTACACCAAAGAGCTGCTGGGTGTTTCACAGCGTAAGCTGGGGCCCGATGCGGGCACCTAAATGGAGAGGAGCTTGCTGGGTCTGTCTTCCTGGCAGCGGGGAGTGGGGAGAAGGAAACTGCTTGATTTGAAAGCAGGAAGGATGGAAACTGAATCTTACAAGAGACAAAGCTCAAACTGAATTTAGAGACGGCAGAAACTGTGATTCAGCGCGCTGGGGAGTCGCTGGGAGGTGGAAGGGAGCTGAGGTCTGAGCTAGGGGGAATACCCCGGGGTGGGCAAAGAGATGGGACGGGGAGGGAGAAGGGGTGACAGGCCGGGGGGGTCTGCAGGGAAATGGTTGTGCCTGGGTAGAAGCAAAAAGGATGGGGAATGAGGTTGGGTGACAACGAACATGGAAAGAGGCGCTCTGCTAGGTCTGACCTGGCAGAGTGAAACAATTTAGAAGAGCTACTGGGGAGGGGAGATTTTGATTGGCAATATCTGCAGCTGGCTGGGCAAAGAAGCGGGACAGAGACGTTCATTTTACACGACTGTACGTAATCTCCCATGGGTGCTGGAAGATCTCACTTAAATGCTAAATTTCTGTACTCGATATGCATAAATAATTTTAAAAAATCTTCTGCCTAGTATGGAGATAAAGAGTGATAACAGCTTTTGTGTCAGTCTGCTGGGGTAAATGGTGTTCTCATCCTGGATTTCACAGCTTATAATATCGAGTATGAATGCAAAGGTCTGGGAACTTTCTTCAAAATTGTCACATGCCTGTTTGCTTTCCTGAATAGCAGCATTGACTGCTTCCTTTTTGCCTGAAATGAATGCACAAGTAGTTGCTGTGGGGAAGTTCTTTCAAGCTGGGAGCTCTGCTGGGTCGGGTGGCAATTGCTCTGCCTACTTACAGAGGTGTCGAATAATGTTGCTACACCTTGATGTCACTAGAGATCTCAGAACTGTGGTTTGAGTAACATTACTGATGGGAGGACCGTTTTAAATGGCACTTGTAGGCCAGAAGAAGAAAAACACAAATTGCGGGCACTGTAAGTGAAGATACCACAAATGAGGGAGTTGCAAAAAGTCATCTTGGGGAAGAAAAAAAAAAAAAAGGCAGCGCTGCCCAACATGCTGGCTGCATGTTAAATTCGTCATCCCACAGTATCTTGAAAATCATTGCTAAAATCAGAGGAAACATTGGTTTAGAGTGAGGAACAGCTGTGTCTTCTGATAAGCCGCTCTCCTCAGGAGCTGCCCAAAGTCCTTCAGCCCCTGAACCTCTCTTCTTTTCGCAAACTTGATGAGTTTTCAGTCTGAGAAGGAGAGTTAGCCTAAGAAACCGAACGCACATTTTAAGACACATGGGATGAAAAAGCAGCCAAACGGTGCTGACCCAACAATGTAGTGCCAGCATGGCACCGGGGAGCTGCGTGGAGCTGGTGCATCCAAAGCAGCTCTCGGCTTTTTGGGGGGCCTCACGGTGCTTTGGGTGAAGAACAAGACACAAGGGTCGTAGGGGCATCGAGACTGCCCATAGTGCTAGGTGGTAGCCTGTGACTCAAGGAAGGGGTTAACGAGACATGAATATTTAATTCCATTTGAAAAAAAAAAAAGGAAGGGGATAATTAAAAAAAAAAAAAAGTGGGCAAATAATGGAGCATTATCTTCAAGATACCGATGCGTTTGTTTGGTTTATTCTGTCTATAATTTATATTAAGTCATTCTCGGAAGCAAGGCTGGTTTCAGGTGACCAGGAAACCAAGCTGTGTTCGCAGGGCTCCCTCCCTCTGGTTGTGGGACTGTCCTGCGCTGAAACCTGCCTGCACCAAGCATGGAGCGCCTTGGACTTGCTCGTAGGTCGTCAGCCTTAGTGGAGTGACAGTGCCACAGAAATCCTATGTGGTAAGAGTCTTAGTAGGGTTATGGCCATAATGCACATGCTGGAATAAAGTTCAAGTTCTGCCACCAATTTGATGATTGACAAATGACCTTTCTGCGTTGTGTTTTTCACTTTGCTAATGCGATAATCATTTCTCTAGATCCCTGCTTCCCTAAAGCACTTTGACATCCATGACTGAAAAACACTCAACGTAGCTATGCAGTAATCTATCTCTTTAGAAAGCTGTGCAGAAATCTAAACCTCGTGACAACAGTAGCCGTTTCACCTTCAATTTCACCTAATATGTATTTTGAGTTTAATTTCCTTTATTTTTATGGCAATCTAACTGCAATATTGGCTTAACAGATTCACCTTTAAGCATCATGTTTGTTTTGGGGCATGCTTATGTGTTAATATCCTGCTTAGGCACAGTGAAGTATTGTTCCTTCAGTCTGAAAGACAAACTCTAAAAAAATTATAAACTCAACTGACATCTATTATGGAGAGAAGAAAGCCTCGTATGACTCAGCAGGGCAGCGTGAAGGTCCCAATTAGTGAAGCGCAACGAGAAATTGCCCCCATCTGAAGCCCAAATACAAACTTTGCATTGGCACAGAAAAGGGATGAAAGACATAAATACGAGCGTCACGGTCTGAAGGAAAGAAACCCAGCTTCCTCCCTCCCGCGAGCTGTGCACGCCAGCGCTACTGAAGCGGCAATATCTCAAGAGGAGCGTCATTGCCTAGGACAGATATTTGCATACCGGGTCTTTAGAACTAGTGCTATAATTAAAACCGAGCTGAGAGCTCAGAAGCCGTACATTTTGAACAGCAGAAGAGACTGTATCATTTTTACACCTGAGAAATAGACTACAAGTCAATTCAACCAGATGAGTCCTGCGTGCAGTGTCCCCCCTCCTGAAGGCAGCTCATCACAAACACCACCTAGCTCACAGAGCCGCAGCCGCTCGGGCTGTAAATGCAGTTTGGCAGCGGGTTTTCTATAAGTTGTTTTTGACTGTTTGTTTGTTGGTTGCCTCTTTTTTTTTTTTTTTCCTTCCCCCAAAGCACTGTTCGCAAGCCCACTGCTCCGGGGAGCTATCCCAGCCATCTGCCAACGTGGGCTCAAAAGAACGTTCTTCAGGGCCTCATCCAAGTCGCAGCTTCTGATTCGGGGAATTGCTCCTGCCGTGAAGGCGCTGCGGGGAGTTTGGCAGCTGCGGAATAAGCCGGGACCTCACGCTAAAATTTCCTCCTTGGTGTTATTTCACCAAAACTCGCGGTGCCTGAGGGGGGCAAGGGGGTCCTGGCTGCCCCTGTGCCAGCAGCCTCGGGGCTGTTGTGGTGGGGTGTGAGCTGTGAGGGGGCGGTGGTGTCGGGGCTGGTGGCGTCGGGGCTGGTGGCATCGGTCAGCAGTGGCCTCAAAAGCCCTGGGCCTTCAACTTGTGCTCGTTTAAGGGTGGGCTGCTCGCAGCTTCCCCCTCCTGCAGCCCACCGGGGGGGCGAGGTGGCGCTTTAACGCTCCTGCTGCACGCGACCGAAGCCCAGCCGCCTCCTAGATATTTAATTAATTTCATTACGCCTTTATTAGCAACGGCGACGAGCTTTCTGCTCGTTTCTAAACGCACAAAGTTTGAAGGAAGCCTCTGAGGGCCACAAACCCCCGTACTGATCCCCCCCGGGAGCTGCCAGGCTCCCCCCCCTCAGGGGCTCTCTACGCCCCCCCGGCCCGACATCTTGTTCTCTGAGGGGGCGTGACGTCACGGGCGGGCCCTGTCCCGTGACGTCACGCCGTGACCTCACACGGAGCGGACGGGGGGGGGGGGGGGGCGCTACTGCCGGTGACAGCGGGGGCGGCCCGGGGGCGGGCTGCGGGGCCCGGGCGGGGCGGGCCGGGGCGGCGCGACTCGGGGCGGCTCGGCACGGAGCGGCACGGCACGGCTCGGAGCGGCGGTCGCCTCGCTGCCTGCCTCCCTGCCTTCCCTGCCTCTCCTCTCCCGGCCTCGGCGACGATGCAGGCGGAGTCGGGGATCGTGCCGGACTTCGAGGTGGGCGAGGAGTTCCACGAGGAGCCCAAGACGTACTACGAGCTGAAGAGCCAGCCGCTCAAGAGCAGGTGGGTGAGCCGCCGGGCTCCGGGCTCCTCCGCCCGGCCCCGGAGGGAGGCTGCCCGCCCGCCCGCCGCCGTGGGGCCGCGCTGCCCGCTGCCGTCATGGCAGCCCCGTGCGGCCTGCGGGGCGGGCCCGGCGGCCGCGGCGTTATGTAAAGGGCACGGGCGGCGGGGCCGGGCGGCAGCAGCGGGAGGAGGAGGAGGAAGAAGAGGAAGGCACCGCCGGGACGAGCCGAGCAGGGTCCCCACCGCTACCCCCCGGCAGGTGCCGGCAAGGGGGGTTCCCCCCCCCCCCCCCCCCCCCCGTTCCCCCCCCCCCCCCCCCCCCCCTCCGCTTCTGGCCGCGGGCGAGAGCCGGGATTGGAAACTTCTGGCTCGGCAGCTTCTTCCCGAAGTGCCTTATTTTAACCCCAAAATACATGCTTTATTCTTACCCGTTGCGGCTGTGTTGCATCGATATATATATATATATTTTTTAAAGGGAAATAAATCCGTGTGGGTTGCTCTTTCGTGAGGTACCCGCTTCCACCCCTAGCGCTGCGATAGGGATGCGTATGAGGAGAGCCCCCCGCCCCGCTGCCACAGGGAATTAACGCTCCGAGAGCCCCCCGCACCTCGAGCCCCGTTGGCGGTGTGTTCCTCCTCCTCTGCCCCTGTGCGCCTTCAGTCAAAGCCCTCCGGCCGCAGCCAGCCCTCCATTTCGCCGCCGCGCTCGCAGGCAGCGCGCGCTTGAAGGCGAGGTTCTGGCTGCGGCATCGGGTTCGTGAGCCCCTCTGTTGTCAGCCTGCCTGCGGAGTCACGGCTGGTGGCTCGGAGCAGTGCTCTTGGTGCGTCTGCGCGTGTCGCTGGAAAATGAATGGGAAGGTAAATGTCAAAGGAAAAAAGGGCGCTGGAATCAGCCGAGGTTGTGCCGCCTGTCAGAGAGACTTCAAAGTAAATAGATGAATTTTTGATCGTGCTCCAAGCACTTAAGACGCGTCGAAGGCCTTGTAGTACAGGGTGTTACAAGCTCTGTCCCTGTCGCAAGGGCTTGCGAGTGCTGTCTCCCACAGCCTGTCTTCACGGCAGCCCCACAGTCGGGCCTGCGGTGTCACCAAGCGGTGGCACGTGTGGCGGTGGGAGCAGGGTGGCAGGCGGCCGGGGTGCGCCAGGCTGCCCCTCGGAGCTGCACAACTCCTCTGCCCTCCGAGGCTGTGCACAAGGCTGCCGTTGCCCGGGCAGAGGGGTAGAAACCAGGCTAACGTGAGGAGGGAGAAGAGTCCGGAGGAGATGGAGTCGCTGGCAGTGGCTCCAGCTGCGATGGAGGCAGGGGGGACAGCCCCAGGGTCGGTGTCCACGTGGTCACTGGTGTGTGGCAGTCGTGCAGGTCACTGGAACCTCGCACAGCTGTAACACAGCCTGGTTTGCGCAGGCCACAGGTCCTAACTGGTGTGCGAGGCTTGTCCCCGTGTATGCATCCCCTCTGTGATCGGCAGGCTGGCTTCTCCTTGAGATGGTGCAGGCGGGGAGCACAGGTGCCAGGTCTTGATGTGACCCGAGCTGTGACAGCTGTTCGTTCATGCAGATGGGTTTCTGTGATTCTGTGTTCCAGCTGCTTCTAATTCCTGTGACTTGATACTTTGGGACCTGAACACAGCCCTGCATTGCTTGCTTCTCCCGTGGGGAAGTGAATAGAGGTACTCCGTAACGAAGCACTGGAGTACTTGGCCATCTCCCAAATGTTGTCACCTCCAGCTTCCCTGAATGTCCCCGGTACCTCCTCAGCGGCTGCTCCTGAGGAGCCAGCGCTCTGCGTGTAGAGGGGCCCTGCGAGAGCCGCCCAGCCACCCCGCTGCTGCCTCAGCCCAGCGCCCGATCTGTTTCCCCCGGGTTGTTGGAGAGGTGAGCGGCTTGGCCCCAGGCGGCACTCCTGTCCCTCCACGTGCACCCAGGCTACGAGAAGAGGGCACAGTAAGGGCCTGGCCGTGCTGACGGACAGCACCGACGTCTGTCAGTCACCTCACCGTGTCACCCCACGGCATCCCCGGGGTCCTCCTGGCCTCGTGGGAGCTGCAGGAGCAAAGGACCCAGGGGCCGGGGGTAGGTCCCTGTAAACCTGTCCCCGGAGCCAGACTGATCGAACTTGGTGATAGCTGGTGGCAGAAGTTGCTCACAAACCTGTTTGCTTCGTGGCACTCAGATCGCAATCTGCGGGGACTTCTGCAGGCCCTCAGCGCGGCTCAGGCCCCAAACCAGTCCGACCGATGGCGGTGTCCAGCGTGGCCGCGCTGCTTTCCCTCGCGGATGTAAATCAGGAGTAATTGCCCAGCAGCGGAGCAGCACCAGGTTCCAGCGGCGTAACGGCGGGGCCGCGGCCGTGCGAGTCGCTTTCTTGCGGTCTGCTCCACAGTCTGGCTCTGGGAAAGCGCCTGGGGAGCAGGCAGAGCAGAGGCAAGCGCTGATGTTAGGAGAGGAGCCTCAATAGCAATCGGCTGTTCTCCCTGGTGGGAACTGCTGATTTCCTAGCAACATTCAGGGCTTTCTCTGATGGCTTTTAACCGTAAGAAGTGAGAAGCATCTTCAGCTTACTCATAGCTTTGAAGTTGTGAGCAGATAGAAAAAGCCCCCAAGTCAGAAATATGCAAGAGCGCCGGTGGCTCTGACCCCAGAAGAAACTTCTTTATTGCCCGGTTTAACAGCCCGGGCTGTCTCTCTTTCAGGTAGAAGTCTCCTATTTTCTTCCTCCCAAATTGCTTGTTTTTGAACGTGACATCCAGTTAAATTTTCCTCCTCTTTGGTGTGCCCTCGCAGTTACTCCATCCATATTTCATAATTTGAGTCTGCAATCCAAAGCCGCAAGGGGTCCACTAATAAAAGCTTTTTGCTGTAAATACTGTACTAAGTTAGGCCAAGCCACAATTGAGTGCTAGAGGCCAAGGGAAAATGTAAGCCCAGCAAAAAGCTTTAATCACAAGGGATGAAGAGAACACACTGGGTGAAGATGCATCATTTCCAACCGTGTTTCCTAAACCCCTCAGACTAACAAGAACCGGGCTTCTTGTACAAAGTGCTAGAGACGTTTCAGGGTTCTCTGGAATTTGCTGTGGTTGAACATCTTTGAAAACTGAGAAAATGTTTTGGTTGCTCTGGTTTCTCCAGAGTCCCTTTTCACTGTGGGAGGAAACTGGATTATATGCCTAGCCAGTAAGGCAATGGGATTTTTTTTTCTCCTTTCCTCACATTCATACTTCGTTCCTCTGCTGCCACGTTTTGAAGCCAATAGCCTTAATTTATAAGCGCATGCTGTTAAATACATACGTGCTTGTGTAACGAACAAGATGTAAATAAGATTTCTTTTTTTTTTTTTTTTTTGGTGCAAACAGTGCACAATGAAATGGGTGGAGTTTTATTTTCAAACAATCGGCTGAAGAAAATAATCAGTTATTACCAGTAGGAAACACAGATGTCGTGTCTGCACAGTCACCAGAACGCTGGGCATAAGTTACGTCTGTCATAATACTAACGTGGATTCTTTAAATCATTCGAATTACTAAAGCTACGTTTTGGGTATCAAACTGGTACCTGGAAGAAAAAGGCTTCGGTCTGCTGCTGCACTCCTCTTGGTTGCTGCAATGTTTACCTTACCCTATTTATTGTATGGCGTGCAGTTACCAGTTATTGACCCAGCTCCTGCCCTGTTCTGTACACTTCCCTCTCAGCGAATACAGAGGAAGGACCCTGAGGGCACAGCGTAACCCCCTGAGATGCTTAGTGTAAAAAAAAAAATTAAAAATGGACCAAAGCACAGGGTGATCGGAACTAACCCAGATGTGCAAAAAAAACCCCTAGATTCACATGCTTTTCTCTGGCTTCTGATCCTGTGCCATATGTGTGTGTCCTCGTAAGTGCCAGACGATAATTGTCCGTTGAAATTTATTGCCTTGCTCTATGTGGAATCACGTACCTACAGTTAACTTACTATTTGTGCAAATTTTTTATTGCCCTTTTCCACCTTATTTATATTCTGACTGGTTAAAAAGCACCTGAATGATCCGGTTACTGGGGGTATTTTTAGTGGAAAAAATGTTTGGGAAATGCTTTGAAGTTGCACGATAGTTCTAGGGAAAGCTTACTCTTTCTGAGCCGTGACATTGAGATGTAGGGTTTGTCATTACTACAGCAGTGAGGTTTTTGCAAAGCTCTCCTCATTCCAGGTGCCCAAATCCTTTCTTGTGTAACGATTCTGTATGTGACTTGTGTCAGCGAGCACCTTGTCTCTGTCCGGTTTGGATCCTCTGCAGAGCCTTCCCATCCTCTCTTCTGGTGCTGCACTCAACAATGAAAACTAGATTTAGTAAAAACTTCCCTTCTGATGCACAGTGTTGCGGAGGAAACACTTATTTATCCAGAGGCACACATTTTTGAGATGTGTACTTAGCTCTAGAGCCAAACAGGACATCTGCCGTAGTCTGCAGATGATCAGATTTAATTCTGTAAATGAACTTTGCGGTGTGATTAAATTGGAACTTGATTGCATTAGGCTGCTCAACGTCGAGTTTGCGCTTTATTGGAGGTAGTCTTTTCATACTACTGCTATTTATGGATCTCGTTCAAGTGTTTTATATTCTGGTTGGGTTCTGCAATGCAGTTTGTTCAAGCTACTGCTTATATCTGTTCCAGTTGTGCAAGAAGTGGAAAATATCCTTTATTTAGAACGGGTCACATGTGCCTGCGTCCAGGAACCGCGTCTCAGCGTGCTTAAAAAAATAAAAGTGGATCTTGGAGGAACGTACTTAAAAAGTTCCTGAAATATTTGTCCATCTGTGACGAGGAACATGACACATTTTAAAGTAAAAGGTAACGATATCTGTGTTTACAGTGGTACCTAGGCCAGGACTGGCTGGAGTCAATGGTAAAGGCTGAACTGACAGCAGTGGGAGGAGAGCTGAGCCAAAAGTTTGTCTCTGAAATTTCATCGGTAACGTTTTTGTGAGTGAGTCAATAATCCCGTGTCTGTTCTGCACCTCAAACTCACTTCACCAGAAGGAAACCGAGCCACACATTTTTGCTTTTTTTATTTTTGAAAACAGATGTAAGAGGAAAGGCTGTAATTGAGTGTCTGTTGTATAAACACACCGGTTTTTGTGCAACTCACAGTCTCTGTATTTCCTTTGTATCGGGAGCTGGTACTGACCCTTGTAACAGCATTTTTCCTTGTGAAAGGTTCTTGTGACCTTTTCTCTCTGAGGAGCTCACTCCTCTCTTATTTGCAGTAGGCCTTTGCTATTTAGCATGACAACAAAACTAGCCTGTGAAATTCTGTTCGGCATTTGTTTTGATTTACCTCTTTGCTTCCCTAGCCTGCTTTTCTCAGGAGAATTTTGTTTAGCTGCCAAGGCAATCGTGCGTTGCGCAGGTAGCCGGAGACTGAGCTGCCTCGCCGGCTTTGCACCTTTTATCGCACACATTCACCTTCTTTTTATTGGGCTGCAGTAGCTGTGTGTAAGTACACACACCGCACATGAAATAAATCGTGGCTTTCTGGGGAGAAGGAAGCTTCCCTAGCTGACTGAGGCTGAGTTACAGAAAGCAGGTTATAACTCCAATCAATATATGTTTTTCTGTAATGATCTCCCTCTAGGTGGCTGAAAGTAAACTGATGTAGGCCTGATGATAGCTGAGGTGCCTCTGTTGCTGTTCATTTTCCTGCTTGTAGCGGAGGTACTTTCACAAGCTTCTGGACCAGCACTTCTTAGGGTGCTGTGAACCTCGTAGTTGTCATCACAAGGTCATTGTGAGCTTATTCTGTGCTGTATATGGTTTTATTTCTCAGAGGCCTCTTCCAGGACTGTGGCTGGCAGCATGACTAATTCCTGCTGTACTGTTGGGTTACAATCTAGAAGAGGATTGGGAAACGAGAGCAAAAGAGACTTTCGGAAGCAGTATTTAATAAAGAAATGTTGCCTTTCACCATGCCCTATGATTAGAAGTTAAACAGGAAGAAATCTGTACAGCTGTTGGAAAACGAGGGTAGAGGAGGAACCTGCTCAGACCTTAACAGTGCTGTCCTCCTTTCTTTGTTCGCTTTCCAGGGTAAGATACTTTAAGACTTAAAAAATGAAGTGGGAGTGATGTTCTGTTTACTTTTCTGCTAAAAATTGAAATTGCATGTCGACTGCTAATTGTCTTCAGAGCACAGTCTGCCATTTCAGCTTTGAGAACAAAATGAGAGTCAAACTTTCATTAAGCTGGTTGGGCTCTGGGCCATTATTGTCTCTCTCTTTCTATTTTAGATTCTAAAAGTTTTTGAAAGGCATTATTGTAATATTTTGCTTTGATAAAATTCACTGTCTTTTCATATAATTTTTGCTGGAACAAAGGAACTGTGATTAAGCAGCCCGGCATGGCAAGTTTTGCTGTACAGTTAACCACTGCATCGCTATTGCGTTATCCCTGAACTTCCTAGCACCGAAACGGTAACAGGACAACTACTGCTGTGCATAGAGTTTCACACTTCATTTCATATTGAGGAAAAACAGCATGGGAAAAGGCACGTTGGTCTATCTTCGTAATAACATCTGCAGCAGCTGTTGAAAGCTGATGCTGGCTTGAGCATCAAGATTGAGACGTTGAGCTGAGGGAGCCAAGCAGTGCAGTGCTGCCTGCAGTACCACAGCGCGCCTTCCAGGGAGGCGGTGGGTGCAGCTGGACGTGCCAAGCGTCTGCCCGTGGTGCATGGGCACTAAAAGTCTTCAGGTGCCTTTTGGAAACACTCTGTCCTGGTATCCTTGACCAGAATTTCTCCTTGCAACTTTCACAGGCCCTAGGCATTGATGTCGATGGGCTCCACCAGAAAATAAGAAATTCAAAGAGGATTTTCTTCCAGGAGAGTGTAGTATTGTTGGTACAAGTCAAAGAACAGTGAAAATCGATAAGGAAGGCTTCGAATGCAGCTGCTAGCTAGTGCCTTAACCCCTAGCAGCGTGCTGGGATCACTCTCTTTTTTTCTGGTAGCATCCCTGCTGCAAGGGCTGCTGTAACGTTTGTGTTAGCAGCTTTCTGCTGGACGTGCACGCCGGGGTCCGGCGGTTTATCCCTTTTCCCTCAGTGGTAAGTGGTTCTGTAGAAATCCTGTAGGTTCCCCCCGCCCTGACCTGCTGCTAGCAGCTGCTGCGTGGACTGGACTGGCAGGTTGAAGGGCAAAAATGTGTTGCAGCCATAAATAATTACAGCTTCCAGCGTGAGCCAGCAGAGCTGCTCGCTGTGATGATTGTTACGTGTACTGCTATGTAAAACAGAATACGAGTTTAATGCAGGGTTCGGGCTAGTATTTTAATATTGTAATTAGCAGCCTTTAGCAGTAAACAAGTTTTTTTAAAATCCGTTCCCATGAAGATTATTCTCCTACAATTTGAGTAGACGTATATCTACAGGCGCATGGAGTTGGTTTTGTGAGTTCTGCGTTACTCGGAGAAAAGAGCATTCAGAAGAAATGTACGGGTTTTCCTCCTCTTACCCGGACTATAAGAGGTTCGGCTTCAGGCAGCTGGGGGTTGATCCTGCAGTCGCTGTTGCGTGGGAATATTTCAGCTAAGGAAAACAGTCGCGTTGGAGACCATGTGGCAATCTCCTGGAAGAACTGGATTCATCCTTTGTAAATACTTCCCAAAAAACCGTGATCTAGTTCCGCAGGTACGTACCGCCTCTATTCGTGCTGCTCTTTTGTCACGAAATGAACCGAGATCTGTCTAAATCCGCCGCTTTCAGCGGCTGCTGTGCATCAGTCGGTTTGTGTGGCTCACGTGGAGTGTGCTGGGAGGTCTGGCCTCCTCGGGCCGTGCTGCGGGACCGGCTGTACAGAGGGAGGAGGAGAGACGGGACAGCGAGCTGCAGGGTTTGTAGCTGTGCAAACGCAGCACAGACGGGCTTCGCTGGTGCGGATGCAAAGAGTAGCTGCCTGCTTCGGCCTGTTGTTAGATGAAAGAATTTACTTGGGATAAATTTGGAGAGAAAAGGACTTTACATGGGGAAAATTAGTGTTTTGGGTGTATGGGAAGACGTTAATCAGCTCTGAGATATTTTTGATGCTGGAAGCTTGCCAGGTTTGCTGTGTCTCCAAGCGTTAGGCCGATGAAAGATGCCGTGGTTTCGAAGCCTGCCTGTGATCCCGGGATGCGGGGACACCGTTTCTCCTCTGTGCCCTACGTCACAACACAAACTGCCATACAGAGGGTAGAAACCTGGCAGGGCAGGGATTCGGGGATCAGAGAAACCAGAGGAGCAACGAGAAGTGGGAACCACTGGAATGTTCTGAATGAAGGATGCTGCAGAGAAGGGAGAAAGGAATGATTAACGACCTTTACTAATCTTACTCCCAGCCATCCTGTCCTAACATGTAAACACACACAGAAAATAGGAATCACTGAGAGACTTTCTGCAGGAGAAAAAGCCAGCTAGAAGACTTGGGATGGAGCTGAATCAACCGTGAGCTGTGGCAGGGTGAGAAGAGGGGAGAGGCTGTGGAAGCTGTCAGATGGCATGAGGTGAGGAGGACGGGCACGAGGGGGCTGTAGTCCCGGAGCTTCGGGCTGGGAAGCTGTGGGAGTGCCGAGGACATGAAAGGAATCATTGAAAGGCTTGGGAGAGCCTGGCTAAGCCTGTTGTACGCACGTTTACTGTTTCTTTTCGAGATTGTTTGAGATTTCTCTAAATAAAGAAGGGGAGTATGTATTATACAACAAGACTTACTCAGAAAAAGCATTTCCAAAACGTGACCCTGCCTGATAACATGCAGTTGTAAAGCCAAACTAGGAATACAGAGAGTGAAGGGACAAAACAACTCCTTCCTTCTTATGGTGTTGGACTTCACCTTAAATAAGTTACAACCCCAGAGGGTGAAATCAGAATGATACCGGGATCTGTCAACGTGCGGGAGAGGACCTGACAGAAAGGCAAAGGCAAAATCCTGCTCTGGGCTGCTCGCTGGAAGCTGGGCTGAGATGAGCGCAGGGAAGTGTGGGGCCCACGCTGTGGGTCCCCTGGGATGCCATTAACTACCGTGTCTGGGCTTCTGCTCCGTCTAGCAAGCTTTATTTTATTTGTACCAAATATTTACAGTCTTACCCAAGCTCAGCCCAGCCAGAGGCACGTCCCAGATGTCAGTCTGCCTGGCGGAGACACGGCCATAGTTAAGAGTTGTGGGGATTACTTTATTTATGGCTGCAGTAGGACGAGGCTTGCTATCTGATAAATAATTATTCCGCCCTTTGAGAAGGCAGCCTGTAAATCTGTTAAGCTGCTCCTTTGTTTGTTAGTCTTGTGCATAATGAGTTTGGAATTTAAGATTAATAGTATGCTCTGCAACTGCTTATTTTGTGACCTCATCCTCCTGTGCTGCTTGCCTGCTTGTCCACCTGTCACATCCTGTTGGGCACCTAGGGCTATATTCACAAGGGGAACTTTGGTTTTGCGTTGCATCATCTCATTTTTGTGTCTTCTGCTGCCTAGTGGCATTAAGGAAAGGGGGAAAAATTAAAAAAGCGAGGTAGGTGTCTAGGTTCCTTACAGAGTTCAGGGGGAAGATGTGGCTGTAGAGAATGGTTTGGGTTGGAAGGGACCTTTAAAGGTCGTCCAGTCCAGCCCCCTGGCACGGGCAGGGACGTGTCCCACGAGGTGGGACCGCCCAAAGCCAGTTGCCAAAGGCTCGTGAAAATTGGCGCAGCGTGGGGCATTGCCTGAGTCAGCCAGCGAGGGGTAGGATATGTACCATGAGCACCAGAGCCATTCGTGTTTAATGCAGTCCCTTGAAGACTTGTTTGTTTGCTCCAGGTGAGCTGTTGCTAAACCTTTCTCGGTGTCAGAGACAGTTCTGCTCTGGGGAAGGGCAGCTGCTGCAACATCTCCCTGCTCCCATTTGGGTTCCATTCTTATCTCTGTCTGACCCAAAATACAGGGTTGAATGTGTCCACCACCCCTTGGAAGTGTCCAAACCAATAAACCACGGGCTTTCAGAGGTGTCTCTCCTGCAGGAGCTACTTCATTTTGCCTCATGTAATATCCCTTGAACTGTTAGGGGCAGGAGTGGCCTGGTAGCACAAGGGGGTGAGCGTTCACCTGGAGTTGTTCTCATCCTGCTCCAGAAGATAATTTTTCCGTAGTGAGACAGCTCTACCAGGAAGACGGGAGGACGCTCTCGCAAATGAGATCCTTTTCAGCTCCATCTGTTCCATAAAGGCACTTGTCCAAATCTCTGCAATTGGGGTCACAGCGTGAAGTAGAGGGAGCGGCGTGACACCTGAGCGGTGGTGACATCCGTGGCACGGGCGGCTGGATGGACGCAAAGCGTTTGTAGCGTTACGGGAACCAGGCGTTGCTGCGGGGGGCAAGGAAGGTGATTCTGATGGAATTGGTGATCAGAAAGCCTCTCTGAATTGTAGATATTGGTAAAGGAGGTGGATACGAGGAGTGAGGACTAATACAGAGAGTTCTTGAGAGCACTTAATCCTTTAGGAAGGTGAAATGGTGCGCGGTGCAGCAGGAGGAGGCAGGCTCGGTAGAGGTGGGTTGTTTCAAAGGAGTCGAGTGAGTAAGGCAGGAGATGGAATAAGGTTTGGGCTCTATCGCAGGCTTGTTTTTTGATTCAGTTCATTGCACAATTTGCAGTTTCAGTCTAATTACCAAACTATTCTGCAAGTGATAATTTGGTTCCCAGCTAACAGAGCTTTTGATACTTGCTGTACGAAGCCGAACTGTGGGAGCTGCGAGCCCTGCCGGTGCTGGGGGCCGGGAATAACTTGGTTTTATCACGTGTGGCAGAGAAATGCCTGAAACAAACCCCCCTGTTTGGGGGATCCGGCCGGTACTGCAGCAGCTCAGAGCTGCTGGGGGCAGAAATGTCAGGGTGCAGGGAAACAGCGCTGGCTGCAAGGGCCTGTTGGTGCCTGCTGCTGGATGTCTGCAAAGGCACGGAGGGGTTTCCTGCACCCTTTTGGCCTTCCCCAAAGGTACCAGCAGCAGAGAGCCACCCTGCCTTCAGAGCTCCTGTGCTCCGGGAGAGGTGCCTCGGAGCAGGCACTAATTGCCGTCTTGCCGAAGGAGTCGTCTTTTGTGGAGGAGACTTAATTATCTCTCACTTCGCCTTTCGAACGAAGGTGCTGGCAGGACTTGTGCCGAGGTGCAGGATCTCCACGGGACGGGGCTTCTCTCCACAGCTCGGCTGTTGCCGATCTTTCTGGTCAGTTTTCTAATTCTGCTGTGGTGGGTTCGAATACGTACAATTAGCTGCCATACAATTATCTGATGCGTGTTTCCCATCCATAACTTAACACTTTTGCGCTGAGGAAAACCAGGTTTAGAAAATAACACAGTACAGAAAATTGCAAGATCTGTCTTCCTTGTCTTTTTTTCAGCGGGTTTATTTACCCAGTTGTGGCAAGGACTTCCACAGCTCTTAAAATGCTGTAATCGCTATTTATTCCAAGACAGTCTTCCCTGTATTTAAGGGCTGTGCTTCTGATAAGGACTAAATCTGGCTGCTTGCTTGCAGATTCATCCCAGGAACACAAGACATCCAGTAGGTGCTGTCTGGCTTCGCGTGGGGCTGTAAGGAACACTTGGCTTTGGGGGCTCTGTGATGGAAATGCAATTCCTCCCTTCTTTATGCAGCGTGGGAAAAATAAGCAGTGAAATTAGGAACTGCGGGCACGTCACTAGGAACTTCTGCAGATTGCAGAGCACCCTTTGTGGCAGAAGGATGGGTGCTCTAGAGCTGCAAGATTGTATTGACGGGGTTGCGTTTCTGCCGGAACAAAAATGTAACTGGCTCAGCATTTGCGCTTTCCACTTGTGCATTGTTTTCCCTGTATTTTGTGCATTTAGAGAATGCTGTGCTCTGCAAACTGCTGGTTTAGTGTTTTCTGTGGAATGAAAACCATCTGGATAATTTAACTGGATTTTATCTAAGTTTTTGGTAACAGGCTCTTTTCTGTTTCTTGCCGTCTTGTTTGATGAAGATGAGAATTTGAGTTAAAATTCAGGGAGTTAAGTAAATGATGGTTTATGACCTGGAGTTTTCAAAGCAACTTGAGTTTGTTTGGAATCTTAAAAGTAAACAAAATACTAAGTGATTTACAGTCTCTCCCAAAACCATTCTCCCTGAGAAAATGCCTACTCCAGGATTTTTTTTCTTTTTTTTTTTCCCCTCCTGTACTTTGAATCCTCTGTGCGGTGGGTGTTGCAAGTTAAGGAAGGCATTCAGGGCTTGCGTCTGCGCTTCTTCGAAGGAGAACTGACTTAAACATGTGCTGAAGCCTATGCCTAAAGTCTTTCCTCGATTACACTGCAGTTCAGCAAAACACTTCACTGTATTCTTTATTTCAGAATCCTAAATAAATGAATCAGTTCTGTACTTGTGGGTTTAAACTTGTTGCAGCCTGGTGGTGACAGATGCGGGCAGTGCTCTGTCCCTGGCCCAGCAAACCCTCGGCAGGAGAACTGTGCTGCTGACGGCTTTGTGCTGAAGTTTCAGCACGTGGCTTGAATACGCTGTTGGACTGCAAGAAGGGCGTTCAGCGTACGGCAGGCTGTTAAATCTGGTGTACCTCGCAGCCTGATGCTGATTTCAGTACGTTCCGCTTCCAGTGAAACACTGCATAGGAAAGAAAAAGTTAAAAAAATAAAATCTCACTAGGAAAAGATAAGTGCGTTGACTTTGACGAGCGGTACGGAGCTGACTGAGCTTCAGTACAGGCTCTTTAACGCGGGAAGAGCACCGTCAGAGAGGCTTTTTTTTCCCCAAGTGTTAACCGCCCATTTAGTTCCTGATGTCCTGATGATAGCGTTGGCTCATCTTAGTGTCTTTTACTTTGAGTGAGATGAAGGAAAGAAGTAACGTTCTCAGCACTGGAAAATTCGAGGCATTTGAGAGAGAAGTAGTGAGATTTGCACGTGCCTAAGCCGTTAAGATGGTTCCCTGCACACTTGTGCGTGCCTGCGGTGACGGCAAAGGAGCTGTGTCTGGCTGTGGCTTTCTGAATCAGAGCTACGTTGTACTCAAAGCTGTCAGATACAGGTCTTGTATCGGGCCAAATGAGGAAGGGATCTGAAAATTTACAACAGGCTTATTTTCAAGTCTTCACATTTTTTTTTCCCCAGTGGCTATACAGAATCGTTGAGGTGCTTCAACAACCTCAGTCACGGAGGTGCCTCATCGCCCTTTTCTGCCTCGCCTCGGAGGCCGCCAGGTTTTCCTCCCTGCTTTGACTCACCCTTGTTTGACACAGACCAGATTTCCCTCTGTCATTCTTCCTCGTGGCAAAGCTGCGAAGCACCCTGCGACGTGGAGCTACGTTTAATGAGCGCTTCAGCTTTGGTGCAAAGGTGCCCGGTGCGGCAGCACCGTGCCCGCGTGCTGTTTTGCAAAGCGTTTGACAAACGTTCACCACCGGTGATGTTATCTGAGCTGCTTAACGTGTATAATAATTCCACGAGGCTTTGACTAAAATATTCCAGTTCTTTGATGCACCAGCACTGACTTGTCCATTGTGAATTCATACACTAAAGGCAAAATTGCTGGTAAAACAGTAAACATGAACTTTGGCCATTTCATGTTGGGGAGGTAATTCTGGAATCTTTTCTCAGCGTGCTGCACACCCGGGGCCTCTTTGTAACTGCTGCTGTGCTCCCGAGGAGGGTGTGCAACCTACACTTGGCAAATCCCACATGGAACTGGGTACCTGAGCTGTGCTCGGGACTGCTCCTGCACTGGGTGCAACACGCAGCTCTGCAGGGCTGCGTTTCGGCGCTCTGCGAATTCCTTTTGGCAGCTCCAAGGACCGCCAAGCCGGAGATGTTACTGAAGACATTCTTCAGTGGGGGAAAAAAAGAGTGTATTGGGATGCTTCAGAGGTGCCTTCCAGGGTAAAAGAAGTGCAGCAGCGAAGTGCAAATCTTTCGCGAGGCTGTCAACAGCCAGTAAGAGCCCGGTGCTGTGCCGTGCCACCGCAGTCCCGCTTGGTTCGCTCGGCGTTAGACGTGGAAGTGGCCGGGTGCTGGCGCTACGGCCTCCTCTTGGTGCTCGCAGAGGCGCCGCTCGTTTCTCTCCGTTGTCAAGCTCTGACGTGTTTTGGTAACTGCAGTTGACGGGCAATAGCAGAACATCAAGTATGGAAAACAAACCATGTTTACTGCTTCAGTTTTTGTTCCTTCTGTGTTTCCAGAAACTATTGAGAAATGGGCAGAAAGTTAAGGGTGTTTTCCCCGGGCGGCGCTTTCTGGGGGAGAGGCTCAGTGCCTTTCTGCCACCAGAAGCTCCAGGGAAACCTGAGACCCGGAGCAGGCACCAGTCCTTCTTGCATGACATTTATAGATGAGGATATGTCCGTGTTTATGTGGCCGTTTTGGCCTTTTCTCGTGTGAACGAGGGTAGCTTTGGGTGGAAGACAGAAAGCAGCAATACCTGCGCTCCCAGGGGTGCTGTAAGGCTCAGTTGTTGGGAGCCTCAGGCACATTAACGCCGTGTGAAGGCAGGCGTTTGCCTCTAGCTGTGCAGCCAGAGCTCGTTTTGCCCCGCAGCTCCCGTGGGCCTGCCCCGGCGCTGTGCATGAGGGTGCTGGGAGGTGGCAGGGCAGAGCTTTGGGCGTCTGGTCACAAAGCCAGCCCCGAGCCCCACCGGCGTGTTTTGCTGCCAGGTCTGGGAGCAAACAGGGCTGGTGGGACCTGGGCTTGGCTGTCTGAAGGTGTCCGGAGGCAGCGACACGATTGCAGCAAGGCTGAGTGCCGGGGAATGCCTGCATGCGTTAATGCGTAGGCACGAGTGCACCATGCTCGCGGCCACACGCTTCTGGGGTTTCCTGCAGTTCCTCGAGGCCTCGCTCTGCTCCTTCTGGTGGCTCGGGGACCCCTTCTTGTGCTGCTAGCCAGGAGGCCTCTCCCTGCTGGAGAGGACCCCTGGCAGGCAGAGCGGGGCAGGTAGCCAGCGGGCTCTGGGTGCAGTGTGGGATCCCGGGAGGCTGTTTGCACCGCGGGAGCTGCCGCTGGAGTGAAGCTGCCGGGGCAGTTTAACTCTGCAGTGCTGAACTTCAATTAAGTTGTCAGGTTTAGCATTGCTCTAGGCGTTAATAGAGTTTTACTCTCGCTTAAAAATCTGGTTTAGTAATTAACCTCCGTTTTATTCTGGGGTTCAAAAGGCGCTCGTTTAGCGCAGCAAATCTGATGTCATGTGAATTAAAACATGAAAGATATTCAGTAACGAGAAATTGAAACAGGATAGTGCAGAAACTGGATTATGCGCAGTTGAGAGGGAGCTGTGCTAGATGCCGAGGTCGCAATGAAAAGTATCTTGAAGGCGCTGCTTCACCCCTGCCTTTGGATAGTTGGGGAATGCTCTGAATTTAATTGGGATTTAGTAACGGGGTTGGGATTTCTCTTGTTGCACTCTGACTTATTATTGCGTTTGAGTCTATGGTACGGCTTTTTCTGAACTCTGGGCATTTGGATGGCTGTGACAGCACGATTGCCAGAAGGTGTGAGGTGTTCAGCTGCTGGATGAAAAGTGTACGTGACGGAGGGGCTCCCGGTTCAGCTGGGTGGTGCAGACTTACTGACGGAGATCCCCTTCTGCACTGTAGCTGAGAGTAAATCCAGACTCAACAACTTCTACTGAGCGTGTTGTTAGAGAGGCACAGAAGGATGGTACGTGGCAGAAGAATTATACCTGCAGGCAGCAGAGCTGCTTCACAAAAATTGGCCTGGCCTTTGTGACTTACATACTAACATTCTTCGTCCTGCTGTGCCTGCGTTTTACATCCCAGCACAGCCTTTACAAAGAAAAGCAGTACCCAACTCTTCTGGCTAGAGGACTGTTAAGAAGCCCCACCGTCGGAGGAGAGCTGCGTGCTGCTGCTTCTCTCCAAGGCAAGCAGTTTGAATTTTCCGCAGAAAGTGTCAGCCCGAGAGCTGGCCCGTGCCCTGGTGTATGTGCGGTAAGTCCCACGGCGCTGTGCTTTCCAGGACTGCGCTGATAACATCTCCTTGATTTGTACAGGCTGACTTGTTTTCTTGGGCCCCGGCATTTCCATCATGCTATTGGCACGTATGTGGGATGCAGCGGAGAGAAGCTGGGAGAGCAGGCACTGACAGCAGGCAGCTGCTGCTGCCAGCACCGTGCTCAGGCTGCAGCCCTAACACAAAACGGAGCAAAACGGCCTCGTGCAGAGCTTCCCCGATGAGTGGTGCTGCTTCAGAGCTCCTTGAGGTGCCTCTGGATAGAAGGTACAGGCTCCAAGTACCCTGGGAAACTGCACTGGTTCCTGCTGCCTAGAGGTTTTGGGTGGCCGCAGGGATCAGAGGCAGGTTTTCCCTGCTCCTAGTGAACGTTGCGTGCACAAAATGCTGCTTGGGCATCTTTTTTAAACGGGGTATCGGGACTACGTGAGAGTGCCAATTCAGAACATGGCCACAAAGGCACTTGCAGAGCAATATTGTCCACATGTTGTAGTCCCGTGACACGCATTGTCATGTTAAAGTGGACATTTTCTAATTCTTTGCTGTTGTGTACTCTGCTGGATTTCAGAGGTAGGGATGCTGGAGGCTCAGCACTCCCCCGGCCGTTTCCCGTATAGCACAGATACGGGGGACCCAAGCCTTTGTCTTTTCTAACATTTGAGTGATTTAAGGAGAGAAAAAAAAAGCCACCTTGTTATCTGTTATTTACCTTCTTTACTTCCAAGCAGTAATTTGGGGTAAAAGTTCATCTTCTGACCGCCAGCAGGACTGTGCACCGCGGGCGTGGTTGGGGCTGCACCTAACGTCCTGCGGCGGCTGCTGCGAGGCACGGCCTTGCCTCGAGGCACGCTCCTGCTCCTTCCCTGCTGAAGGAGTTACCAGTTGCAGCAGCTCTCCCCTCAGCTGTTTCTCTCCCTGATTCACTGGGAAAGGCCCACACATGCTCAAAAAATAAATTAAATCCCTTCAGCTTACAGCACTGACTTGTGCTGTGGCCGCACAGTGGGAAGACCCAACCCAGACGAGGGTTGAGGACGAAGAGCATGGGAGCATAGGGCTCCTCCTCCCCAGCAGCCTGCAGTTATGTTGAGTTAGGTGGGACGTAAAATTGTACTGCTGATCTTATAAAAACAAGGCAAAAGGGATACGTGATTGTATGGTGGCTGGCCTGTGGCTGGGTTGTATGCGGTTGAACTTTGCTGTCTTGAAACCAGTGTTCCAGTAGGAAGCGTGGTGTGTGTCGTGCTTACGTTCAGTGAAAGGAAAGAGTTCAGTTTGAATTTATATGATTGATTTTTAATGTACTGAATCTCTTGAGGAGTAATGCCAGCACTCTCGTAACCTGACAGGGCTTTCCTCTCGAGCTTTGTGCTTGTTCTTTAGGAATCGCATCCCAAATACACTGATTCACCGAGCTAATCATCTTACAGCTCATGCATAGCTTAGTTAATTCCGTGTAATAATTTACTGATGTCAGCTATACTGCACTAGTTATCTGTGTGCAAAGTCCTGCTTCATGGCAAATATGATGTAATACGTGTTAACACAAACGTCTTTAACCATAGGCTAAGCTAAGGTGTCTCAGCACACATTTGCTGTGATCTAACAGCACACGTGGCTGCTCTCGCTGCTCGGCTGCTGGTAAACCGAGGTGTTTAGGTTGGCTCTTTGTCCTCCTGCCACCGTCCAGACCCGGAATCCCTTGCACTGATTGCAGCCGTAATGGCCAAGCCATCCTGTGTTAATTAATTTTCCGTAGGGGACATATTCATTTTCCATGGGAGGCGGCAAATGTGGATAATGGATGAAACAGGATTAAATTCTTTCAGTGTGTAGCCACTGCTGGTGGCTGCGGACTAGTTTAACAGGGTTCACATCTGTGTTAGCTTTCAGAAGACAACGTGAAGCTATTATGCAGTTACTACCCACTCCAGGATCTGCACATCAATTAGGAGAGGCTGCTTACTCATGCTCCTCAAAAGTTGTGCCAAAATAGCTGTTACATTATGTCAGAGCCCATATTTTCATCCAGAACAATTAATCAGGATATAAACCTTGTTTCTCCCCAGTAGCTTTGTATGTGTACCCAGGCCTTTGGTACGGGGTACTTCAGGGCTGCCCTGGTTCAAGAAGATTCTTCTGTAGTTGGCACACGTCAGGGAAATTATTATGAAATGTGATGTTCTTTTTCCAGCAGTATATCTGGGAAGCTCCAACAACAAAGTCCGCTATAAACAGCTTTGTTTTGCATGTTGTGATTTATCCTCCTGTAACACTTGGGAGCCCTACGCAGGGGCCAGCATCGGGTGCTGCTGGCTGGGTGCGATGTGAGCACCGAGCGAGGAGGTAGGCTGCTTCTGCAGGGAACAAGGCACGAGAAACAGATGACTGCAGGAGGAGACGTTGAGGCTGTGCTGCCGGTGCCACAGGAAGGAGCCTCAGCTCATCGGCTGCCTAGCTCTTGTCAAATCGCCCGTCAGCATCCCGTGCAGGTACCTGACAGCTGCCTTTATGGTACTCCAATTCCTAGATCTCTTTCTCAGCAGCCTTTACGTTTAAAGTTGCCCCCAGTCCATTTGGATCATGTGGTTTCCACCTCCGAGCCCTGTTCTCAGAGGTGGCTGCTCCAAGAGGTCCTCCGTGGCGAAGTGGTGCTCCTGGGGGGTGTTTGCAAGGGCCTGACTCCTGTACGCTGCAGATCCCTCCCTGTTTACTTCCTGCATCCAGTGCCGCGTATAAAAAGCCTGCAGACAGATCTCCGATGCTGCCCAGACCTCTTCAGATTAACAAAAGCTGTGAATTAAATCCTGGCTTTGCTAAAGCCAGTGACTAGCTTGCAACATTTCTTCTCAAATTTCAGGAGCCTGTGGTTCTGGATCCCGGCCCCGTCTCGCTGGGTAGTCGGTGGCAATTCGCTGTGGTCCCGAGATTGATGGCAGCAGAGCTGAGGACAGATGCAGAGCCTCAGTTAAGATGTGACATGACGAGGAAGCAGTGCGTTTGGAGAAGTGACAGAAGCCTGTCGTAACGAAAACAGGAAAGTAGTGGCTTTATTGAGGCTTCTGGTCGTAGACACAAACCTGGAGATCTGCCTCCTGACTTTCCAGGCTGTCCCCACACACAGACTGCCCGATAGTGCCGTATGGGAGCTCCTTCCGAAGAAGAGGAGAGGCTCCAATGCGATCGCATGAGTTGTTTGTGCCGTGCCACGCAACGCAGCCAGGGTTCTGCGGAGGAAAAGGTCGCGCTGATAGCAAGGCTGAGGGCTGTTCTGTAATTCTTCTGCCTAAGTCAGGCTTCTGTCTGTTTTGCCAAATACCTCGCGATGCAGGGAAAATGATAACTCAGAAAAGATGATGTGTCATAAAAATAGTGCTGCCTGCTCCAAGCCCTGCATATGTTAATGCCTGGATTTTCGGGCAGCAGGTTCCAGCGAGGTGTGCCAGCAGTCTGAATACCTGCTGGTGGCGTGGCCCTCTTTCCATGAAAAAGCTGTTTGGGTTAGAGACAAGGGTGAAGTCACTGGGAGGGCTGGGTGTCTGTGAATTAGATCCAATTATCTATTTCATTAGAAGAAATGAAGGCGCATACTTCCTGAGGTTCTTGCTTTAGGAATCTCCTCTTGCTTCCATTTATTTCTTCCCCACTGGAAAGCTCACAGCAAGTGAATAAATTCATCTCGTTAGAGACCATCTGGAAATAGCTATAACAGACTAAATTATACTTTATATCTGAGAAAAACTTCTAAAAGGCCTTTCCTCTGACTAAAGGGAAGATGGAAGCTTGGAAAAAGGTTTAATAGGAAAAACAGACAAATAGGTTAGGATTCAAATATGTGAAATTATGGGAATGTTTTCACTTGGAAAAAGCACAGACAGAAGTTAAACTGTGATTGAATGCAAATGCTGAAACACTGAAGTTGTACTTAGCCCATGGCTGTTCACTGACTTTGTTCTGTCCCCCTACCAGTTAATGTGTGTGACAAAAGACCTCTCCATCATTTGGGCAGATGCATATCTATGTTAAGATAAAATTAAATACATGTCATTTAATAATACGGGTTAGCGGGGGAAGAAGTGAATTTAAGCAACCAGCTAACTTCTGGATTTGGTTGTTCTAGGCGGCCACGGAGGCAGATGGCATTAGGAGGTTCAGAAAGGGGTCGGGCAGCTTCAAGGACAAAACAGACACCGAAGGGACTGGAGCAGGGCTGCTGCATCCCCTTGCTAACGACTGGATACCCGGGGAGCCGAGCACAGGCAAGAGGCAGGCTCGTGCCCATCCTGTTGGAGATGGGCTGCTGATGGTGGGCCATTGGTCTACTTATTCCAGCACCTGGACTGTGGGTACCAGTCTGCTGAGCTCTGGCAGGTTTGGTGTCTCGTTCCTTCTTTCTCGAGTCATTTCAAACCCAGGAACTACTCATCAGAGCCTGGGCTAATGAATCATTGCAAATGCTTGACGTGTTGGCAGCTACATGCCACCCAGCTTCACATTCTGTTCTGCTGCCATAATTTTAAGAAACTATTGGAACAATGCCCCCCCCCCCCCACCAAAAAAAAAAAAAGTATCCACAGATCTGGGAACTAATATGCAATCCTCCCCCGGTTTATTTGTACCAAGCTGTTTGGGTAGGCCTTGAGATGAGTTCCAGCTGCAGAGCAGGCTTGAGTCAAGAAATCAAAAGCTTGGCTATCATTTACTGCGAGCAGACAAATGAGCCAGTTAGTCCAGAGCTGAAGAAGAAGGCTCGTCTGAGATGACAGAGCTCAATCAAAGAAATCAGAGTCTCTGAGTCCCCACCAGAGCTGTACGATGCCTTGCTTTACATGGGGAGTCAGTCATTAGCCTGTCAGTCGTGTTTGTTAGTGTTTATTGAGATCTCTGCCATGCCAGGCTGTGTTCACCTTTGCATATGCAGCAGGCTTCTTCAGTCTCTACAGGTATCGTTTCCATTGTAACTGGAATCTCTGCTTCATCAGCTATTTACTGTGCTTTGACTCACGGAGCCCACTTCATTATGTTCATTATGTACGTTATGAGCATACATATGTGTTAAAATGGCTTCCCCCAGTACTTTTAAAAGGCTGCGCTGGGGGGAAGATGTCTTGTAAGGGGTGAGCAGGTGGTGATTCTTCTTTCAGCAGGGAAGAAGAGGGAGTTAGAAGGTGAGTGGTCCTCTCCTGGCCACGTCCGCAGTGCCTTCGCTGTTAGCACCTCGTGTGCGAGTCCCACTCAGACTGCAAGAGCTTAAACTCTGACAACTTAGGAGTAGGACAGCTGGACAAGCAAAAAAAATAAATAAATGATGTCCCATTTGTTTAAGCTTCTCTCTGAAAATGAAAGTTCAGATCCGCTATGGTATTGCTGTAATGAAACAGCCGTGGGTGTATTCAGAATGCATAATGAAGCCTGTTCGGGTTCTGCCAGGCATTGCTTTACTTGGGAAATGTTTGTGGGTTTTTGGCACCTTTGATTTCCATCCCCTGCCCCTGCAACACCTTGACCCTTTGGGACCTGAAGCAGCCGGTAAGTCCCAGTCCCAGGTAAGCTTGGCAAGTGACGGCTCTTCCATTTGATGGGGGGCGAGGTATGGAGCAGTGTTTGAGCTGGAAGTCGTGAATCAGGACTCTCCTTGAAATCCAGAGGAATAGGCCCGTTCTCCACGAACTTAAACCTTTTCCAGTATTTGAAAAATTGCCTGGGAGCCTGTGGTAATGCTCCTGCCTATTCTTTTTTTCCATTTCTGCAGTGTCAGGGAGAAAAAATAAATCTGTAATCCAAGTAACCTAAATATAGAAGTGTTAGTTTACAAATGAGATTTCTGATGGCTTCAAAACGGGTTTTGTAATAAAAGGAAATGTATTTGACACTGCCAGAATTTACAGTCCCACCAGAGGCTTGTGAAATAACTGTTATAACAAACATTCTGGGCTGTAACAAAGCTTGTTGACATGTACGGGTTACTGAAGGGTATTTCGGACTGTTGCTGTGAAGATGGCTTAGCAGGAGAAGTACTTTCTTCACAACTACTGTACGGCCCCGTGTGTACCATCAGCTTTTAAACAGAGACAAAAAAAAAAAAAAAGGTTAAAGAGGGGAAACGTCTTTAAAAATGAGTACTAGAACATGACTTGTGGGACCCAGAAGGATGGGAGTGTGAGTAAGCCAGTTGTGAGTGTCGGAGCTGTCCTGGCTGTTTAACTGCCTGCAAAACTGTTGTGCTGCAGCCAGGCCCTGTAACTTGCAGTTTTTTTTTTTCTTTCCTCAAAATCTGAGGCTTTGACAGCTCTCTGCAGCTGCACAACAAGTAAAGGTTGCAATCATTCCCAGGTGTGAAAACACCTGCATGTGGTCGCTTAAAAACTAAGTGCTGCAGGAAGCCCTGGGAGTGGTGGTCCTCAGGGGGTGTCAGAAAGCTGTGCTGCTCTCAGCTGCTCGGAGCTGTAGCTACAGGTTCAGCGGTGGTTTGTTCTGTTCGCTGTTGCCTTTTTTCACCAGGACTCAGCCTAGTGCTGTGTGATTGTTCTCGTTCCATCTGCCAATACTTTTATTCGCAGCAGTTATTTCTAACTGCATCCAGGGGTCCAGTCCTGCGCGGTGCGATGGAGGCACAACCATAAGAAGGGTTGGGAAGAGCGCTCTGGGCCACCCTGGCTGGCCTGGGAGGCACTGGAGATGCATCAGAGGGAGCTGCTGCCCAGCTTTGCATAGTGGCCGAAAATAAAATACCTTCAAAAACCTGCTAATGTTAGGATGGGGAGGGGGGAAGTTTGTAATCAACTTTTTACCCTACCAAAAGTTGTTTTTTCAGGTTGAAATAATGCAGTTAAAAGAAGTATTGAAGCTAAACAATAACATTGTCTATTAAAATAGGAAACTGAGGCTGTAGTCTTTACTTTCCCATCTCATTCAGCGCCACGTATGTGAGGCTTGCACCACATTATTTTCATCTGCAGGTATCTGAAGGGTTTTGCTGCTTTTCTGTGAGTCTGATGTTGCCTGCAAGAGGGATCAGAACATGGAACTCGGTATTATATTGAAGAGGAAGGACAGCTTAACTGTTTCATTAAATAGCAGTTCCCAATACTAAGTGACAGCGTTTGAGCCAGCAAAAAAATACTCTTTAAGGCTGTGGTCTCCAGCCGTAGACCCGTGGCTGTGCAGCCTGCTTCTGTGGGAGATCGGGCCCGGCTGTGCCTCCCGCTGTGCTTCTCTCAGGTTTGGATGCCCCCACACAGCATGGGGTGTTGCTTCTGGGCCCCGTGCTGGAGGGCGCTGCTCTAGGCTCTGCTCCTGCTGTGCGGGGCGGCAGCCTGGTCTTCGCTGGGCTGTGCTCTTAGCTCCGGCTGGGGAGGCAGTCATGTCAATACAAGAAGACGCACTGAGAGTACCTGCCTGAGCTCTCGGAGATGTTTCAGGTTACATAAACCAGAATTTAAAATAGTTGCTTTTTCACAACACTCGGAGCACGTGTTAGTGAATATGAATTTTCAGCGCAGTGCCAGCAGAGTTAGTTTAACAGATGCAGAGCTGCCTTACTAAGAATAGTTTCTGCAGTTATCTCCCCACACAAATTTTCTCCTCGGGCATTTGCAATGTGCTTATCTGCACTGCAGAAGATCGTGTGCATGCTCAGGTTTTTTTGCAGAAACGAATTGGGAAGCTGTCAGGGTATCAGAAGCATGCTTTTCTGAAGCCGCACCGAGTTTCAAGTGATGAATCAGAATTCTGCATAGAAGGATTTGGATGCAAACACAATAAGGAAGTTTAGCAAGAGCTTTTTTATTCTTTTTTTCCCCTTTCATTCTTGCTTTCCCGTGGTAAACAGCAACGCTTGCTGGCAAGAGTGAGAATAACAGATTAATCTGCTTATTTCCAATTTCCAGTTCACGTCTAGCCATCCAGCTCTCCTGCAGCTGTTACCCAGCGCAGGATCTACCCGGTGGGGAGGGAGGCGATGTCTCGGCACTGCATGCAGGCTCCTTATTAAGGTCACAGAGCACCAGAACTCCAATCTTGAATTCATTTGAATGAAGCTGAATTCTGAGTTTTCCCACTAAAAGCAAGTGCTCTCACGCATGAAGCAAGCAGAATCTGATCCCCAATAAGCTCCCCAGACTGTCCTGAGCAAGAAAGGAGGTGTTAATTGAAGGTTGCCTCTCCTTGTTTGCTAAGCAGCACCACTTTTATAGGGTGTGAAGCTGTGGTTATTAACCATAGGTGATGAGGATGGAGTCGCTTATTACCAGCTGCTGTTAAGAGTAACTGCTGGCCGCTCTTGGTCGGAGCGGTGCTGCTGCTGCCCACGCGCTGCCCAGCGCCTCCTGCTCCATCCCGGGCATCTCTAGAGGAAACTCGCTGCTGGTGAGCACCTACGAGGAACGTTACCTCTATTTTTACAGGGGTTTAAGGGGGCTGGGGAATGAGAGGAGGAGGTGTGGTGGCAGCGTGTAGCTTGCTTTGCCATGGCCTCCTCTCGGGGTGCCCTCGGATGTGGCCGTGACAAGGGAAGGTGGAGGCTCTGCCCCCGCCGTGGGTGCTGTGGGGTTCTCTGCTCCCCACCTGCTTTCGCCTGGTGACCTGTCCAGGGACATAACTGCAGGTCAGTGGTGGTGCTGTGAGTTTGTGCTTTGTGCTTTTGTGCATGGCTTAGATTGTGTTGTTGGAGTGCATTGTTTTTCTTCTTATGAAGACAGCACAGCCTTAAGTGGTCAGATGATTTTTTTCTCTTTTTTTTTTTTTAAAAGTGTGAATTTCTTTAAGTATTTTTATAAAAAAAAAAAAAATGTTTCAGGTAGTGATCAAGTGATAGAACAGCTTCTATAAATCAAAAAAAACCCAAAAACTTGGATTTGAGATGCCCTGTAAAATATTTAAATTTTTGTAATAAAACTTGAGTATTTTTCCAAGTGCCATTTCTGTCTTAAAAAAAAAAAAGGTGGAATGATGTGTGTTGCTTCACTCTTGGGAAAAATACTTTGCATGTGGTGTAATTCTCCTGTACAGTCGCTGCCGTTGCATTGGTGCTGGGGGCTTGGCAGAGCTGGATGCATGTGGGATAAAATGATAACTCCGACGCAAGAGGGAAGCTGCTCTGTAATGGAGATCTGTGCCTGGGGCCCTAAAATGCATCCTGGCTCTGTGAGAAGCAGGGAGAGAAGCTTCCCTGCTGCTTGGCTTCCGGAATTTCTTTCAACGTCCTTGTGAAGGCTGGTGGACTTGGTGTGACCTGGAGTGGCAGATTCCTCGTCTGGCGTCTGGTTTGCCGGTACCACCAGCCGCGGTCGAGCCAGCCTCCCGCCTGCCCCCCTGCCCTCTCCCCTCCAAGGGTTTCCCTGAGATTTGTGCTTTTCGGCAGTTGAAAACTCAGCTTTTCCGAAGGTGGGATTTGTCTTGCTCGGTTTTTACACGCTGCAACAACGTTTGCGGCACAAAAAAGAAGGAAATTTTTTTTCCTTCCTCTTGCAAGAGTCCCTGACAGAGCCGTGCCCAGCCCAGCCCGGAGCATTATCCCTGCTCCCCCCGTAAGGACCGCCAGCACAGCCTGCCTCTGCAGCCCGGCTTCGTCTCCCAAGCCACCTTCCGAATGGCTTTGGGACTTTGGGAGCCAGTCGGAGCTGGGACAAGGAGCCTGCTGTGCTTGTAACCGGGAGCAGAGCCGGCCCCTGAAGGTCTGTAGGGCTTCCCCACTGAAACAGGGAGCAGGAATACTGGAGGCGAAGGCAAGCCTTTGGGATTTTCCGTGTTCTTGTGCATAATTTAAAGCAGTGATTCAGGCAGCCGAGCAAGGCTGTTTATCTGCTCAGCTCTAGTAGAGGCGTCGTCTCCTCCTGGGTGCCAAATACTTCTGGGGATACATGAGATGGGAGAAGCCGACGCGGTCCTTCTGGAAACCTGAGGAGAATTTTGGTGGTTAAAAAAAATCTATAAAATTCTTGTAAATTTTGAGTTTGCTGAGCCAGTGCTGCCACTTCCACCTCGTCAAAGAGAGTAGGGATTGTAACAGGAGTTTGGGAACAAGCCTTCAATCAATGAGCGTGTTATTGTTTAAGGACAGCTTCTCTCGTATTTCTGACTGGGTATTTTTGGCTCCTCTGGAAGGTTCCTGTGTGTGATTTTCTCCTTCCAGTAGCTGCGGTAACCCATAATCACAGAGTGCTGTGTGCTGTAGGTCTGAGATAAGTGTTGAAAATCGGCATGTTTTTGTGAAACACGATACAAATGTAATAACTTACGAAGATCAGCTATAGATTAGCAAATACCGGGTGAGTCAGACGTTCCCCTTGCTGCTGTCTTCCTTAGCATGTCACAAACATTTAGGAAAGCTCATTCATCCCGGATAGGCGTGAAATCAATCTTTGATGCGCAGGGCTGTGACTCAGGGAGTGGAACACAAAGGCCACTCGGTGTAATGTCTGCTGCTGTGCTCTTGCCAAATGCCTTGAGCAGAGGGGGAAATCTCTGCTGCCGGAGTTTGTTTGGAAGATGCTTTGAAGATTATGGATCTCTTGCCTGTAACATACCCCAATTAAATGTGATTAGGAGTGCTGTAAGTAATAGCTCTGCTATGAGGATGAAAAGAGGATGAGAAAGACGAATAGCACAGGATATGAAGGTGTTGGTCGGGTACATGAGGGAAGGAAGGCAGTGGGGTATCTGGGTCTTCTTTCATAGGGAGTGAAGAGGCAGGGAAGCTTCAGGCGGTCCGGCCTCGCAGGGACATTGGCCGGGGGTTTGTAGAGCAGGCGTCAGGAATTGGATGGGATCTGATGTCAAGGTGAGTTTCCCACTTAACCTCCTTGCTCTGTCTTCAGTCCCTGTCATTGTTGTTTGTGCTGCTGGCCCCTGATTGCAGAGTAATTAGGTATGTCAGATATATCCTTAGCCTCAAGAACTTACCACCTATCCTTTCGCATCCATCCTCAGTTCCTCAGACCCCAGCAGTCCCACTGCACTCCCTGTCCCTTGCTTCCTGCACCTGCTCCCTCACCCCGCAGGGCTTCCTGCCTGCTGCCCTGGCTGTAGACGTGCTTTTGCCTTCTCCCCTTCCCACCTCTGAGGTCACTGTTCCAAACTCGTCCCCTGTTACAACACATCTGCTTCTCCTCCCGGAGCTGTGCCTGTCATCCACCTGTCCAACAGTGCACTGCTTCATGATCCTTACCCTCACGAGCATTTTTAAAATGGTCGTACTAATGAGCTGCTCTGTAAATCGAGGGGCTGGCAGCGTGCTGGTGCCAGGTTCCTCAGGCTGCCTCAGCGGCACGCAAGAAGATGGGTTTCTGTGCTGTGTCAGCCCATGATGTTCCTCCTTGGGTGCCTCCTGCCCTTGCTAAGGCAGGGGCAGATCCCTGCTACCCTCGTGCAGCCCGGCAGCGCGGGGCTGATGGAGCAGCTCTCCGTGTTCCCATGCGCTGCGTTTGAGCAGCGTCGATGTTCCTGTAATTTGCACCGGGTGGACAAACAGGCCGCGTATTGCCGCTGTGATTGCCCAGGAAATGTTCTCCCAACTCCACCCTTGTTTCCTGATGTGTAGCATTTCCCTCTGATCCGGAGCTGAGCTGAGCTGGGGAGAGGAGCGAGACCTGGGTGAGTCAGTGCGTGGCGCTTGTACTGCAGGTGGCTGTCCGTAGCGCTGCTTGCCCACCTTGCTTTCTGTCGCTGCCTCCTTCTGTCCCGTCCCTTCAGTTTCTCTGGGCTGTCGTGTCTCTTGAGAGCATCTCGTCGGTCTTATTAACACGACTTTTCCATCTGCTTGTCTTCTTTTCTTTCCTTGGAGGACTTCAGCAAGGGAGCAAACCGGCAGGTGAAGTTGCTCCTGAGATGCTGCCACAGGGCTTGTTGCAGCAGCAAGTGTTATGCAAAATCTGCTCCACCGAGAGAAAAGGAAGGGAAAGGTTGTGTGGAGTAATGCTCGGGGAGGAACAGAGGAAAGATTGCCGGCTACAAAGCTGTTAAGGGTGAAAGCTTCTGTCTGTCGGTCTTGTTGCATCAAAATGAGTTTACTGCTAATTTTAGTATGGGAAAGGTGTAGCTGAGTATTCCTCCTTCCTTCAAAGGGAGGAAGAAATGAATGGTAAGAAAGGCTTGAGTGACTTCTTTATATCATTAGTAAAAAAAGAAAAAAAACCTTTGGCATCTGTTGCAAGGACTGCTGGCTGTCTCTGGGCACACTCCGGTCTTCTCCCGTGCCCCTTGTCTTGTCCGTTTTCCATCAGAAGCTCTCTGGGACGTGGGCAGTCACGTTTGCTGCTCGTGTCGGGCTGTGTGTACGAGGTGCGGGTTGATCTTGGCTGTTCCCATGTCCTGTGGCAGCACAAACAAGGGATGCAGCAGCCAACACGTGGCAGTTGGAGCTGTGGGGTACGTACGAGTGAATGTGCACAAAGCCCACGGTGTGATGACACGTAGGGAAATAAGGTATATAGAGGCCTTAAGTTTTGTGACTTTCAGAATGAGCTGTTTTCAGGTCGGGAGAGAGCATTGCCACCTGAGTGGTGGGTAAAATATCCAACGCTGCTCCGTGAAATGTAGCGAAATGGAATATGCTGGATTTTATTGCTACTGTCTGAATTCACAGCGGGGAGCCACTGAGCAGCTGGCTTGCCTAACGCTTCCACATGTAACGGTGATGTAAGGCAGGTAGGCAAAACCTTCACCCGCTTGAACACTTAATTCATTTCTCTCAAACGCGTTTAGTAGAATGAATGAGAATTTTTGACCTTCATCAACTTTTGACAGAGTCTGGAAGAAGCAAGCTGGAACAAGAGGCCTGCAGCACGTCTGTTTTGACCTAGGCCACTCTCTCTCCACCTCCTCCATCACTGTAAGAAACGTGTGGTTTCTTTTGGCAATGTAAATAGTTTGGGAGAACATAGTTTCCACCGAGAAGTTGTCTAATTAAAAATATTAGGAGCTGTGTTTATTTATAACACGTATGAATAATTATTACTCAGAAAGTCTGAGCGTTATTTTCTCGGGAAGTCCCTCATTAGAAACTCTGCCTCATCGGGGCGAGCTGCGCTCTTACTTAACCAGTTTCGGTTCGCATCTGGGTACAGCTGAGGAAAATCTGCAGAGGCAAATCTCCCAGGCTGTGAATTAGAGCAGCTCTTCCCGCGTTACCTCCTGCCATGACCGTGCCTCGTGGCGCGGAACCTGAGCCCAGCTAACGCTCAGCGGCTTGCGCCGGGGTCTGGGATGTTCTGGGTGGTGCTGGCAGGGGGCAGAGAGCACCTCGGGGTGGGGGGGGCCTGGGGGTTTCTTGCTGCCGGAGCTCCCCCAGCCTGCCACGTACCTTACGGCAGGCTTCGTACCCTCGGCAGAGCCCTGCTTGGTTTCTGCATCCAGCCGGTTGGCCTCTTTCCAGTTTCCTCAGAACAGGGACCGTTGTTTGCGCTCGGACAACGGTGGCTGTGTTCGCGAATTTAAAAGCGCCCTCGTCGTTGTTCCCGCTCTGCCGACGCGGAAGCAGGAGCAGTACGGGGGAGCCGCTAACCCGCAGGTAGCGTGGGCCGGCAGGAGCAGGGCCCTCGTCCTCGCCGCGTCTTGGAGTGGTTTCACCTGATGTTAGCATCGCCAAGCAAAGCTCTCCTGTGAGCTTCTGGAAATAAGGCTTATTGCCAGCTACTGAGGGGCACAGCCCTTCCCCCTGCGCAGACAGAGCTTGCTGGGCGCTGCAGCGCGGTGCCGCTGCCACCAGGGACGGCTGGTGGCTCGGAACCGCTCAGCACCCGGTGCTGGAGCTGTGGGCCCACAGGGCTGCAGCAGTGACCCAGAGGACAGGCTGCTGCTCGCCCGTACGGCGCTGGGGAAGGAAGCCGCTGTCTGGCTGGCTGTCCACAGAAGGGTCTCAGAAGTGGTCACGGTCCCTTACACGGTCGCTTGCCCTGGGAGTGAACTCGCCCTGCTTGAGGCTGTGATTCGGGTTTGTTGTAAACCACCGCTTGTCGCTTTGACCTTTCCTTAAGCAGAACAAAACCAACGGCCTTTGGGGTTTCTTGTTCTTACTTTCTCAATTAATTCTTGGTAGTCCTTCTGTAAACCGTGAGGGAAGTGTCAGGATTTTGCAAACCGGCCGGTCTGGGGTGGGGAGCACACACTTGTGGCAGGACACGGCTTTGCTTTGCGTTCAGGAGAGGGTGAGGAGCGGTTCTGCTACTTTTTTGCTTTTTATCCTCTATTAGAGTACCCTTGTGGCCACAGCCCAAACCAGCCACGATGCGTGCTTGTAGCTTACATCTCACCGTGGTTTACACGTGCCTTGTTTACTAGGGCTTGCTTGCTTCTGTGGCTGGCAGGGGGATAACTAGAATCTAATGTGCAGGCTGTACTGCTTGACACGGGTGCTGTTAAAGCCTTGCTGTGCTCCCATCCTGGAAGAGAGAGGTAGTCCCATGTGGTCACTTTATTTAACCATGTTCCCATCATACAATTAAGGAAAATTTGTCTACTGAATTGGAAGTGATGGCTTGATTGCTTCAGGATTTGTCTTGTCTCTCTGTAAATGACTCACTGTTTCCTGTCGTCGCCCCCCACCCCGCCCCGTAGTAATCAAATTTAAGCAACACTGTATTTTTATCGAAGATCTCTGGCTTCTGCAGACTGTAATGAAAAAGCATCAAATAATGTCTTTATGGTTACATTTATTAGTTATTATGAAAGCTCAGTTGTGCCACGATAGCGGCATTTTTTTCTTGCTTTATACAACCAGGGGCATGTGACACATCTCCGTGGTGCTAATGCTGGTCCATCTGTTGGCGCGCTGTTGGAACAGCGGCGTGCCTAAGGGTGTTTTAGATTTGAGCTACCAGTAAGCAAGCACTTTTTTTACGTGGCTAAAAGAAAAATACTATAAGAAAGTAGATGTCGGAACCAGGTAGGCCTGGAAAATGACTGTGCTGACTTCCCAGTAGAGAAATGGCTTTGCTCGCTGTCCTTTCCTCTTGCTCGGTTTCTGCCTGCCGTGAGAAATACCAAAATGCAGGAGGAGGATTTCGGAGCTTGGTGGCGGTCTGGGCAGTGCTGGATGTGAGCACCTGCAGACCAAATGAGGGATTTGTTTGCTAAAGGTTTTCTTTTACTCCTCTGCCCCCCTCCCCGAAGCGTTTCTGTAGATCTCATGAAGAAGTCTCCCTGTAGCCTCTTGAGTTGCTCACATCCTGTGATTATCCTGGCTGCAAGAGCGTCGCTTTTTGTTACTGCAAGGATACAACTGCTGCTGCTTCAGGTGACTGGATTTGTTCACCAGCTGCTCCTAAGAAGTGCTTTGTGGCTGCATCCCACGGCCATCTGTCCTCATCCCTTTTATATTTAGGGAAGGTGAAGGAGACGTACTGAATACTCTTGAGATGGATCAGGGGTGCTCTGGGCCGTCTGCTTTGAGGCTCTGAGTTCTGGCCCCAAACCTTTAAGGCTTTTTCTCTTCCATGTGGATGCCCAAGTCCTGCTCACGTTGTGTGCAGCCCGTCTGCCCAAGCCTGTGGGATGAGAAAGGGAAGACCGGGCTGGAACAATAAAAGGGAAGGAGAGAGAAGGACAGGCCGCTTTCTGTCTTGACGCGTGTAGCTTGACTCAAAAGCTTTGTGTTCGGTAGCTGTGGCTGTGAGATGCTGTGCTGCCTCTGCTCTCCCTGCCGAAGGGCCGCTGGTGGGTTTGTGACATGGTGGCCTTGTGATGGGCGCATGTTTTCCTGGTAAGACTAGGAAATAAACAAAGGAATTGCATGGGATTTATTTCTTTACCAGTTTGTGGCCTATTTAAGATTGCTTTAAGCCAGCTTCAGTAGCATGCCACCTTTATGTTGTTATAAAGCCACCAGCAGGTACTCTGCAGGTCTGGCTTTGCCTCTGGGACGGGCTGGCCGGTCCCTCTGCGGGCTTTGGGAACAGCCTCTTCTGCCTTCAGCAAGACGTTCCGCTTTGTTTCTGCCTTGGCAATGCTGTAGTGAATGAGATTTTATTTTAAAGTGTGTGCAGTTTGCAAGAAGGATGCTGGAAGTGAGGTGTTGTGTATGGCAGTGAGTTCTGAGTACAGATCAAGCAGCTAAACTGCTTGTCCCTTCTTCAGCTCCCAGAATTTGGGTGCTATTTGTTGTCTCTGTCCCAGGCCTGGTTGACTTTGTCTCCGTTTTTAAAATAGTATTTGATCTTTGCATTTAGCCAGCAGCAGTGCAACTGAAATCAGAGGCAAGTGCCAGGACGCTGGTATCTCCCCGCAGTCACTGTCTGATGTGCTAAACAGTAACCAGAGAGACCCCGAGAGTTGTCCTCAGAGGTTTTGAGAAGTCTCGCTGTCAAGACGCAAGCGCTGCCCTGCCTGGTGGCTTGAATGACATGGCCAGATGGGTGCTGAGCTCAAGTGGCTCTGCCGCTGGCGGGTAATTACGTGTCTGAGGGCTTAGTCACCTTGCAGATGAAGGTTTTTTTTTTTTTTCTTTAAGTTCTCTAAATGAGGCACGCTGATTTGTTCTAAAAAGTATGAAATACTGCTTATTTTTAAACCCATGGAAATAGTTACTTAAAAATACGTAGAAGAGCATTTCTTAATGGGTGTCTGCCTGTTGACCTGAAATTGCTTAGGAACTTGGTGATCACCAAGGGTTGCTCTCCGAAATAGATAGTCCAACCCGCCCTCTGCCCCGGCCGGGCAGTGCGTGTGTGCTTGGTTCCTTTAAAATGCTACAAGAAGCACAAATATAGCTGGAGTCACGGACAGAAATAAACATGACATTATTATGTTAGGTTTGGACACGGTTCTGCCTGGGGTGCTTTCATAACTCGGACAGCGAATATTTTTAAGCGGACTTTAAAGTTCATGTCCTGCGCCGGTTTGGTGCCTACGAGCAGCAGCTTCTCGGCACAGCTCTGTTCCCTGAGCTTTGCATCCTCCTCTGAGCTCTGTTACTACAGGAGGACACGGCTGTGCTGTTCCCCGTTCATGCAGAAGCAGCACTTGTACATGACCTAGCTAAACTGCAGACGCGTTCCTTGTACAGCAAGGTCAAAATTACACAGCTTTTGCGATTGACTCTGACTTCTACCTTACTAAAGCACTTTTGCAGCTCTTCTCCCTCCCCTCCTGCGCTGAGATCCTAAATTTAGCAACACGAGAGCCCGAGGGTTAGAATTGTGCCGTGAATTTGTCACAACTCATTTCATTCGCATTATGCTGATCCAGACTGTTGGATTGCTATTCCCGTTCCTCTGCTTGCGTTTTCGGGAGCCGCTGGCAGCTCGCCGCCAGGGTTTGACCACTCCACTGCCCCGGCTCCCCGTCTGCTGCTCGCTCCGTTCGTGTGTGCAGGATCGCTAGCTGCAGCCCTTTCTATTTTAAGCATCCCTGGCATGCTGCAGCCTTTCCAGAACATGATTTGCACTCTTAGGGGAAAATGAAAGATGTATCCAACAGAAAGTAGCAAGCTTGCAGGAGTTTGGATGTACATCAAGTTTCCTTGAGGCATACCTTAAGAGAAATGCCTGCCGGTTGTGAGCTATGCCTGCTCGAGGACTTGTATCACTTACAGAAAATGAGCAAGGAGATTCTGACTGATTCTGCCTAATGTTTCCAATGTATGTATGTTGGTAAAGTACTTCTCTTTTCGATGCTAAGTAATGCTGGTAACTCAAAGCCTTAAATGCAGCGTGGTGTTAAGGTGGAGTGGTCGCTGACAGTAGTGTTTGGTTACAAAAAAAAAAAAAAAAAAAAAGGTTCTCTGCCGTGCTCCTGCAACCTGTAATTTTTTCTTAAATTTGCTTGAAGGTAATGAAACGGTGGTCGTGGGTACTGGCACTGATGGAGAGCAGCGGCATGCTAGAGAACCGCTGCGTGTGTGCATGGTGCTGCGTTAGAGCAGGAAAAGTGCCGGGGGCTGACTCACCAAAACTTTGTTTCGGGTGTGGGGGGGTTCAGCAGCCATTCCCTTACAGTCAGGTTTCATCTGTTAGCTTTTTTAAGAAGGCAGTTAGGGAACTTGCTGTCCCCACACGGTGGTGTGAGCTGGGCGCGCTCGATGGGGAGAGAGCACATGTACAGGGTCGGTGGCTTCCTACGAGCTGGCTCGGTTAACCTCATTTAGTATCTGTCGACGTTATTAAAAGCTTACGTGACATCTCTATTTAATGCCACTGAAAGGGCTTGGACAGCAGGATCGCTCAGCTTCTGAACGTCTGTGAGGTACAGAGCAGGCTGAGTTACGAGAGTAATGAGGAACGGGATACCCAAGGCCCTGTGGCAAGCGTGGGTGTCTGCATCTCTCCCAAGGGTGCTGCACCGCCTGTGCTACAGTGCTCTTCATCCCATGTGCCGTGGCTGAAGCTTTGGTAACTTGGATCAATAAAACACTTCCCCACGCTTTAAAGTATGCGGTCAGTAATCCAGGAGGCGAAGACTGAGGGTCAGTGTTTCTGGACCAAGCGCGAAATCGTGAAATAGCTCAGGTCGAAGGGGCCCCTGAAGGTCACCTGGCCCGGCCCCTTGGCTCGGCGTCCCGGAGGGAACTTGGACGAGGCCCCAGGCAGCCGCGTCCCGTCGAGCATCGCGCAGCTCCCCAGGGTCGTTCAGGCAGCGTCAGGCAGTATTGATCCCAATACGGGCTCCCCGAGGGTTATACGCATTGATCGCCCGCCACGTGTGGTTTCACCTGCTGACCGCTACCTTTAGAGCCTGGCGGGCTGTCCGGCTTTCCACGCACCTTGTGGTCCCCCCGTGTAGCTCACGGCTCCCCCTTTTTGGCCGCGGAGCCGCTCCTGGCAGGCTTGGTGAGGCGCCGTGCGCCGAGCAGCGCTGGCACGGAGCTGTCCCATCCCTCTCCGTGATCCTGGCACAGACCAAGCAGGTGCCGGGATCAATATTTGCTGTCGGAGGGCTCTGTGCTCCGCTCTGCGTGCACCTGAGGAAGGCAGCTTGGCCACGGCCGTGCATCTTCGTACCCGAGCACGTTTGGGAGTGCAGAGGTGGGCCCAGAGCCGGGCGGCTCTTGAGGCATCTCGCCTGCGCCTGCCAGCCTTCGGAGCAGCCTGTCCTACCGACAGGTACAGTTAGGGTGAGGAGGGGTCGTCGCCTGCTGATGAAATTAATTGCTGTGCAACTTCCCACGTTCTCGTTTCTTGGTTTTCTCACTGAATGTTTTCCAGGACCTGTTTTTTTTTTTTTTTTTTCCGGTAACAGTTTTCTGCCTGGAAAAGCTACGGGCTGTTTTTCACTGCAGCTCGGTCAGGAGCAGCAGTATTGCGAGGAAAAACTCATTTACGTTTTTAGAACTTGTGGCTGATTACGTTTGCAGCAACAAAGATTATTTTTCTTCAAGTGCTAACAAAATATGTGCGTGCACTTAAGCTCTGTTGGAGTGCGCAGAGATTAAGGCAGCTATAAATAGCATCTTCCATGACCCTGCTGGAATTTTCTTTAAGCTTGGAAACACTGAAGTGTGTGTTTTGTCAGATTTGAATCATGAACCCTGAAGAAGAGCTAATGAGCTCTTGCTTCTCGGCCCTGATCTCCAAGCAGCCCGCTCCGTGTGTGAGCAGCGGGTCAGAGGCTGGAACTGCAGCCAGGTCCCGGCTGCCTCACCCGATTTGGTCTGTTTGTGTTCGCCCGCCGTGATGTTTTCTGCCCCAGCTGGTGTGTTTATGAAAATAATCGATATCAGCCTGTTTCGACAAGCCCACGCCACCTGTGCGATGGTCGCGGGGGGTGACAGTTCCCCCAAACCATACTGCGTTTCCTGCACTCCTACGTTGCACTTCAGAAATCTCCTGCGTTTCGCAGCACTGCGTGGGTGCTGCAGGGAAGGCTAACTCCATCCCAGGCAGGCCCAGCATGGTTGTAGGGGCTTCTCCTCTCCGACCTCTTGTAAATCGCCCTGCTGAAATGAAAGGCTTTCTCCTGTTACTTTGCTTTTCCTGACAGCTTACCGAAGAGGTGCAGCTGGGACTAAATGGTGAACCGCCGGGACAAAAGCCGTACCCGGGGCTACCTGTCTGGGCGGTGATCTGCTTCTGGAGAACCGGTGGCAAAGCTCTTGCTTGCTTTTGGGGCTGAGATTTGGTTGTGGGTGTCCCCAGGTGTGCTGCACCCGAGGCCACGGAGCCGCCTGCTGCTGTAGCTTGCTCTGGCACCCTCAGCCAGTCGTGTTGTATTGCCTTTTTTTTTTTTTTGATGCAGAATTTCTCTCGGAGTGCATTCTTCTTTATGCTCCAGTAGGTGTTTCTGTAATAAGCTGAATTCTTGCTTCCAAAATATGTTTAAAATTTGTCTTCCGTTTCTGGATTAAATGGCACTTAAACAAAAAAAATCCCCTGCTTGACTTGCTCTTGTTTGGCATGAAGGAGCACACTTAAAATTCCTCATAAACTGGCTTTAATAGCTCGCTAATCTCACCTAAAGGCCGGCTGAGAACGCCAGCGCTGTTCTCTTTGCTTATTTTCAGTAGCACAGACAACCAATGTGTGCAGAAAAAGTCCTAGCGGTATTTACTGTAGAAAATGGGTAAAAGGGCACGGGCTGCCTCGCCTAAAGGTCAGGCTGTCGAGGTGGAGGTTGGTTGGTGTGTGTCTCCAGCCTGGCAGGAGCTGCCGGGTCCCTGGCCGCGGTGCCAGCAGCCCCCAGCCCACCCCTGGCAGGAGCCGGGCACGGGGCCACCCCGGCACCTTCCTCCCGGCTGCGGGGGGACCAGGAGCCAGGCCTTCCTCTTCCCTTCCTGCGTGCGTTGAGTTTTTGATGAACGTGTTAGTCCTCCCCTTTGCTGGCTGTTCTGTTTTTCGTAGAAGCCAGGCGTACCCCGATAACTCCATGGCCGTGGTGAGTAACAGAGGCATCGTCGCCCGGCAGTGATTCACTCGCAGGTTCCCGTCCTGCCATTGCTCAGCCACTTGTGCTGCTGGTATCTGTATCAGTGTTTCTCAGACTTGCACCTTACACCTGATTTTTGTAGTTTCAGTAGTGTTATCGTGGCGCCAGGGCGGCTGCTGTCTGCCCTCTCTGATCGATGGTCTGGGCCAAAGTGTGGCCCTGCACAGCTGGTCCCAGCGGTGCTCTAGGAGCCTTGTGGAAATTGTTTGTCTTTGAAACTTGCAGCTAAAATAATGTTGGTGCTATTTAAGAAACACTTTTAACTGCTTTTTAAATATTTCTTTTTGGGATGATTTGCTAAGACTGTGCTGGCTTAAAGACTGGCAACTCAAGATTTATCTGTCCTGCTGCATTTGCCTCTGATACATAAAAAGATTAAATACCGCACTGGTGCTTTTCCATTTTGAAACTCGTTTCCCGGTAAGATTCTCATCACAGCTCCTCAAAGTATTTGCTTTCCACTTACACACTTGTTGGTCTGCTTTTTTGGGAAGCGTGTGCGCTTTGGTGCCTCAGCCAGAGTTACAGGAACAGCGCATCTCATACATGAGCGAAAGCAAACAAGCAGGCTTTGACTCTTAAGTAACTCGGTTGCAAAAACCGGGTCCTGAAAGAGATGCCTGAGGTCACTGGGTCCAGTCCTTTGTCTTAGACGTGCCTGTCATATCCTCTCTGGGCTGCTGGAGTAATGCAGGCAAAGCTTGCCTAACAATCCAACTTCCTCTTTTGTAACAGGCATTATTGTAAGCTCTTTCATGGTGGCATTGTTCAAATAACCTAAAAAAGACACATACACACACAAAAAAAAAAGCCCTCACAAGAACAAGAGGATGCTTTTTGCTGGCTTAGTTGCTTCCTGTAGAAATCCTTCCTTGTGATGCTCGGGATTATTCAGCGGCTGTAAGCACGGTGGCAGAAATTAATCCGTTAAAAAACCCGGGAAGCTCCGGGATGCGAACAGGGTGAAAACGCTCGGGCGCGATGCTTTGGACGTTCGGTGGCACCGAGGCACTTCCAGCAACGTTCGCGGGGCTGGCGGAGGCCTCGGCCCCGGTGGTGCTGCGGCCGGGTCTGAGGCCGGCGTGCCCCAACAGCGAGGCCGCGAGGCTGAGCCCCTGCCTCTGCGGGTCCTGTGCCAAGGGCATGCAGAAGAAGGCACGGTGGGCTTCCTGATAGCACGGGGACTTGCAGCCAGTTGGTTTTGTTGCACCGAGCAGTTCCTGTAACTAATTTCATTCTACGGAGAAAATCTGAATTTTTGACGAAGGGTTTTTTTTTTTTTTGTGGTGTTTTTTCCTTTTTTTTCCTTTTCTTTCTTGCCAGTGATGAATCAGTTCAGGGCTTGTGCAAGGGAAGGGGTTTTCTTTGTTGTTCTGCTGCTCTTACTTCATGGTGGCAGCTTCATAGCATCTCCCTCTTCTTCCTCGCGTGTCCCCGCACGCCGCCTGCTCCCCCCGTCTGTGCCGGGGTTTGGGTTCGTGTGACAATGGGAATCTCTGTCTGGATTTCTTTTTCCGTTATTAAACTCCTCCTCTGCATCTATAATGGAGGTTTATAAAGCACAAAATCTGACTATTTAACAACATTTTGGTAAGGGCTGCCCTTTCCAGGAGCCCACGATGGCTCCGCACCACGGTCGCACACAGCCCCGAGATCGGTGCCTGCGCTCGCGTGGGAGGTGGCACCAGAGGCGTGCAGGAAAACCTTCGGGCAAGCGTGTTCCCTACAAGCATTTCAACTTTTTTTTTTTTGGTTTTGTTTAGTAATAAAGGGAACAAAGCTATTATTAGTGACCATGGGCTTGGAAGTTTGCTAGAGCAGCAGTAGTTACTCATCTGTTTTCGTTTGCAGAAGTCCTAGGGCAGGCAGGCAGATGCAGCGGGCTGCGAGCTGGATGCGGCAGTAGCAGTGCAGTCGGTTTGCGGCAGCCGGTGCTCGCTGCCACCTTTCTCTGCAGACCTTTTGGTTCTGTGGCCACCAGGAGCACGGCTGCTCCCTGCGAGCTCTTGCCTTGCTGGATCACAAAGTAAAAGAATGAATTCCCGGGGTAAGTTCTTGGTCCTTTTTCTTTTCTGAGCTTCGGCGGCGTTGTACAGAGCAGTTGTCGCTTCTGGTTCCAGCGGGGCGTTGTGCTCCTGTCCGAACGCCTGCAGTTGGCTTGCGGAAATGTGGTAGGAGCTGGAGAACAAGCAGTGGTGTTTGATTTCCACCCCTGCACCTGGCCCAGGTAGGAATAAAATTTGAAAATGATCTGATATAAAAACACCAAACCAACACAAAACAAACCCGCGCGGGTTGGTAAATGTTGGTACATTTGGCACAGGCTGGTAAATGTTGCCTTGCTCCTTCCTTTGTTTCTTTTACGCAGGAGTCTAACAAGCACACACACAGCCTTTTCGTGTGCTTTAATGTGCAGCCAGTTTGGTTCCATGGTTCATGCTATTACGAGCGCTGTGAGCTGATACGTATCCACATATAAATCAGATGTACGAACATAGCTGATGCTGTGCGTGTTGGAGATTTGCTTTGCCTTGAGTTTGCTGTTTCAGTGCACGTTTCTCAGACGTAGTGAGGGCAGGTGAGTTTTCGGTGGAAAACAGTGTAAGAAGTAAAACAAAGTAAGCCTGTTGATGCCCTTGGGTTTGGGACCAAGTCCCCAGTTACTTGGATATGATGCGCTGAAAGTATGCCTGAATTTAGCCTTGTAAGTAAATGCTTGGTGGAAGCTTGCTGTTTAATAAACGCATTAAAATCCTTCACCAGTTAAAAGCGTTATCTTGCAATTTAACTTCAAATCCTAAGGTTGCTAGGACAAATACCATGAGAAATACATCTTGAATAAGTGACAGAAACTTTCTCAAATAACTTCCAGTGATTGCTATTTGCTTAGATACCTGCTTGTTGAAGATACTGACTTAAAAAATAATAGGAGAATGTAAAAGACCTAAAAGGAAAGCAGGGATAGAGAATGAAAACTGCTCTGTGGGCATGGAGATCTGTTGGGATGGCTGAGCAACGGCATAGGAAGTTCCAAATATTTTTCTAGCGTCTGAAATGATATTGTCTGTGGTTTTTAGATAACAGATAAGAAGAGGAGGAATAATTGAGCTGCTTTATCAGGCTGCTTACAGAAACTTGAAATTTGGCCTGATAATTGAATAAAAGGTCTTATCTTCATTTATGGTTGGTAATGGTCAGCAACTGCCATTTAAGAGTATAGATTGTCATTTAAGAAATTTATGCTTTATTTTTATTAAAATTGTAAATATCTTTTTTTCCTATGTTGTTCTACAAATATTGTTTCAAAAAACACACCTTCTCTCTTTGCTACATGAAATAATATTTTGCTTTCAGATGCCAAGATTTTGGGAGTAGACTGATAGAATAGGGAAAATGTTACACGTGGTGATATATTTATACAGGGCATTTAACAGGGTTTTATGATTTTAGGAGGCTTTTTTAGTCTTTTTTCCCCATTTTTTAATTTTTTCTTGTAAATAAAAAGTTTTGAAAGCACAATTAAATATGTAGACATAAAAGTTTGAAATGACCATCCACTAAAAGGTACAAAGAAACCTTCACACTCTTGATCCTGGGTTCTGCATGTAGAACTTGAGTCTGCTTGGTTTTCCTCTATGGCAAACAAATTTTTAAAGTTTATTTTGGCAGTAAGTCATTCCCCCATTATGTTAAGTAGGAGTGGGAGGATGTTTCCAAGCAGCATGTTGTTTTATTGCTATGCCAGAAATTCAATTTTAGATCCATTTTCTGTAGGTACTCTTTTTTTTTTTTTAATTTCCTTGTCTTCTTCTCATGCATCTGAAGGTCCCCAACCCCATTAGAAAAAGTTGTAATCACCTTTTTAATTGCAATGGGGAAAATATGTGATTTGGCCATTCTGTCTTGAAGTGTGTTTACTGATAACGCTTTTATGCACATGAAATGCTGTCCAATACAGAAATGCGTGCAGGGTGGGTTCCACCTTGTATCTGCAAATGTGATTTAGAAGTACCAAAGAGTTTCATTGCATTTAATCTTGAACGAACAGTTTAGAAAACAGCAGTTACCTGCCAATATCAATTTTTGTTTGCTTCTCTAGAGGTGATGGATAACATTACAGAAAAGCTCTTGGGTGTTGCTTCTTGAAGGGTAGTGCTCCAGCGGTTTGTAAAATGATGCTGCTGTTGAACAATGCAATGCAAAAGTGAGAAACCTTAGGGTTTTTAAGCTGCTGCAGCTACTTTGAGAACAGACTGGCCTGTTTTGAACAAAACTGACTGAGCATGGTCTCTGTACCTGCTGGTTGCCCCAGTGAAGCAAGGTGAAGGAGTTGAGGAGGGAGAGAGGATCAGTGCAGGAGACTGATGGTGGAAAATGGGTCCGTCTGTGAGACGTCCCTGAAGTGGTACGTCCTTAAAGGAATACTGTAAGAGTTCTCAGAGGTCAGTGAGTTGTTTAGGGTTTTTTTTTTTGGCCTGGTTTCATTTTGTGGACATGACTCTCTGCTCATCTTCATCAAGCTTCCTTGGAAGTGCCCTGGACTTCTGTAAGAGGTCAGTCAGACCACATGGGAATCGTTGCTACTGGTGTCACTCTGGTACTTGCACGTGGGCAGGGAAGGAGCTTTTCAACCTCTCAAACTATGACCTATCACTGGAATTACAGTAGCTTTTTATTGCCCTTTTTAATGGTGTTATATTGAGGTTTTCCTTAAACAAGGAAGGATACAACTTACCTGAAGTAATAGCTGTAGCGTGGTTCTGTTGATCGGGAGGCAGCTGGTGTCAATCTTCAGTGCCTCGCTCGCTGGTGCTTCCTAGTGCTTCATTTGTAAGCCTTTTCTGGGCTACTGAAGGACCAAAGGTTTTGATCTGTTTTGGGGAAAAAAAAAAATAAAAAAGAAACAAAACGAAAAACCAGCCTTTTGTCTGTGAAGTGCATTATTCTGGCTGAATTTGCAGTGTCCAATTTACCTGTTGCCAGTTCTGCAGAGGTAAGTGGTGGGCTGGATGTTGAAATCTGTTTTTGGCCTAGGGCTTTTTTGTTCTTTTTTCAGGGGAATTTTTGAATCCTAGTCTGAAAAGATTTAATGTGCTGGCTCTTTGGTAGTGTTAAACGCTTGTTTGATTTTAAACCTCATATGTAAGCATTCAAGTACTAAAGACTTCAGTTTCAAACAACTTGTCTATGGATTTAATCATTAGAACACAATACTGAGTGCATTGATCACCTTTATTTTTTTCTGCAACATAACATTTCCATCTTAACGTTGTGCATTTTGTAGAATCCTTTCTGCTTTCTCCCAAATATTTTTAAAAAACAATTTTAGCAGCATGAACTAAGGTAAGCGTCTTTAAAAAGTGCTTGCTCGGCTAGACAGGAGGATGTTTTTCAGGTTGCATGCTTGGGTTTTGTATGCTGCTTTTTTTTTTTTCCCTCCAGAATAAATTAGACTATATTAAAAGGGCACTGGAGGCTGAAGCTCGTTGTTCCCAGACTGGAAATAACGTGGCCAGTGAAGGTGTTCATTCTGCTCCACTTCTGAACTTCACTGGAAATTCTGGATGAGAAGCCCAGCACGTTGAACGCGAACGAGATGCCAAGGGTTTGGGGTTTTGTGCTGGTGTAATGGACTGAAAGGATTCTTCTGCTGAACTTGTGAGTGGGTGTTGCAAGAATCTGGCAGGTTTACCTTCAGTTACATAACGTGCTGCTTGTCAGTGCTACATAGGATGGTTAAAGACACATGGCTGTTGGCTGCAGGGGATGGATGGATGGATGGTAGTGGGATTTAGAGATGTAGTTTCAACTCTCATCTTTACTGCCCGGGCTGTGTGTTCCTAAGGAAGTCCCTTAAGAGGCTCTGCTCAAAATTGATGTGTTGAAAGGCATCATGGCTGATGGCAGATTTGTCTGAGGATGTGTGGGTGTTGGACCCTTCAGCTGCTGTCTTGTCTTTGAAAGGTGTCCCGCTAGATCTGCTCTGGATTAATGCTCCTTCTCTGCATGCCTTCTGTCTGCTCCACGTGCTCTTGCTGCAGAATATGTTATTTCTGGATTTGTGCTGTGGGGATGGGGTCCCCAAATCTTTGGGTTATTGTTTTTTTTCCCTGGGATAGGAAGGGCAGGTGAACCTCTTGAAGCGTCAGAGCTCTGGGACAGCAGAAAGTGATGGGTGAACGTAGGGGTGGTGGTAGGGCCTGAGGGCAAAACAGAGTTAGTTCTCCTTGCAAAGCAAACTTCCTAGGAGGGACTGAGAGTTCAAAATCTGCTGTGAGTTATACGCATGTCATAAACATCTTGACTTGGAAAAAATATGTATGTATTTCAAGTGACTGACTGGTTTTGGCTGTGCAGCCTGGGCTGCTAGAGGCGCCCCCGGCCTGGTCAGGAAGGCGTTGTGTGGGAACCTGGGGAGGCCTTCCAGGAGAAGGAAGTATGGTCGGTGTGCTTTTACTGTTTGTTTTCTTTATTTTCTGAATAAAGAAGCAAATCTTTGCCAAAAACCTGCGACCTACGTGAACATTTGTTTTAGGGAAAGCTTTCTGAAGCTGACTCGGCAGGCCAGTTGAACTGAGTAATGTGGTGTGGTTGACAGGGAGAAAATCGGGGCTGAGGCAGAATCGTTCCAACGTTAATGAATAACAGCTTCTCATTTTCATCACCTGCTCCCACACTTTTCTAACTCTAGCTTTCTTTTTGCACTGGTATGTCAGCTACTTGCACCGCTTGCTGGCAGTTTTTGCATATTTAAGGAATACCGGCTTTGAGGAATCTTTGTGTGATTAAAATTGACCATTATTAGGAGCCCGTTTTCAGACTTCTTGCTAATGTGAGTACTTGAAGTTAGTCTTGTCCTTTGGCTTACTCCATTTGAACGTGCAGCTGTGCCAAGTTAAGGAAGCATTTCCCCCCCCCCTTGGTCTCTGCGTGGTTCGGTACAGAAATCTGGGGAACAGCGTACGAGCCAGCGCCGAAAGGTGGAGTCAGCTAACTGCAGGCACTGATTTGCAAAGCAGTGACATAGGCGCTCCAGTTATTTCCACATTAGACAAAAAGGAGGGGTCGCATTTTTGAGGTATTATTTACTGCTCCAGTTCAACACTTCTGAACTCTGGCTCACTCAGCTGGGCTAACGGAGGAGAGGATCTGGGCAACAACGCTCCCAAAGGTGGGGGCGAGAGGCGGTTCCAAGAAATTGCAGCACAAGCGCTGCTGACACTTGCTTTCCAGCTGGTCCAGCAAGCCAGAGGATAAGGGGAGTATTTCATTAAGGTCTGAACGTGCCGGTAGCTCTAGAGGAGCATCTTTATTTTGGTAGGATCTGGTAAGAAACCTTCTCGTGTTGTCATGCTCACCTTCCAGAAGGGCAGCGTTTCGCCATACTGGTAAATGTAAGGAGAATGGTTTAATACAGCACTAGATTCCAGCACTACTGCTCTGCCAAAGAGTTTAGTTTGCGTTGTCCTGTGCCTGTCCAGTTGGAGTCCTTGGCTGGAGGGCATCTTTTGTGGCCCTTAGTTCATGACCGGCTGCTTCGCTCTGCAGTGACCTGCTTCGATTAGGCAGCGGGGCTTTGAAAAGATGCACGTTGTTCCTTTGCCAGTCCTCCAGCTGGAAACTGTTTGGGGACTGGACTTCTCAGAATATAACTGTTGGTACTAATTTAATCTTACTCATAGCTGGTTTATATCACTTGGTGAAATGCCAAGGTTGTTCTTTTCTGGGTGTTTGTTTCTCCGCGATATTTATAGACAGCAACACTCATCCCTGTCAACCTCCATTTTGTGAGATTAAAAAGCCAAACTTTTCTTTAGCTTCCCGCTCTGAAGTGGGCTCTGTGTCTCTCATCGCTTCAATTTCAGTTCCATATTCTTGAGCACAGGTGCCCAGGCATGAGCCTTTGCCCACAGGATCCTAACACAGCTGTCCTGTACCACTGGCACCAATGTTTCTCTGTCCTCTTTGGTATGACCTTGTCTGGTTCAGCCTGAAACTGCTGCTGCTTACACTTGCGTTACAGTGCTGGCCTTTAGGACATTAGGAATGGTTTATTCACCTGGGCTGGAGCTGGAGTCCTTCAACCTGGAGAAGAGAAGGCTCTGGGGAGACCTTATAGCGGCCCTCCAGTACCTAAAGGGGGCTACAGGACAGCTGGGGAGGGTCTCCTTGTCAGGGGGTGTGGTGATAGGGCAAGGGGAATGGCTTTAAATAAAAGAGGGTAGGTTTAGATTAGATATTAGGAAGAAATTCTTTACTCGGAGGGTGGTGAGGCTCAGGAACAGGTTGCCCAGAGGAGCTGTGGATGTTGTTGGCATGTGTGGATGTGGTGTTGGCAGTGCCCAAGGCCAGGCTGGATGGGGCTGGGGGGCAGCCTGGGCTGGTGGGAGGCGTCCCTGCCCACGGCAGGGGGTGGAACTGGGTGACCTTTAAGGTCCCTCCCAGTCGAAACCATTCCACGATTGTATGAGTTTATAAATTCCTCACTGAAATCCTAACGAAGGACCACAACATGTTGTGCTTTGAAAAATCCTAATGGAGCCTTGGCAGCTCACCAGAAGTCAGGCCAGCTTTGTTCTGCTGTTCTTTCCTATTCGAAACATGTCAGTGTGGTTTGCACGGGATGAGCTGTTTCTCCTGAACTATTTTCTGAAACAATAAAGACCGAATGCATCAGTTGTAAGTCAGGGGGAATTTTACTTTGATCGGCGATGTTTCCCAGAAGTGTCAGTGGATCCAGGTCCACAGCCTCAGCAGAGGCATTCGGTGCAGACAATTGAGGTTACTGGATTGAAAAGCTAATGTTGAAAGAAAGTAAGTGGGAGTATAAAGGGAGATCCACGAAAGCCAGTGAGCAACCCAGGCGTGTAATCTGGTAATGAGTTAATGCTGCCTCTTTATAGGGGAGAAGAAACAAGGTAATTTTAATGTTCTGGCGTGAACTCAAGGTAGTGCCTCGTGGCCACGGTGCAGACTGGTAGAAGCTGCCGCACGGTTTGGGGCTTGCAGTTGCTGAAATACCTGTTTTCTGAAAAATGACAAACCAGTGCCCAAAGTGGGGAGGGGAGGGCAGGACCTGGGAGGGTGCTGTTAGAGCCCAGACACCCGCTTGGTATCCCGGTGTTCCCGAAGCAGTTGCCCGCGCTTTGTTTACTTGGGGTGACGTGGGTGTTTCGCCCTCTGCCTCTTTGCTCTTTTTTATCCATACTGCGAGTAGTGAGGCGTCAGCCGGCAGGCTGGGGGAAGCAGGGGACAAAGCTCCATCTAGTGTATGAAGTGAGGTGGCTGGGAGCTAGGAAAAGAAGAAACCCTGCAGGAGATGGCTTTCCATAGTCCAGGCAGGGATTTTGTGGGTTTCGGTAACTTGCAAATAGCATTGGAAACACTTAAATGGTGCAAGTGTTAATCGAATAACTTTGGCATTCTGCAAGCTGATAGCCATTTTCTGTGAGCACGTTTATATATGCCAGCATGTGAAGAGGTTAATATTAGATTTATTAACATTTTAAGTAGCCTATAATCAATTCTAGGCAAAACCAAATATGTGTACTTCTATTAAGATTAGGATTTGTACAGCCAGGTTATAACTCTGCAAAGACAACGAGAAGAGATATGGAAGCATAACGATATATAAAGGTAATGCTTTTAATCTAAATATATTTTGATTCTTCCTGATGTGTGCAATCTTAAACTGCAGTAAGCTTTAGATAAAATGTCTTGTCCGTTCTTACTTGCATTATTGTCTGCTCTTAAAGACAAAACAAGAACAACAAATCATCTTGTTTGTTCTGGAGGTTGCTAAAAATAGATAAATATTTTTCCCCAAGTACTTGGAAAACCAGTTGTAGTTCCTGAATGTGACTTTGCAGCAGCCACTAAAGGATGGGAAAAATATCCCCCATGTATTAGACACAGATTGGCAGCTCAGCATCGGGCAACTACTAAATTTTTAGTTAAATTGAGCAAATGGTTGTATGGCCAAAACAGGCTATTGTGATCTAATGCAGATTTTCTTCTGTAGATAGTGAAGAAAACTTCTTTTTTCCTTTTTCTTAATTTATCTATGGTGTCCCATCCTTATCCAAAAATATGCCTCCTGTCCCAGGACGTCTTGGTACCAGTTGGCAGAACTTGTCCTTGCTGGCAGTGGTGGCTTTTTGAGACTTCTGTGAAATTGTGATCCCAAGCACCTGTGTATCCCCTCCCTCCCCTTGTTTGTCATAGTTTTGAGCATATTGGGCATGTTAAGGGTTCTTAATGCTCGAGAAGGATCAGGACTAGAAGGCGGGTGAGTGAAGAGAAGGTCAACTTTTCATCCAAACCACAAAGTTGAAGTAAGGGGATGGTTTCTAGTACTAAACTCTCTGAAACAAGAAGTTAAAGGAACTGGAGGGGGTCATTTTGCTGTCAGCAGCCGCAGCTTTGCCAAGCATTTGTTTTGCAAAACGGTGCAGCTGCTACCAGGTCTGGGCTGAGAGCCGTTACCGTGAGGCTTTTTAGGGACAGCAGCGCTCGGTCGGCTGCTGGGCTCCAGCAGGTCTGGAGCTGTACAGCATTTCCAGGTGACTTTGCAAGTTTGTAAATCTGGTTGACTAATGTAGTGTTGTATAGTTGTCTGCGGTGGCCTGAAATAACAGAAGGTGGGGGTTGCTGCTCCACAGCATCGGTGGGTGCTTCCGCAGGTACTTTGCCAAGGTCATGAGTGCTAAATAAACCAGATTAAAGAAAGCTGTGTTGCAAGAAGTCATGATTAACCGTAGTCTTTGCATGATTTATTGGTTATAAACGAAGTGGCTGCCTTTATGTTATTTTTTTTTGTCCTAGTAACTAAGGCAGATGTGAACTTTTAAGTCCAGTGAAGCATTTTCTGGCTCTTGCCCCTGTTTACGTGATTCAGGAGTTTGCAGTAGTTGCACAACAAACATTGCTGTAGCTGTCAATGGAACTAGCCGTTCGAGCACTCCGCTTCTGGCAGCGCGGAAGAGATGAAGGTCTAACGAAAGGCTTGTGTATAACTTCGACTTGGCAGCTTTTTTTCAAAAAAGAAATCAATAGCTGTAATGCATTTTGAAAAGTGGGACGTAGTATTCATGGAACGGGTCTGTCTGAGCAGCTTACGCGGACGGCGTGTCTCAGCTGTCATGGAACAGCAGAGCGTGGTGCCTGCTGAGTGGGTTTAGTACAGGCTTTCTCTAGAACTGCAGCAGCTGGATTACTTTTCAAGAATGTATTTGCATGCACAGAATTGGTCCTGGTGTCCCTTCTGATGCATTTTAGGTGCAACATAAGACAGATGCATACCCGAAGGGTGACCCCAAATGAAATTAAGGCAGTGTATCAGCAGCCTCTATTTATGAGGTTTTCAAGACTTACGAATAGATAAGGAGGATCTTTTCTGTATATCTTCACGCTTTGTAAAATCAGAAAATATAAACGTTGCTTGCATGTTCTTATTTTGAATTAATCTATTCTGTATCATGTTTTTGATTTGGTATTTGTCTCATTTACATGTTAACCTAACTGCAAGTAGTTGTTTTCCTCTTCTGCTCTCCTTGTAATTCATGAGCAGTTTCTGACTAGAAAGGAGGTGCAGAATTTTATTTTACTTTTTTTAAAGTAGGTGGTGGCGGAATTGCTAGAAAAGTCCCTGGAAATGCCAATTTCCCGGAAGTCCAGCCATTCACAAAAATCTGTGGTATTGATTTAAAGGCTACAGTTCTATAGACGTCATGAACTTAAAATAGAATTTACAGCTGCTAGCGGATGGAGAGGTCCTGTAGTCCACACTTCCACGTCTTGTGCCAGCTGCGGAACAAAACTGGAGGTGAGGCTGACATGACCCACGGCACACACTTGAGGGTTGTAAGCACGCAGAAACCATTCCCATTTTGGGAAATCCCTGAGCCAGGAGTGGTTGGGGTTTGGGAGCTTGCTCAGGGAAGCTGCCTGACAGGCTTGCCTTGTTCCTATCCTGCTGGTTGCTGCCTGAGGGGTGCTCTGCCAGGCAGACTTTCAGCCAGTCTGTAGCAGGGGAAGGAGAGGCACTGTGGGGCAGGGAACCGTGTGCTGGATGTGGCTGTACTGAGGATGCTGCTGGGTCCCCTGGTAGCGTTGCAGTGTTAGCCGATGGACTGCTGGCATTTGCTTTCTCCAGGAGCCTTTGTTTGAGGTTACTCCGAGGCAGGGATTTTGCTGGTTGTATTAAATGGCCTGAGCAGGGGAGTTGAAGGCCATCTCTGCAGCAGTTGTTTGCAGTTTGGCAATGTTTCCAGCGAATGACTGTCATTTTGCTTGGCCTCAATTAGCAAGTTTGTAAACATCGCTGCTGCTTTCTTACACGGACAGCTGGAGCTTTTCCCACCTTGCTGTCTGTGCTGTGAACACCCAACGCAGCAAGAGCGGTACATCTGTCCTGCGATTGCAAATTGCAGTTGCAGTGTAAATATCCAAATGGTAAGTGAAGCAACTGTTGCTGAATGAAAGGCTTTTTCCCCCTCAGTAGTTCAGCCTTTACAGTTACATAATCATTTTGCTCCAGTAATTCTTCTACGAATAGCCAAAAATGTAGAAGAACTATAAGTAATGCTTGAAGACTAAAACTGAAGTTTGTTTAAAATGCATGGACGCTGAGGAATTAGTTTATGCAGCCAAGAGTTTTGTTAGAAAGAGAAGTTGCCAAACATACTCCCTGGTCAGGTCCTGTAATGACCAGCTAACCCTGTGGCTACAAATTGAAGTGAGAGTTTGCATAACAACTGTCCAAGATGATTTTAGAGTTCTCAGTAACATGTTAGGGGTTGTTTTTTTCCTTCGTATTTCGTATTCACTGTAATGAGCAAGTCATACACACTGATCACACAGACGCTTCACGTATTGAGCACTGAAAGTTCACTTTGTGGTTTTCATTATGACTGTTTGGGGTTCTTAATCATTTAAAGCAAATCTTTCATAAACACTTTCTCTTTTGCTTCTTAAGATCCTGTTTGCCGAGCATACCAGAATGAGGATGTCATCTGCGTGAGATGAGATTTCGAGCTGCCTTGTGTTCTTTGGAAAGAACTAAATAGCGTTGTGACAAGTGGAGTCAGTAAGCAGAAAATCAAGGATGAGCAGAGGGATTCAGACTGGGAATGGCTGGGTTCCTGCAAATCTTTAGAAGCATGGTGGCTTTTTAGCTTGGCGAGTTTCAGAGCAGATGAATGAGGGGTAGAAGCTGTGAGCACAACACATTTGGGCCTTGTTTTCTGCAGGGCTGGCTGCCTATATGAATAAACTTGCGAGCTGACTGCGTAGTGTGATAGATACGTCACTGTCTAAATCAAGATACAATGAGAAAGGGATGTGAAGTCAGATTTTGGGACTACGTAGGTACAAAGTGTCAAAACACATGGTGATGTACTTCATCTTCCCTCTTGGCGACAGCGTTATCTTCTCTATTTACTCAGATAAAAGAAGGTAAATTCTGTATTACAAAATCAAGAACTACAAAGGTTATTAATGGAGCGTTATCTCCTCGCTTTTTATTTTATCACCTTTTGGTTGTTCTAGCTATCTGGCTTTCTGTTGTAGAATGTTTTGCAAATGTGTGCAGAGTTCTTTAGAGGGGTAAGTACCGATAACAGGAAAGTGGCATCTGAAATGGCTCAAAAAGTCCTTAACAAGGCAACTATTCAGTCTATCAGGCAAAAGGCAAATTTGCCTCATGCTCTTTTTTTTTTTTCTCCTGTAATATATTCACTAAGTTTGTGACGGCTTTGTAAGTTTGAGGAAGAGCACGAAACCAGGGTTTAGTAATGCTAAGTTTTAAATTCCTTTAACCCCTTGTGGAATGTTTTTGAAGGCTCGAGGTATTTGTGTGCATACGTATCTCACCTGCTCGCTGATCTTCTGCTGAGCAGGGATTCTCCCTGTTTGAACAGAGCTGGGACGCGGTAACGAGTGTGCCCAGCCTCCACGCAGTTACGGATACACGTCCAGTTACTGCGAGGTGTGTGCACAGTGATTCCTCCGCAGAGTTTCACTGAGGGGATCTTTGAAAGCGCAGGAGTTATCTGTCTCCCAGAAAGCAGGTTGTCTTGCACCCGTCTGTTCCCTTCGTCCTTTTGGTGATAAAGATCCTGAGAAAGCTGTACTGCCACAGACAGCTCCGTCCGCCCCTCTGATGGCATTAGTGGCCTGATCAGTCCCCTTTTAATTAAAGAATGGGCTGAGTGCTTTCAACACCGGCGCATATCTCCTGTGGTGGGGTGGGGCGTGAGAAGGCCGAGCGGGTCTCAGGCCCTTCAGGGACAACACAATGCGGGGCTTTTCCTTCTGCAGCCCTGTCAGGTCGTATCCATTCCTGTCCCAGGGCAGTCTCGAGCAGTACTTTGTGCAACGAAGCAAGCCGGGCGCCGAGATCCCAACCCTGACCGCCTGGACCGTTGGGAGCCCCTTGGGGTTGCCGTGAGGCCTTGTGAGGCCCCAGCCCCTGCTCGGCGGTAGGTGCTGGATTGCACAGGTCTGCAGTGCCGGCGGGCGCTGGGCACCGCTGCCCACGCTGCTCCCGGGGATTGGAGTTGCCAGGGCCTTATCCGGAGCCACCCCTAGAGACACGGCCCTGCCAGGCCCGGCCTGACTTTCACCCAGGCGTTCTGCAAAAGCCCCTGGACAAAAGGGGGGGGAGCAAAGATGGAGGCCGTTAGAGTTGAGAGGGCCATGCCGCGCTCCTTGGCCAGCTGCTGCCTGTAAGTGACGCTTCGAGCGAGCGCCTCAGGACGGAGGTGGTGGTCTGGGAGCCAGGTGCTGCGCTGGGGAGCTGCCTGCCCCTGCCTTGCAGGAGGGGAAGGCTCGCGAAGCCCTCCCTCTGCGTGTTTATTTGTCGTTTTTAAATAATATATATGCGTATCGTCTTCTGAAAGTTCGTGGCAAGCACAAACATTTGAGCTAATGGGGGATTGTTGTGGGATAAGAACGCCACAGGTAACGGTAACGAGGCCAAACAGTTCGTGTGTCTGACAGCACCCGCGTGCTTTAGCGCTGCGTGCACACCCCGGGAGCACCTGGAAGATGCTCGTCCCTTACGGAGCTTCTTGCGGCTCCCCCTTTCGCTAGAGCTTTCTCCTTCCCCTGCTATTTCTTGGTTTGGTTTCGACACAAACAGATCTGGTGCATTTCAGTGATTATTTTAGCCAGTGTATATATAGAAGCCTTTGAAAGTTGTGTAGGTTTGTAATTATTCATCTCCCCTTTAACAGAAACGGTAGTAAAGAATTGTAAAATGTGACCTTTGCAGCTTTTATACTGAACCTCTTTCTTTTTACCTTGTTACTTAGTCCGGTGGTGGCCGAGCTTCCCAAGCTGTACTGAAAGCTGTGTCCCCAAGTAAACAGGCATTCAAGCAGATCAACTTATGGCATTTTATTAAGTCAACGCTCATGCAAAAGCCACCTCCGGAGCTTAATAATTAGTTACTGAGTGCTCCTGGGTCATGAGAGAGGTTTTCATTAAGTTCAAAAAGCATTATGTTCAGCAGCTTGTGAAGGTGTGTTTTAAAGACGGGAAGAAAAATGGAAAACTTCTAAATCGTGTACAGCTACTTAAAAAGAAAAAATCGTAGAGGATTAAATTGTCTGTCATTGTGAGTGCTGGTTGTTATCTATTTAAAGACAGGTGTATCTGCTAAACTCAATTCTGTTTGTAGCTCAGCCATTAGCTCCTGGGTAGGGGATGTCGTTGACTGTGTGCGTCGGAGGAAGAGAGCACTGGAGGGAGAGGGAAAACGTTTGCCTGGATGATGGTGGAGCAGGTGCCACAGCAGGCAGCACGTCTCTTCGAACGTGTAACTTTCAAATGCAGAAACCTTTATTAAAGAGGAAACAGCCCTTGCCTTACTGTGGAGGCTGATAAAGGTCCTGCACCATTTATGTAATTGCTGGCCTTACTGCTCTGTCCTTGACAACAAAGGACATAAAGGGGTGCCAATTTTTTTTAGCATTGATATCCCGGTTCAGTGCCAGCCAATTGGCTCGCTGAGCGGAGTGTCGCCGTAACCCACAATCAATTATTAAATTTTAGGAATGAAGTACAGAGTGCTGCTGGGAAATTGCTGGAGTAGTTTTCCTGTACCTAGAATCCCTCTCGATGGCTGAAGATAGGGGAGAAAACTTTTTATTTTTGTTGTAATCAGCTCCCTCTTATATTTACTTTTCTTTTGTCTTCTCTTTTGGTATCCTTCCCTTTTCTGTTGCTCATCCCTGTGGCAAACAGCAATGCTGACAGGCAGGTTAGATGCTGCTAACGTTTATAAAAACGTGTCTGGAGTTTTTACTGCTTGGTAGAGACACTGCAACTGGAATCTCTACAAATAAGTTGTTTTGAGAGAACCGATAGCGCTCATTGAGCAGGAGGAGTATCGGAGGGGAGTTGTGCGGGTGTCTCTTTTGATAATGCCTTCTGTAGGTCAGGCCGGGTGTTTGAATTGTTGGCAACCTTTCATCTACTTGCTTTCAAGATCAGGAGTGATGTTCTAATGCTAATATCAGATGCTTCAGTGTGGATGCCTTGCTTTTCTCCATAAATAATGATGAATGAAGTAAGGGTAAGGCGTTAAATATAAGCATTTAAATCCCGTTTCTTACCTCAGACCTCTAAGGTCTGGTGCAGCTCCATGGATTTCTGGAGGCACTACAACTTCTGCTTCTCTTGGCTGATTTCTCTGCAGGCTAACCCACTGCTAAACAGTTGGCATGGACAGAGAACAATGACCTCCCTCTTGTGTGCCATTGCTCTGCGTACAGCAGGGCAGTAGTAGGTCTTGCCAAAGCAAGTGTTTTTTGAAAGCTTGTTGTTTTTTTTTTTTTCATTCCACTTTCAAGTCTTGTGAAATCTGTGCTGCTACTGCACTCCCCTCTAGGCAAGACTACGTGTGGAGTGGCTGGAGACCTTGTAAGTAAAAGGACTGATGGCTAACTGAGAGGCTTTTTTTTTTTTTGGATGTATTTTATTTGATTCTTGTTCACCTGTGTCCAAGGAACCTGGGGCTGTGGGGGGGGGGGGGGGGGGGTCTGAAGGGCAGAGCCAGAACGAGCTCTCCAGGCTGGTGCTATTCTGTATCAGGCACAGTCTCTGCCTTCTGGCATATCAGCCAAAACCAGTGGCTTCATACCATACTGACAGGGACTCCCTCCCCTAAACCTTTTGCTAAATCTTTTTTTAATGCTAAACTCAATCAAATTCTAGTTCAGACAAACCAGAATAAATGAAAAAGCCCTGAAAAGCCTCTTTGCTGGGTAAAATTGCACAGGGTGTGGAAAAGATGAGTATTGTTTTAGCTACAACTTCCATGTGCAGCAGGCAAATGTGGGGCACAGGCTGTTGGGCTATTCACAGAACCAGAAATGAGAAGTCATTACCAAAATGTCAGATCTCCTGGACGTGTTTCTTGATGGTGTCTTCAGAATGTCTTCTGCAGAGCGTCACCCTCTGACACGTAGGTCAGCTGCGCACATACCTATCTGAAACGTTTCAGGTAGGCATTTGTCAGATCCTGTCTGAAGCCAAGTATCCCATGGCTGTTGCCAGAGAACAAGAGAGTGATGGACAAACAGGTGGTTGGTTTGTTTGTTTTGTGTGTGTTTTTAAATGAAGAACTGTTTGGAAGAGCTTTGGGTTTGAGTAGTTGGTCCGTGCTTTTAACTTGTAATTTGTCTAATAAACGTAATGTTGGAATTAAAAATAATAATTTGGAACTGGGTTTTTTAACAAATATGTGGATAATGCAAAATAATGTGTGCAAACAAGACAAGTAATGCATGTGTACTGGAGAACACATTTAATCAGTTTGTAGGAATCGAAAACAATTGATTAACTTTTGACTAGTTTGGCTTTTTGTCCGAGGAGACACAAATCAAATCACTGGTACCCATCTAGGCAGGTAGGATGATTCCAAACCGTATGGGGTCTGTAATCACTTGAGTTGATAGCAACGAAATAAAACTTGGTTTTAATCTGACCAGTTGTTTTGTATTATGTAACAGCCATCGGCATTACAGTGTGTGCATACGGTAACTAACGTTTCCCAGGCATCTGAACAAAGGATATGTAATTTAAATTTATTTAATAGAATGCTATCACTTAATGATTAATTGAATTGGCATATGACATTCATAACTAATAACTCTGTCTGTATTACACTGTGTTTATTAGACTGCTAATGGATAACTGGTTTAATCATCTGCCAATTAAGAGGATGAGTCGGTTTCATTTATTGCAATTAAATGATATCCATAACCATGTTTGCAGGAAGTATCTCAGTCGCATCGCGTATCGGTTGCATGTGTGGGTTCTGGATCTGACTGCGCAATGCCTGGGTGAGTCAGGCCTCGTATGAGAGCTCAGCGTCCACGTGCCCGGGCTCCGCACCGCGCTGCGGTGTCTCACCCTGCGCAGCGCTTAAAGGTCAGGCAGCTTTCAAAGTGCAACTTTGCAGTACACTCTTGACTAAGCGTTTAATTTTTTTTTTTTAATGTAAAAGTGAGTTTCTGATACAGTTTCTTCTATTTGCTTTCGGGAGGGTACGTGGTGATGATGCCCAGAGCACCCTCCGTTCCGTCTCGGAGCGTTGCGCAGTGTGGTGTGCGGCTGGAGCAGGGCATGGAGGCTGGGAGGTGTGAGGGACAGCCTTAGAGAATGAAATACCAAAGGGGAGCTTTCAGACGGTTTTCTGCTTCCACGTTTCATCTGCGCTGCTCTCGGTGAGTGACAGCGAACGGAAGAAGTGCCGCTTCAGCCCTGAAGTGGAAAGATGGCCCTGCGTGCGCTGAGAGCTTCCTGGTCCCCAGGTGACAACCACAGGACAGCTGAGTGTTGGGAGCGGTTTTGTTCGTCCAGTTCCACTTGCAGCGCTTGTGAAATGAGCGTCTTGGCAGGCAGGCAGGTATTGTGTAGCAGCCTCCAGGCTGTGTTTCTGGCAGATCCAGGCATTATTTAAACTCAGATGCGTCGCTGGCAATAGCTACGGTTTGACGGCACGTTGTTCCCAGTGATTCCTTCATTCAGGGCTTGGGTGCCTTCGCTGCTGAGAGCATCCTAAAACACCTGTGTAGCCCAGAAGAGCAAGAAAGTTTGATTCAACGTAGTGCTGGAGGAACGTCGGCTCTCTCAGCGTTTCTGGGCAGCGTGAGCTGGGATGAGGAAAGGGCAAGTAAGCAAATCCGCAGGGCTCCTTCCCACTTGTCATGCCATTCTTTCCTGTTGGCCATGCAGTAGCAGAGAAGGTGCTGTTCTCTGCTCTTCTCTCTATTGGGGGTGTGTGCTCAGTATTTTTTTTTTTTTAGTGGTTGGGGGTACACGATCAAAAAGGTTTGGAGACCTTTCTGGAGACCTGTAACTATCCTAGCTGTACAAATGCACGTTTCCAAACTGGAGGGAGACTTTGTGAGTGGTTCAGATGTGCGTTCAAACGCGGCTGCGGCCAGGAAACGGGCTGCTGGGCTGAGATGTGAGAATGCTCCGCCGTTAATTGGGAGGGTGGTGTTTTTACGAGTATCACAGTCAGTGACTTGTCTTGAGCAGCTAATTAGTGCGATTATTCCGCAGCTGCATTAGTTTCACCACAAAGGTTTTCTCTTGTTTTATCAAAAGGATCAGTGTCTCTGTGAGTGTTTCAACCTGACAGGTCTTAAATAGCAAGGCTGTCTCCTCCCAGCGCTCCTTCCCTGCCCCCAGAAGGCGAGCTCTCTTGATCTCTTGTGCAAGTAAGCGTGGGCTCTCCTTTTTCATTTCCCCTATGAACACGACGTTGGTCCTAAACAAATCTCACAGGCTTCTAAGCGTGCCCAAGCAGACGGGGCTCTCGATGCCCGCAGCCTCCAGGGGCTGATGCTGGCTCGCGAGCTGCCCAGCACCGCACTGAGACGCGGGGAGCAGAGGCAAGGGGCTCACAGGCAGCTCGCTCCTGGAGTGGGACAGCTGCTGCCGGCTTCCCCAGGCATCCCGTGTTCCCCTCCAGCCCGGTGTGCACTGGGTGTCCGTCCTCAGTTAGGATTAGAAACCAAGTGCCGTCATTTACACGCGCTGTGGCGCCTTCTCATGTGGATGCACGGAGTCATGGGTTCCTAGCCGCTGCTAACTTCCTTCCTTCCAAGGATGTGTAGCTTGGTATTTACCTCCCTTAATTGCTCCATCTTAAGGACGCAACAGAAATGTCTTGTAAATGGAGTTTTACTCCTGGGGGCGAACAAAGTGATGGGGTCTTTCAGGAGGCGTCTTTGCGGTTTATGGCAAACTCCTGGGTTTGTCCCGCCTTACCCGCTGGGATGTTCGGTCTGTCGAGGGCTCTTAGCAGGTGAAGGTGCGTAGTGTGTTTGCCTGGGCAGCACAACAGGCTTTGGTAAGGGTGACTGAAAGAAAGCCGTGACTGTTTGTGCTGCCTGCTCCTGCATCTCGCCGCACCCAGGAGATGCTGGTAGGCCTCAGGTGGGAGCTGCTGCTTTTGGGGTCGGGTTTCTAGCTGTGAAGAATGTCACCATCAGCAAATCCAACCCCCAGGTAGTATTCTGCAGAAAATAACTGTACTTTATTGTGCTTTTATGGAAGAGGTAGAATTTCTTTATTTATTTTGAGGTAGGTGATTAGAGCTGGCGTATTACCTATACCTATCATTAGACATGATTCATCCTTTCCATACTTATTAAAAAAAAAAAAAAAAGGGATATGAGTGCCTGCTGCTACCTATAAAAGCATTTGTTTTTCTCATGGATGGTTGCTGTAAGAGTAGTAAATCACTTTTTACAGCTGGATATTGGCATTTGGAAATGTGTAGTTGCTGCGAAGTTAAGGCAGCCTAACGCACCGCTAAGTGCCTGCGGTGGGTCGGCTCCGAGCTCGCCGTTGTGTGGTGCCGCGTATCCTCGCGGATTCTGCTCCGTGCCCCAGAACAATTCTGCAAACCCTGAGCGATGAAGGCGCTGGTAGAAGCTGAGCTGTCTCTCTCTGGTCTTCCCACAGCAATTCCGAGCATCCTGGCGCTTCCAAGCCTCCCTTAAGCTCCTCCAGCATGACCTCACGAATCCTGCTACGGCAGCAGCTCATGCGTGAGCAGATGCAGGAGCAGGAGCGTCGGGAGCAGCAGCAGAAGCAGCAAGCAGCCCAGTTCATGCAGCAGAGAGTTCCCGTCAGCCAGACACCTGCCATCAACGTCAGCGTCCCCGCCAGCCTGCCCCCCGCCACGCAGGTACCCATGGAGGTCCTCAAGGTACGTCGGCGGCTCCACCGCTCCGTGTCGTAGCTCTCATTGAAGTGGACTTTATGTGCCCTAGGGATGGGGTGACAGGTACTTTCGGAAACAAAGTCTTGCAAGTAAGCTGTGCTGTGGCTTGATTCGCAGCTTACTTTGGTGTCCTGGTACCGAAGAGTAGAAATCCTTCTTAGTTTGTGATTTTTTTTTTTCTTTACACTTTGAGATCTCGAGGGAGGTTTTGTTATAAAACTACAGTTTCTCTAGTTTTCCCATTGGAAATCATTGTCCAGTCTTTCTGGCACTTAGTGTTTTTTCCAAAGAAGATATTATTAATACATATTTAAATCAATATTTCATTTAAAAAATACATATTTTAAAAAATTTGAGTCAAAACTCATTACAAAAGAGCTCCTCAGAAAGCCTTAATCTGAAATATGGGTGAGTTTCCAGGCTCTTGCAACAAGCCTTTGTAATCCTTTTTTGCTTAAATGACTTGTTTGCTATTAGTAGCTTTGGATTCCTTGTCTTACTGGAAACTGTAGGAGCTTGTTAGTATCTCTCTGTCAAAGTAGCTTGCTTGCTTGTAGGATGTAGCTTGCTAATTACTCGGGGAAAAACTTGTTCAACTAGAAGAAAAGAGAATTTCATGCACAGGGTAAGTCTACATAGAGTAAAACAATGTGAAAATGTGTTAGTAAAAGAATGTAAAAAGTGATGTAAAAATATGACAGTAAAATTTTTGTTAGCTTTCTGAAAAGTTACTTATTTGCTCTGCGTTAGTGCTAGATCTTTTTATTGCAGTTGGATATTTGGTAATTGCTTTCAGTTGGTAAGCATTTTTTTACCAGATAAGTTAATTGAACTTGCTTACAATGCATTCTTGTACTTTGCCCATCACTGCTCTATATCGATGATGTGTATTCCAAGATTTAGCCTTAAAATAGGCTTGCAGATGCAGTATTTCAAGACAGTCTCAGCATGACTGTTTTATGGGGGAAATGTAGGGTCCTTTTATTTATTGAACCTGCATTACGGTAGTGTGTTGACAGTGCCAAAATTAATACTTGATGGGGATACTAGAATATACTCGTGTGGTCTACAGCGTAGATCTCAGAGCAAAAAGAAGGCGTTTGAATTTTGAGTTACATGTTTATTTTTTAAAGGAAACGTGTGTACAATACACTTTGAGCGTGTGTGCGAGTGTGTATACTGAGGAGTCTAAAATTAATTGGGAAAAGCTATTTTGTCTTAATGCTTGTCCACCCTGAATTTGTTAAATTCATGTGAAGGACTCCAGCGTGAATCCTTGTCCTTTGGGATCACAGAGGAAGCATCTGTCCCCATTCCTGGGCAGCATGCTTGACCCCATAGAGCGAAAAACTATGTGAGTGCATCCTTACCTGGCTTGTAAATTAAAAGTAACACCTAGCAGCAAGGCTTTTTGGCAACAGAGAGTCGTGTGTTGTAGGTAATGGCTGCGGAAACACGCAAAACGCCGTCTGACTCCTCGTTATCTACCTTTACATAAGTAACAGCCAAAATTAGCAAAACCAAGTCCTCTTGGTCTCTTGCTGGGCTTGAGAGAAGAGAGACTGGTTTGCTCACTTTTGCTGCTTATGTTTTTAGTGGAAGCAGCTAAAGATTCTTGCTTTTTTCCTTACTGATACCAGACTGGACCAACTCTGTACAAAAAAAAAAAAAGTGCTAAATACCAGGCTCGAAGTCATGTTTTGTAATTTATTTTAAACATTAAAACATTTCCTACTGATGTTTCAGTGCGAATAGGATTTTACTGGAAAGTTCATATGATTTATGATGATGATGATGATGAAATAGGTTGCTTGGCTCAAAAGATGTGTTTAACAGTAAATTGGGATCTTCCTGGTGCCGATAGGCTGACAGCCAGCTCTGGCAGCAGTAACCTGGTTCTAGTGACATCATTTCCCTGGAGCTGCTTTTTACACTTCAGTTGCTTTTAGCTGTAGACAAATTATCCATACGAGCTGTACAGAAGTTTTAATTAGGTGAATAGGGAACTACACGTGGTAACTTTATTATCCAGATGGTCTGGATTTAGTGACCTTAAAGAATGAGATGGACAAAAAGGGGATTTTTACACTTTGAGAAATGTTAATTTGGAAGGCAATTTTCTTTAAAAAAGCTTTTTGAACGTTACTACACAAATAAGGCCAAAAGTGGCAGCTGCTTTGTTGTTAGTTTTGATGATTTTTATAGAATTTAAAATCACATTAGAAAAAGAGAGAGAAGAAAAGCAACGTGTTGATTTTGTTCACTCTTTGAATTATGTAATTACACTGTGTGGCTTGCTGTGTCCCATATCTCACGATATTAGGGGAATAGTAGTTGAGTGTCTGAGGACGGTAGTTTGGAATGACTAGTTTAAAAAGAAGCTGAAACTGTTGATGAGTTTTCATTTTGTATTTGTTTTAAAGATGTTTAAATTGTCATTTAGAAACGGTACAGAAAGAAAGAGTAATACATACTAATCCATGTCACATTGCGTAGGAATTTCCAAGTTACATAATGTGGCCATTACATTCAAGGGTATATGAATAAATAGGATTTTATTTTCTTGAGTAATGACTTCTTATTGCATCATTTCTGTGTCAAGTAATGTAGCTTGACAAGGTAGGAAGTGACCTGTTGGAATTAAAATGTAGTGTTGCTTAGTGAAGCCTAATTTTGTGATGGACTAGGAACGGGGCTAATACCTATCAAGCAGTATCTCTTCTCATCTAATAGCAGGACAGTTTGTTAGGGGTTTCAGTTGTCATTTTGCTCCACTGATGTTAAATTTCACAGACATACGGGCTAGTTTCTCTTTAAGCATCTTCTCATCCGTCTCCTGCTGCTGGTTAGGTCTAATGCTACGTGGAGGTGTCACAGGAGGTTCTTTGCTTCTGCTCTGCTTCGACTTCTGGCTCTGTCTTGGAAATAGGAGAAAGTAACTTAAAATGTGTTGATTGTTGGAAGGGTCCCAAGCCCTGTTAGCGTTCGATCAGGAGCCTGATGTACACAGTCAGTCGATACTTTTTATTTAAGGAATTAACTTCTTTTGTACAGAATTCTTCTTAAAATATCTTCAATGGTTTTCTTTATAAAATAGTTTCTTCCATACAGGTGTATTATAGCTTTGTGTCCTTGATAGCAAGAAGTTGTTCCTGTCGTTGTTGTTTATCCTCCTGTCCGGCAGGATTCCTTTCCTGCTGGAGCAGAAGCACCTCTGCAGCTCTCAGTGCTGGGTGTTGCAGGGCAGACCTCTGCGAACAGATCCCCGCAGTTCTGTAAGTGGGGTCAGCCTGGTGCTGGAGGAGGTTGGGCATCAGGTCTCTGCCTGTCACCTGTGAGAGGTGATGAGAAGCTAGTCCTGCTCCCAGGCCGTCCATCCGCAGAACAGTGCTGCTGTTAGTCCTTGTGGAGCTCAGTTTGTTACAGGGGACGAAACCCTTGGCTATTAGAAATTGAGAGAATCCACCCTAGGTTTGTAGGGAAGCTGGTCTGTTAAAAAGTTTTCCCATAGTGGGTCTCAAGCTTCATCTGTTAATGTCTTCCTTCTTGATATCACAAAATCGTTTTTACACCTGTAGTCCTAGTATGTGTGCTGACCCTTATGTCTGGGAGCATCCTCGGCCTGCAGAACTGCAAAGTAATTCCTTTGACAGCATTACCAGGTCAGGCAGGATTGAAAACGTCACCAGTGGGCAGCAGACATCCATCCCAGGTTTTCTTCTGCCTGGGGTCCCAAACGAGCTGCAATACCTCCTTTTCAAAGTCTACAACCAACCGGTGTTTACTGCATTTCCGCTCTTGCTTTGTTATTCTTTGCCCATCTCACGGCAGCGTTGCAGGCTGATCACTACTGATGCCAGAGTGGGTCCATTCACCCACCTTACTGCCCCCCCTGGCACTGCTGTAGCTCACGCTTATCTTTCTCCTTCCAGCAGCTTTTCCAGAGTCAACAGAAGCGCAGCGGCGCAGCCGGGCTGTCTGGGACAATGCGGGAGGCCCGGCTGGCCTCTTGCTTTAACCCTCGTGTCATTGTTCATTCAGGTTTTAAATGCGCCACCACGATAAGCTCTTTGCATCAGATACCCTGTATTTCTTTTGAAATGCCAAGCATGCCTTCTGAGTGATGTTAATGGCTATGGACAAGTATCAAAAAATGCCTCTTCCCAGACCTTTTCCAGCGTGCCCTGTTACGAAGAGCGACCTGTGATGTTAATGTAGTCCTTCTGCTTACCAGGGAAGGCTGTGCAGTTAGAAATAGTATTCCTGGTGTAATAATTACCATGAGACTTCATTGTATGGGAGATCAATCTATCTGTCCTACAGTCCTGTAGAACAGGAACAATGGGATGTCAAGATAAACGTGTGGTAGCATCTGCTACAGTAAATGTGTGTTTGTGGAAATGCTTATCTGATCAAAAGTTAAGTTAATCGAACCTGACAATAGCAGATAGCGGTGTGTGCCAGTATGTTAAGCAAGCCTGGCACGTATTTGTAACTCGGAGAAGTGATTTGCCAGACCAGGTCTTGCCGAACTGCAGATACAACACAACAGAGTCGGTGAGTGTAACTTCAGCCCACAGCACGTTCTTCAGAAAGAAAAACTTGCTTTTAACCACAGAACCTCTAAAGCCTGTCTTAAGCCTTCACGTAAGTAAGATATCTCTCGGGCCTTCAATCTTTTGCTTGCTTTGTGGGTTGTAAGCTTCTCCAGAATGAGAACTGGCTCTAACATCTGTGGTGAGTACTAGAGGTAAAATGTAAACTCTTGCTCAACGCAGAGGTTATTGGATGTTAAACATGCGTGGAATTCAAGGGGGCAACGTACTTCTGTGTACAAGTGTCTGACTGCTTGACTGCTAGTGCAAACCCTGCCTTCACCCTTCATCCCAAATCTCCTTTTCCTGTGGGTGTCAGTGTGTGTGTTGCCTAGGTTGTATCAAACCCTGTCTCAGCCCAAGTCAGTTTAAAATAAAACCACCTTACCACCCTTTACTGGTTGAGCCAAGGAGACGGAAGGGGTCAGTGCTGGTCACTGTGGTTGTGCTGGTTGCCTCCACAGCTCCCTGGGCAGCAAGCAGAGCCCGGAGCCCCCCACGGCGCTGAAGGCTGGGGGGAGTCATGTGGAGGTCTGGGGAGGCCTCTGTCGACGGCTTTGACAGACGTTAAATGTTGAAATGTGAAAACTCAGATCTGCTTAAAGTAATCTTCAGGCATTATGTACGCTCGCAAATATTTCAGTTCTTCGGCTAGTTTGGCAGCATTATTCTCCGAGGGGCTGAACCTGTGTAGTGAATGAATTCAAAGTGACAAGCTAGAGACATTCCTGCCATTCAGGAGAGGCTTAAGGAATTTCTTATTGGCTAAATTACAAATATGCAGCGTTTTGCCCAGCACTGCATGGCAATTTCAACCTGCCTGACCGTGACAAGATTAGCGCTTTTCCTCCCCCTCCCCAGCAGTTATATTAAGGGGAAAAAAAAAAAAAAAAAGAAATTAGATTAAGAAGTACCAGGCAGAGATGCAAAAGCTTGAAAGAGTAAAAACCAGCCTTACCTTGAATGATTCTGTCTGTCATTGGATTGGTGCCTTAATTAGCCCCATGTCCTTTAACCTCTTGAGAAATAAGTAAGGGATAAATTTGGGGATAAAGACAAAGACGCCCAGAGATTTACCACACACCGCTAGGTAATTCATCAAGGAATGCTGGTAATTAGCCCTGCCTCTTTCCTTTCTGGCTCATTTAATAAAACTGGTTGATTTAAAATAATGCCTGCTGGTTCATTATCAACTACTTTAAGAGCCAAGTTATGAACTTGAAACAAAAACCAGTATTGTGTTGTCTGCGAAGGGCCTGGTGAGTCTTTTACTTTAAAAAAAAAAAATGAAATAAATTACTCAGTCTCCCCACCACCCCCTACTATATAATTAAATATTATTTTGTGCTTGGATTACCATTTGGCTTTTGGGGTGTATTTATTTTCTAGCGTATGCTGCTGAAAAGCAGAGAGGAGAAAAAAATTCAAAGATCTTGAAGAGGAACATGTCAGGTTGTGTTAAGACAGCGTGGCCTGATGGAATTCAGCTGAACACTGCCCTCACAGTAGTAGTGGGTCAGCTGAGGAGATGGGTAGCTGTTTTAACTCTTTATCCCTCAGAGATAGGTGCCAGCTTCGTGTCTTGTTCTTTGACCAAACGGGTCCATTTTAGCAATGCACCTCTGTACTGCTTGCAGTGGAAATCGTCCCTGAACTGAGGATGGAACACATCTGCTTTGTGTTTCCTTAGGAAGATATTCATGCAGCATTCTTCAGTTAAAAATATTACAGAAAAATCTTTTTTTTTTTTCATTTCTTTACACATAGAAGAGGCATTCCTCAGAAATGAAATGAGAGGGTCAAGCTAGAATTGGATCACTAGGCTGCTGTCTTTTACTTCTCTGAAGAACAATTCTGTGTGGCAGCATCCACTTAGGATTTCTTACATCATCAATTGCTAGCCGGTGGATCTGGTTAGTTCTGTCTGTCTGACTTAGAGAATTAAATTATTATTACTGTAAATCTTCCTTTTAATAATTAACGACAGGCTCAGATTGCAACACTCCTGAAACTTGTGGGCTAGAGGAAAAGTAGACTGTGCTAGCATTCTGCTTAGATCTTGAATCTGGGGCTTGTCTGATCTTGAATCCTTCAGAAGGCTTTCTGAACCTCTTGTAATTCATCAGTACCTTCAGGGGCAGACTTGCTTTAGTGCAAATAAGGAAAAACATCCTCCTGGCTCGTCATGCATGCATCCCCTCTGCATCCCCATGGCTGGTTCTTCTTCTTGGCACTTGTGCTCCAGTAAGTTTTGTTGTGACCCAGCAAAACAGCCTGATTTTAGATGCTTGGCAGATTGGGAAATGAAATAATCCATCCGGTGGTCGTTGTGGAATCATTATCCTGCCAATCTTTAGTTCACAGCAGTTCTGCTACCAACTACAAAAATATCTTGCTGCCTCCGAACATTTCCATGGAGAGTGCTGGTGGGATATTGGGGTGACAGCTCGGTCCTGCAGGCTGTCACTGGCACTTCCATTGGATGCCAGTTTCACATTTAACCTATTTGTTATTGTGAGACTTGGTGATATATTTTTGTAGTTGAATTGTCTTAGAATTATGTACAAACTTTCAAGCTTGTAAAGATACGGAGCACAAAATAGAGTATCTTTAAAAACATAATAAATCAAAAAGAGCTATTTAATTACCAGTGTTTTTTGCAAAGTTAGAATGTCCCAGCCAAATGAATAATTTGGGTGTCCCACATCCTACTCTTATCCTTTCAGCATACTGGAACAACGTTTTAATTGTGGACCTCTGTGATTTAGTGTCCTTGACTTGCTGATTATCAGTAGGCTGTGATGTCTCAGGTAGTTCTTTGAAAACCCTTGGATAATTTATCCAATTTAAACAGTTTCTTTTTATTTTTGAACATGACCAGAAGCAGCATGCCTTTCAACATCGATATTACAGTAATTAAGCTAGCAGATGAAATGCTGTAAGCACTGGAGAACGCATTCAGGGGTGTCATTTCTTGCATTGCACTATCATAATCTCTCAGCAGATGGCATTATGGTTTCCAAGAGCATCTATTTCTTGTGGAAGCTCTCAGTTGCTGTTGAAGCTGCCTTTCTAGACTGTTCGCTTCTCTGGAGGCTAACAGTCAAGTGATAGAAACTGGTTTTCACACATCATTCTAATCGTGTTGTTTACATTGTATTTTGTTTCCACCAACTCATGTCCCAGAGGTGTCTTAAAGCCGTTGACCAGTTGTACGCCCTACACAACAGTTACTACATGTGGAAACAAATTGCTGCTAGAAAGTCTGTGGAAGGTAGGCTCTCTCTTGAAAGTAAACCTGCTACTGGCATCCAGTGGAAGTAGTAAACTTGTTCAGCAAGCAAAGCTGGAATGCTTTAAATAAATAAAATAAAAACTGGAACATGCAATGTATCCAAAAACGAATACGCTGAAGTGAGCAGAAATGCATCTTGTGTTTAAAAAACACAAACAAAAAAGCAATGTTTTAAAGAGTATTTTTTTCAGTCCTGGGGCAATGTATTCGTATCTATCTGTCTCTTCCTTCTGAACATGGAGAGAGGCAGATCTGCTCCCCAAAAAGCGTCATAAGCTATCGAAGGGAGTTGTGTGGCCTTGATAGGAGGGCTTGGGGTCTCAGAAGGTGCTGGGCACCCAAGCATCTTTAAAGGACTTGGAGTCATTGCTGTAAGCTCTAGAAAATCCTCACAGCGATTTTGGGAGTGTTTTTCCCTCCCTATCTAACACTGACTTTTTTTGTTTCCTAGTTAGAGTGAAAGGCCTTCCAGTAAGCTGCTGTGCTCAGTGCACTTGTGGTGGTATAAAAGCAGAAGTTATCCAGACTCCGAATCAGGAGTGAACTAGGAATTTGATAGGAAGTTTGTGCATCAAGGGGGATGAATCTGTTTCTGGCTTTCTTCCTAAAAGTCACCTGGAAATTCCTAGCTGAAACCATCAAAACTTTACGGACTTCGTGGCTGATTCTGAACAAGGTTTCCCGTTCTTTTTAGAGGAAGAGATAAGCAGGGAGCAAGTGGAAATCCTCTTTTCAAATCCAGTGGAGCAGAGCTTCTCTTACTGCTACTGCAGCCCCGTGCGAACTGGGGCTGTGTTGCTGAAGCCACGTAGTGCTCTGCTGTCCTTTCAGAAAGGGCTTTGAAGTTTGTTCTTGTCTTGTTAAACAGCAAATTCTTAGAAGTGAGACTTAGTTTTAAAAAATACGCCAGTTATCTCTATCGTAACTCAATAATTTCAACTATTTCTAGTACTAATCTAGTACTACTTGACTATTTTATGGAAATTATGCCTCTTGAAATCTAGTTGATAGCCATGCTGACATGACACAAATCTGTATAAAATCTACTTTTAAGGGCTTTGGAAGTACTTGTAGGCTTGTTTAAAATGACCTCTGTGAAACTTAATCCCCTCTCCCCACCCTGCCAAAATGGATTTTCATTTCTGAACAGTACTTTAAGAAAAAAAATTATTTCTGACTTAAATTTGAAATAATATAGAGTCCTGCAAATTTGGCACAACCTAACAAAATTGGGCTTCCTGACTCCCGCTGAAACTATAGTCCTCTGAAATACCACGATAGGCTGGGTCTCAAAGAAACAGTTTGTTAGGGAAGAAGTAAAGTGACCTTGAATGAGTCAGCAGTTGTGTGCAGCAGTCGTAAGCTCTCCGTCCTTTCTGCTTTTCTAAAAGGAAATGAATCTTGGACCACAGGCACCATTCATTGTGCAGCAGTTAATGGGCTCCTTTCACATGAAAGTTCATATATTCCTTAAGGGTGCAGCCCTGTATGGTTTATTGTGTAAAAGGAAAAATAGTATTTAATCATGCTACTGTGGCTTTTCAAAAGAGTTTGTGCTTTTCTAATGTATATTGGCTTTTTGAGGGAAGAAAAGTGGTGCCTTCTGCTCTGGAGTGCTTCTTATTAAATTAAGTGGGTGCTCTGCGCTAAGCGATGCTTCCCATGTGGATTGCTGCTCAGAACTGCCTTCCTCCTCTCTCTGCGGTATTTAATGTAAGGAACGAGGGGACAGCTTCCAGACAAGGCTTCTGCCTGAGTCAGGCTGCTCCCAGGCTTTATGCTTAGAAAGTCTCTCTGGGTTTCCACCTTCTCCAGGAACTGGTATTAATTCCACTTATCCGCTTCAGTTGAGGCTGCCAGGACCGGCTCGCGGGGCTGCGGTGGTGGCGCCCGGTCCCGATGGCTCCGCGTGGTGCGAGTGCGCGGCGTCGAGGTGCTCCTCCAAGATGCAGTGAGAAGCGTGACTGCCATGGCACCCGGGGAACAGCAGCAGGGAACTGTTAGGGCACCGCAGCTCATCTAGCACCACATTTATTTCTCCAGTGCTGCAATTCCCGATAACGTGCCTCAATTAACTATTGCTTCCAGCTGTACGTAAGCAGTAGGCCACCAGATGGGGTAAGGCAGAAGCAAAATTGGCTATTATTCAACCTATTGCTTATTTACGCCCATTTTTGGGGGGTACAGTTCTGTGACACGTGGACTTCTGGCAGCAGAGGTGGCTGATAGTGTTCCTTGCAGCCCTGGTGGCCTGGAGCGTGGAGCAGCAACGTGCTTTGGAAGTCAATTCCCCGTTGTCCCCACTTATTACAAGTTAGTTTATTTTCGCAGAGTGCTGTTGATGAGCACTAATTACATTCGTGTCAGAGGAAATTAAACGAGAAGCCGTCGTGCTCTGCAGCCGCTACGGAGAGCTCAGCCTGTGAGAGCGGTCCCGGGCCGGGCCGGCAGCGGCGGCCTGGGGCGCACGTGGTGTCCGCAGCCGGTCCCTGGCGGCGCCCCGTGTCCCGCACCACACTGCTGGTGGGCGCACACCGAGCTGTGGGGGCCTTGGTGCCGGCTGCCACTAGGTCTGCTGGCCTCCAGCTCCCTTGCTTTATTCCTCTGTTCAAACTTTCAGTTAAAATCAACGCGGTTCGGTGTGTGCCTATTTGCGTTTTTAAAGCATTAAGATCTCAGACTATTTATTTCATCCTGTAAAATAACGATATGCTAAAATGGTTTTATACTCGAAGTATAAAAAGGGGTAAGGAAGGTGGAGGGATTGAGTTAGGATCTAGTTATTGCACATCTAATCTTTGTCTCCATCTAATTGTCCAGACTCTGCTTGTCTGTAGCTGGGTTATTCTTCCATACTCTCTTAGGAAGCTGAAACTTTGTGTACGTCATCAATCAGTGGTGACAAGTATGTTGTGATAAACATGCCGTGTTGCCTGTTTTCCAGTGGCTAGAGGCGATACGTGTGTTTTCCACACAAATATGGCTGTGCTGGAAGGTGCAGTGCCTATTTCCCCTTGGGAACCGAGTTCTGTTCTTGTAGCAGCATTTGAAGGGTTACACCAGTGTGGTTTAAAATAGGATTCTTTTGAGACCAAGCCTGGAGGCCCTGAATGTCTCTCGCAAGAGACGTTTTGATCTTCTGACAAAACCAATACTTCTGAATTTCTTGGCAATACTGATCTGCAGCTAACCTTTGGAGAATCGGGACGATAACACACACCCGTCTTTGTATCTCATAAAGCGCCTCTCCTGGTGAGCTGTTATTTGTGCTTTTTTGAAGTTCAGATGAAACCCTTGACAAGAGCTTTCTGTAAAATGTTTCGGAAGGTGGAATTAGTGTGGTGCCATGCCACAAAATGTGATTTGAGTCCCATCAGGAGAGTCGTAACCCTGCCATCAGTAGGACTGCACCCAGCGGAGCATCAAGAGCTCGCAGGCCCTTGCTCTTGTACAGAGTCAGTGCTGAAAAGGCTGCTGTTACCGGGGCACGGCTATGTGCTGGACAAGCCAGCTTTTCATATAGCACACTTTTCACAGCCTCTCTTTTAAGTATTCCTGATTTAAAAAAAAAACGTGCTCGTGCAACATCTGTTGAAGTAATGATCCTGACTGCACTTGTTGGTTACGGCTGGCTGAGCGGAGCCAACCGCGGCTGACTGAATTGGTGTCGAAAGCTTTCCCCAGTTCAGGTGATGGTGCTGCGAATGCTCCACCCTCTGGCCTGTCAAGGGTCACTTATGTGGACAGGTGCTTCTCATTTCACAGTGTAACTGATTATTTGCCTGCCATATGTGAAATAACATGAGGAGAAGGGTTTTCAACAGCTCATCTCTGTGAGACACGGAGGGGCAGGTGTGCGGAAGGTTACAGAAATGGCCGAGCGGCTGGATGTTGTTTTTGTCGGTATAAAATAGATCGTGATGCTGTATCTCGGTGTATGTAGGGCCCGAGATCTTTAAAGGGCTGAAATGTTGCCATCCTTCTTTAACAAATGAGCCTACCATAGTCTTGTGTGTGCTTTCTCCGTTTTTTTTTTCCTCCTGGGAGCCAGAAGATAGCCACCATCTGGCTGTTACGGGAATAAGATTGTGGGCTGTAAAGGTGAGGTCACACAACATTACGGCTCTTTGCCTTTAATACATCCTGGTGTTACAAAAGTGTTAGGGCAGCATTCCTTTAGCTAAGAAACAACTAAAACACTAAATTTCATTGTGGTTTAAGATGAGTGCAATAAACATACTTAATTTCTTACTGCTGTTACCTTTAATCTCTTGTGGCTACTGTGATGTCTGCTCTAACACCTTCCTTGTGAGTGAGATGTCAGGAAATAAAATATGTAATGTTGCTTAATGGAAGTGTCAGGGACATAAGCACTCTGCTTGCTAGGAAAAGCCATCACCTGTCAGCAGTAATGCTGACAGCACAGTTCTCAGCTTTGATGCTCTGTGGCATCAATTCGGCTGGCTGGGTTAATTCTCCTCTAGAGCGGAGGCTTGCCTCTGTGTAAGGGCTGTACGCACCTTTGTGGCTTGCCAAAGTACCAAAAACAAAATCCCAATTCTGGTATTTAGCAGAATGCTTCGGATCGTAGCCGGTTGAGTTTGCATGAAGGTGACTTGGGTTGTCTTACATTAGCGAGCACGATGATCGAGCACTCCGAGGTACTGAAACTGCCTTATTACAACTCAGTAGGTTTTAATACAGTCATAAATAACATCACAGCTCGTTGAACAGAAGGATAAGAATCAGGCAGTTCGGTGGTAAGCCAGCTTGCATTTCCTTCACTTAAAAGAACTCAGCAGTTTAGTATTATTTTAGGCTGTTTCTAATGATCATATTAGCAGCGTGAATAAAACGGGTGCATCTAGACTGCTTTATTCTGCTTCTCCAGATCTTCCATATTGGGGCTAACATGAGACATCATAGGCTGTAGGCGAAGTATTATAGAGCCCAGCAAAGTCTTTCTATTTTTTTTATTAACTGTGACATTTAGAAGCTCAGGGCATTTTAATGGATAAAACCGTTCTGAATTAACAAAATCTTCATTCTGTTGCTAATTTTTTCTTACGGCGCTACATGTCTGTCATAAAGCAGATAGCTTCCAAACAGGCGCGTTCTTAAACAAGTGTCCTTTGTGCTGTAGAGTGTGGTGCTAAGTGATTTGTTAAAATAAATGGTCCTTTCAAAATTATTATGACTTTTATTTTTGGGCATTCCTTTTAAAGTTATAGTAGGAAGGTCTTCCAGTTAGTGGTACAGGCCAAGCACAGCACGCACTGTGGTGTTCGTTGGGTTTGGCATTCATGTTTTCTCTCTTCAGACTTCACTTGTGAGCAGTGGCATATCTTGGTATGTGCTTTGTCAGTGGCCTTGGGAGCATGCTGCCAGTCTCACAGTCCCCGTGGATTATGTGAACAAAGAGTGTAGCAGTATTTCACCTGCATCATTTTAAAATACGTGCGCAACAAGCGTGGATGTCCTGTTGGTGTGCAATGTGCCTCTCCAAATTAGTTTTTTTCCTCTTGAATATAATAATCCAGGAGTTGTATTTGCACTTACAAATAACTTCTATTCAAAAAAGGGAAGGACACAAGTATGGTTCTGTTTGTGGCTTTTGGCTGTTCAATATATTTTGATCTAGTGCCATCTTTACATCTCTTCCTATCTTGCATTCCTTTGCAGCATGTTGAAATTTCGTAAGTAACTACTTGGATAGCCTACGGGCAGCACTCTGAACACCGCTTCTTTCTTACAAGCTGGAGCTGAGGATTTGAAAGATTTGCAGTCAGACTTAGACCTTACTTGGCCCCCAAGTACTGAAGATAGTGTTCCTCTACACCGGCAGTTATCTGGGCTCAAACTTCATCTCATGTGCTATAAAATCGAGCAAGCTTTCACAAACTTCGTACTAACAAATAAGACTAGTGTTGAGGGTAGGGAGTTTTAAAACGTTATGAAAATAATGGTTGGTTGGTTGGTTTTGTTTGCTTTCATCTACAGTTTGAGCAAAATGGCCAGTTTTAGCTTAAATTCCACCTGTGAAAAGTCAGTGTTTCATGATATGCATGAAGACAAGCCCATGTGGGGACAAAGCAGATTTACTGGATTAAAATCTGTCACGCTTGGCAACTGTTTGACAATGAGTGACCCTAGCAAAACAGGGCCTGGGGAACGGCGCCTCTCCTCACCTCTGGAAAGTGCCTCGGAGCCCTGCAGGATTTGAGGAGATGCACGTTCCTTCTTTTTGCACAGCTAAGTGCGTGCTGTCTCTGCTGTGAGCTCTAGAAATCCATCCAGAATCTCTAACCCTTTGTACACGTGAAAGTCGATGTGCTTTAAGTCGTAAGCTGACCTGTCAAGGCCCTCCTGAGAATGAGTGTTGCTGTTCTGCATTTCTTCCTTGCCATCAGAAATGCTGTGGAACTAAGTTGTTTGAAGCCACCAGGTTCTACAGCAGATATGCAGTGAACCAGGGGACTGGAAGGGAAATATTCTGTTGTGCAGGCATAGCAGGGGTTACTGAGGGCTGGAAAGGTGTCGGAATTGGTAACTCCTGTGAAATGTAACTGATAGGCTTGCTCAGGCTCTAAATATGTGACTGCAGGTCAAAGCTGGCACTAGCTAATGCAGTGCTTGGCAGCCTTGGGAAGAAGATAAGGTTGGACAAATGTTCTTACCAATCTGAAGTGACTCTTTCAAGTCAATAGTGAACTGTGTTAAGAGTGGTCTGGATAAATCTTAAGTCTGTGCTGCTATAGGAAGCGTGGATGATGGCACTTTGGCTATGAAAGGCTTTCCAAGGAGAAGCTGGGAACAGAGGTGGCTTCAGACCATCCATACTGGCTTTGGGGCAACTGAGATGTGTGATCCTACAATTCTGCTTCCTCTGGAGCTGACGTGTCTCTGCCAGGTCTTACAAGAGGTCTTATGGAGCAGCTTTACATCTGTCATTGACAGTTCCTGTATGGGAGAGTCTTCTCTTTCATGCCCTAATGTGAGCAGTCTCAAGGCCTGTAGTGCAGATGAGAAAGGAGGATGTAGATTTGAGGTGCTTAAATCAGTTTTTTTACCTTGGCAGTAATTCAGGCTTGCTGGTCAGATGCAGTTTTGTGACCGATATTTTTGTCTGCCAGTCATAAAATATTTACACTCTGAAGCACCTGGTATAGGTGAAATCGTAGCAAAGATTTGTGTCTGAGGTTTTATGGAGTCAATTACTTGTCTGTCCTGAAATGTTGAAAAGGTTTCTGGTACCTACCCAGTAACTATAAAAAATAAAAATTTATGGCGTGTATGCCAGAAAGTAATCAGCTGAAATGTTCATTTCCTAACAGAAAACTGTAGCAGTTCAAAGGATGAGATTCTGTCTGAAAACCACACTTACGGAATGGCAGCTAGCAAGCCACTAACCTGTAAATTACACCAATTCCTGTCATCTTAAGCAAATTGGTTAACCTCTCTTTAATTTCTTTAGATACTCTTATCATGTGCTCCTATAGCTAAAGCACAGGTTTTAAATACCAATCACAAAAACCTCGTTCTTTTTTTGTCTGCTTCCATGTCTTCCCCGTAGAGGAAAATGTCACGTTACACAGAGGAGTTTTTGGTGATGGGCAAAACAGTTCTCAGTTGTGTAAACGATGTTCTTTCTGTACAATGTGCCTTTTCATTTTCATAACTGTGTGTTTGAAGATGACTGTTGGAACCACTTAGACTGCAATCACACTGCTGGCTCTTAAATGGCTTTCTTGTACCTGCCTTGATTTTCATGTTCAGAGTGTGTTTTGGATGAAGTAAGTAACCAGAGCGTTTTATTAAGTGTTAACAGATGCAATTTCCTTGCTTTGGCTATGTCCTAAGATAAAATACTGAAATAAACTCCTCTTCGCACGTCATTCCCCAGTCAATAAAAGTAACTTTTCAGCTTTCTCCACTTCTGGGCTTTTTGGTCAGTGTTGTCCTAGTCATTGCCCCTGGGTTATGGACTGAAAGAAAGGGAGCAAATATGCTCTAGAAAAGATGGAGAGAAGGGGAGAACAACAGCCAAAGAAGTTATGAAATAGGTTTATCTGTTTCTGAATTCCCAGTTCCCCTTGGGAATGATATGTACTCCAACCCAATCGACTTCTTTTTGATGATATTTCAAGTGAGGTAACTGTTTCATCCTGGAGGACTGGAAAGGTTTCAGAAAGCAAGAGGACTGAACTTCTAATTTGAAGCTACTTCAGACCACAGATGTCCTTAAGGGGAAGAATGTGATGTCATTGCTTAACGTTTGAATGCTGCATGTGGGAAAATGTCTTTGAGAATGAGTTAAACCATTGTCTTGCTGGATATTTGAGTTTCTCTGAGTTGGATACTGTGAGGGTTCTTCCTGGCATTGCAGTGAAACCCATGATCAATATTTTAATGAAATAATTGAAATTGTATGTGGTGCTCAGGATTTCTAGGCATAATAGGCCAGTCTGTGGTGAATACTGTTTGCAGAATATTGAATCTGGATTAGAAAGCCTAAGGAGAATAAAGGCTTTTAAGGCTGGGTAATAATGGTAACTCACGCTACAAGAAATCCCCCTTGAATGGTTATTTATGTTTAAGACTAATTTGCCAGCTGCTCAAAATCAAGTTAACTATGTATACGTGCTTTGACAGTAAAATGCAGTCATCTTGATGTAAGAGGCAGTAATTGATTATCTTTCCTTTTGTTGTTCTCAGACTTTTTTTACCTCATGTGAAACGATAAACACCTGGTTTTGACTTTATTCAAGGACCTAGAAAACAACTTGCTGCTAATCCCTGAAAGTGATGGGTTGAATCAGCTTTAAAAACAAGACTAGCTGTGAAGGTCTGGACTAGGGTACTGAACTGGCTTTCTGGTGCAGGGAACCTAACTGAAGCCAGTAGAGTAGCTCTTGCAAAACATGGCGCTGGATGTGCTTTTATATGATTTTTCTTTGGGTACCATTAATTGTTAAAGGACGCAGAATTTTAACCTTTCTTAAAAATCCCATGACACTTAGCTGTCTAAGCAACAAAAAGTTCTATTGAACGGAGAAAACCGACCAAAAAGTATTTTATTTGTAATTATAAACTGTAAGTCCTAAGGCAATTTACTTGAAACAAATAGTCTTTTTAATTAAAAAAAAAAATAAAAATGTGGGGGTGAGGGGAAAAATTCTTCCTCCCACTTTGGTTAGCTGTCCTCTCTAAATCTTTGCTATGTTCCTGTGCCCAAGCCTGTCTCTGCAGAAATGAAGCATTAAGTGGTTTGGCTGTGCTTTCACAGAAAGGTTCAGTGGTGTGTTTTGATGAGAAGAATCTTCTGTGTGATTCAGGCAACCCAAATGTGCTCCTTCCCTGCCTGTGGGGGACCAGGGAAATGTTGGGCAGCCCAGAGCTGTCGGCATTATGACAGGTTATCAGGAGACTCTTGCAGATGTACCACCACAGCTGAGGATTGGGGCCCCTTCAGCTTTGCTGGTTAACTCCTTGTTTGAAGGGTTAATAATCCACTTTTTCCTCAGAAGCGGGTGCTGTATCTCTTGGAGGATACAGTCCTGTCGAATTGGAGGAGGAAAGCAGGGGAAGCTGTTCTGACCAGCAGGGTCTGAACTCTCGCCACACGCTAGCTCCTGCTTGAAGAACTAGGCCTGGCCATGGCCTAGGAGGGAAGCACGGGGCGTTGCGCTTCTGGGCCTCGGTGCAGGCACGGCTCGGTGTGTGCCCCACCACAAGGAGTGGTGGAGGTGTGATACCTGCCTGAACCGTGTGGAGATGCTTTCCTTCCTGTGGAATCTGCTGGCTTTGTTGCACTGCCCTGAGGAGTTGGGATACCAATGTAACATGCCCCTCCATTCCGAGATTGTGTGTTCTTTTATTCAAATGTGGAAGTATCTTGGATCAGCTACAGACTGAGAGGAAATGTTTTCTCACCGAATCTCTCCTTTGCATCATTTCAGAGCAATTTAATGACAGAAAAGGCAGTTCTGTGTTCTGCAATTCACTACTGGACTTGTGTGAGAAGGTGACATGTCCTTGGAGAACCGTGCATAACTAGCAGAAAATGACCACAATTCTTCTGGTAGTTTTTTCTGTAAAGGCAATAGAGAGTCTTTGCTGCTGCTGCTGATTTGAAGTCCAGACACCTGACAGTAAATGCATTTCCTCAGAGCCAGTTCTTACCAGTGTATAACAAGATTTTTAAAAAAAAAAAAAAGTGGTCCAGTGGATAAGTTTGTTCAAAATACTTCCAGAAGACTGTGCCTTTGTGTCTGAACCAAAGTGACGTGTGGTGTGTCAGGAATTAAACCAGCTAGGTTACAATCTGTCTTTGCAGTTCTGCTGCATGTAAATCTGCAGTGCTGTTTGTCTAGCAGTTATGTTCCCTGTAAGGAGGAGGAATTCCCTTCACCCCCAAATAGCAGAAAATAGCCTCTGAACTCTTGCTGAAGTCTGTTGCCCCGTGCCAAAGAGGACGCACTTGTCAGTAAGGTTAGAGAGATCAGAGAATAGTTGCACTTCTGGAATTGGTAGAAATCTGATAAAAGGGAACCGAAATAACTTCGGAGGCAGAGGTAGGTAAGGTTGATGTGATTCTTGAGAGAGCTCTGCGGGGCTATTCTGTAACAGTAAAAGCCTAACACAAAAGCTAAATGCCCAGCCTTACTTCCTAGTTTCTGATGAAAAGTTCTATCAGAAATGCCAGTTGGCTTCCAAATACGTTCCAGCTGAAGTAAAAATGCTGCATTTTCATGCTCTTGTTGCTCTTCTCTCTACTTAGACACAGGATTTTATTTGTGTCATGCTGCTAATAAATGATACCCTAATGTCTGCTGGAATTTAAAAGGAGCTGTGTGCTTTCTGAAACTGAATTTCGCTCTTTTTTTTTTCTTGCCTTCCCTGCAACAAAGGCCAGCACAGCCTATTAAAGAAAAAATTATGGAGTAGCAGAATAAGGCAAAAAACTAGGGGGAAGATGTGTTCTTTTCTAATGTCTATTTAGCCAACAAGAGCAACGCGTAGGCAGCGTGTGTTTCAAAACTTGCTGTGTTGTGGAGTCAGTTCGGGGTATTAGTACCTCTGTAAATTGTGATGATACTCGCACATTTCGCGAGCTCTCGTATCGTCAGCCTGCAGGTTCAGACAATAGGGCCGTGCGTACGGTCCTTACAGCCAAATGGCAGACTGCTAATACATCAGCCCGGATCTGTTAGATGGTGTGCGGGATCCCAGCTATGCCTTTCATTGTAAGCTTTGTTACTGCTAATTTGCTCTTCGGGCATTTCCGATAAAGAAGTTTTGGTGCCTGACCTCAGCAGTGAGAAGGAAGAGGAGGACAAGGCGTGCGGGTGTGCGCTGGGCGAAGCAGGGACCTGGGGCACAGCGCAGAGCACTCGTGCAGTGAGCATGGGGAGCAATTTTGTGTCAGTGGAGATGTGGATCTTGGAATTTTGCTCGTCCCTCTCCTAGGAGCATGGATCTGTGGTTGATGCAGAGAGGAGGCTTAGTTCTGTCCCTCCCGCTGGCTGAGGGAGCACAAGGGGTTTCTGATGCTGGGGAAGGAAAAGGACTGTGTGAATACTGTAAGATGAGTAAGGCTTGTTTTTAAAATAACGTACTCTAAGATAAGGGTTACGAAAGTGAACTCATTTGCTGATAACTTTATCTGCTTGGAAGATGAAAATTTAAGTGAAAAATAGGCTTATCTGGGTAGCGGAACTCTTACCACTGGTGATAGGAAAATTGATAATGCAGCTTGGGACCCGCGAAGCAAGCGCTGTACTTAGCGCAGCAGGCTGCCGGATTGTCTTGGCACTTGGTGCTACAAATCAGGTTAAGCTCTCTTAACACCCTCTCTTAAGTATGTTTCTCTGTGCAGCAGACTTTGGAAAACAGCACAAGTAGAGCAACTTCAGGTGCGTGTGCTTTAGCACAACACTTTTGTCAAGCATTTGGGTAGCAAGGGTAAGAAAGGTCTGGGAGGCGTAGGGACGGTGTGCAGTAATGTCTCTGAGTGGACAGAGGTATGTTTGCAATGTGCTTTAGCCAGTCATCAGCCCTTTCTGAACTGGAAACCTTGCTGCTGAAGGCTGGGACATATTGAATGGCCACAAGGGAGGCTGAAGAAGCAGCACGGCTCCTTGAAATCCTGAAATCCTCCCTGTGGAGCTGCAGGTCCTGGGTGAGGCTGGTGCCCAGAGCAGTGGGTGCCGAGGGCAGGGCAATGGGCTGCTGCGGCTCCCGCGGTCTCATCCAGCGCGCCCCATGGCTGGTGGATGTGCGTTGGGCTCGTAGGGCATTTGTTCGGTTATTTCTTCCTCCATACTTAAAAACTTTTAACCTTACTGCTAAAGAAAAATACCATTGTCTATCAGTATGACTGGAACGAAAGATGAATAGCGAGTTAGCCTTGAGCAAACTGTCAATCTGACTTTGATAGGCCATCACTTAAAAGGTCCTTTTATGTTTATGAAAAAGCATGACGTCAAAGCCAGGGGAAAAAATACCAATACTTAGGGCTAAACTTGCACAGCCCCTGTGTGAACTGTTTGTTTCTCTACATGCGTAGCTAATTAGCGTAGGTTACTATAAGTCTGAGCAGTGGTGTTCCAGTTTCTGCTGCTGGTTTGGGGCAGCTTGTTTATGGTGCTTCCGTATGCGAATCGCTCAGACTGGAGTAGCATAAAGCAAAGGGTATTGCAGTCACTTCTCTTACAACCCATCAGTATTATGCTGGAAATGCTTGAGTATAATCATTATCAGGTGAGTTATTTGCAGACTTATTTTAAAACCTGTTGCTAAGAAGGCTTACAGTGGACAGGAAATCCTTTTCCTCTTGTATCTAGCTTGCTTTATTTAATTTCTTCCACAAAAATGAGTGGGGAACGTGCACGGTCAGTTGTAATGGTAATAGAAGTCACTTTACTAGGACTGTTCAAAACCAACAGACTTTTCGGAGTATTATTTTACTTGTCTGTTTTCTACCTTTTGATAAAGACATTAATGATCAAAGAAAGGTGACGGTGTTTCCAAGATATGGTGACATTTTTTCCATTAAAAAAAAAAAGGACTTTTCTTCTCTTGTTTATTTAGAGTGAATGAGAATAGTTCGGTATTCTTTTTTCATGTTTTATATGTGAAAATATTTCTAAGCGCTGGAAAGCCTGTCTTAAATACAAAAATGGCTGCTGCTGAGAACAGTGATTGATCTGACCGGAGACACTGCTTTTCTTGCATCTTCTTTGTGTAACGCATTTTTTAAACAGGCCATCTTATTTGTATGTGACTTAGGCCATATATCTGAGTTATAAATAATCTAGAGACAAAAAATGGCACATTACTTTTCTTTTCATTTTTGTAAAATATCAAATGCATCGTTAAAAAACGAAAACCAACAACAAATTAAATCTGTCCTTTACTTGAAATCTGATGAAGGATAGCGGTTGATACATTTGCCTATAATTAGTAGCTATTAACAAGTAAAGTGAGTCCTGCTGTGCCGTGTATTTCTCCATATTTTGGTGAAAATTCAATGTCGTGTAGCTGAAGGTCTGAACAGAGAAGCACCTGTTTGTGGAGTATCTGTGTGAAATGGAAAACCTGAGCATTGGTTTTAAGTGGGAAATCTCCCCATGTGAAAGAAAATTGGGACTCGTTGCCCTCCTGTTAATAAGTCAGTTATTGAAACGTTCTCTCAGGGACTCGTTCCTTGCCACTGAACGTGAATTAGTGAAGCCCTGTTGAGTTCCTTGGAGCTGCGCGGGTTTGTAACTGAGTCAAATGCTTAGCTGGTCTATGTCACAAATGTATAGCTCAGATCGATGCCACATGTAATGACGCTGTAAAACAATAAAGCATGTTCCTACCTCCTGTCATACAGGTGCAGACTCACCTTGAGAACCCAACCAAGTACCATATTCAGCAAGCCCAGCGGCAGCAGGTAAAGCAGTACCTCTCTACCACTCTAGCAAATAAACACGCCAACCAAGCCCTGAGCTTGCCATGTCCAAACCAGCCTGGTGATCATGTCATGCCGCCTGGAACTGGAAGCAGCGCGCCCAACAGCCCGATGGCCATGCTTACGCTTAACTCCAACTGTGAAAAAGAGGTAATACGCTCTCATTGTGCATACTCTTCAGTAAAACGGAATTGCATTCTGCTTTCTTTCTGTTTCAAACCATATTTGCTAATTAAGATGTTATGTTTATCTTCTTTTCTGAACTGCTCACTTTGAAATTGCAATTAATGCTTCTTTGCCTGCCTGATGAATATGTATTTGTATAAAACATTAGGGCAAAAAAAAAACCCTCTGTCCATGTAATTTCCTTTTTTGAACTATTTTAGCTAGTTTATGCTTATTAAAACTTCTATTTTTTTTTGCTTGCTTGATGCACACAGTGAATAGTTGACCTTTGGAGAATACAAAGCAGTTTTGTTAGCTGTAGCTTTCTGGAATAATGTTATTTATGGCCCATTCAGTGTAGAAAGAGCAGAGAGCATAACAAAAATAACTGAAAAAAACCAGACTTTTTTTTAAAGATATTTTAGGGTTTTAGAAATTTTTGGACTAAAATTGGAGCAAGTCTCTTAACGTCAACACCAGATTATCTCAGCTAGTATATCCTAAAATGTTACTGACGTGCTGTTTCAGCGCTGCAAATTTGCGACTTCACTAGCCTATGCCTAGAAGTTGTTCACAATCTTGTCTTAACATTTGCTGGCAAAAACATAGTTGGATGTTGTATGTGCTCAGGTGCAGAATAAAGGTTAGTTGAAAGACATTAGCAAGTAAAAGAATCATGTCAATATTTCAGCGACTTGACAAACGAGAGAGAATTATAGAGCTCCCTTTGTTCCCCATCCTTCCTCCGAGCCTTTGTGCCAAAATTTTAATACAGATGCACTCTGTGAGGAAAAATTTATCCAACTCCAAAAACAGTTATTTAAAAACCTGGTTTTTACACATGCAAGAGGAATTACTTGTGCTCCATAGTTTTAAATGAAGTGAAAATCCAAGTTCCATCCTATCATCTCAGTTGTATCACAATTTTTTTCTCAAGTTATTTACAGCTTCACTTTGCTGTGTCATCAGGCACATGTGTGCATGACACCGTTTCAATCGTGCTCTTTTTGGGACTGAGACTGTGCCATGAACTCAGATCCATGCTTTGCTTCTTTTTTTTCCTTTTATTTCTGCAGGGATTTTATAAATTTGAAGAGCAAAGCAGGGTTGAGAGTGAGTGCCCGGCTCTGAATACACACTCACGAGCATCATGCATGCAGGTACTGGATGACACAGGAGTTGGAGCACTGAACACCTTTCCAATGAGAATGTTTCTTTGAACTTACGCTAAACAGTAAACTTGACCAGTAATGTATTTAACAAGTTGAATGTAAAATGTATTTAAGAAACAAAACAACATAACCCCCACTTATATTACAAATCTGCCATGTCCTTACATATTAGCATTGATATCAAGTGCATTAAAACATCTAGAAAAGTGTTAACCCTTTTCAGAACTGTAACACTATAGCAGAAGAACATTATCAAGGGTGTTTTAGGATCTCCCTTCAGGAAGTCTTTTTTAAAGCAGTTTTTCCCCCAAGCTGCATGTATGTGTTGCTGTTGTGATAGTTTCTAAGAGCCCATTTTTACGCAGATCACACCTGCACTTAAGGGGGGAGGTAAGAGAAAGAAGGCTTTAATCCCTACGTGGTAATTTTGTCCTCACTAGTCATTTTTTAAAATTATTTGTATTTTATTATTATTATTATTATTTTGAGCAGACTGCTTTTTATTTTAGTAACAAGACTTCAGATATGGGCTGTAACTGTTGTTTCCTTTCTTGCCCTCACTTCCAGACAGTGTACTTTGTTCTGATCATACTTTCTTGCGCTGACACAAAAATCCCCTAAACTACTCTTTGTACTATCAATTTTAATTTTTTTAAAAATTATTATTATTTTTTAATTAGTGTCACTTAAGCTTATTTTTTATGGTGATCAAAAAAGAAATAGGCAAGCTGCAGGTCAGCTCAGAGCATCTAAGCGGTGCTTTGGAGGACTGTGTTCCCCCTGACCGTGTAGGAACTTACGGAGGAACCCTCCAGCCCAGCCCAAAAACTGTTTCCACCACCTAGGATCATCACTGAGCTACTCTTGGGTGGTGCTTCCTGGGAGAGGGAGTATTAGGAAATAAATCCGATTCCCCTGTTGAGGGAGGGCAGCCTTTCAGCGGCAAGCCTTCTTCCCCCCGCAGATGCCAGGGCTCAGGTGTTCCGATCTGTAAGTCGGTTTTTGCCCCACACCTGGATGACTGAGGGGGAGGGTGGGCAGGCAGTGCTGGAGCCCTGTGGTTGGAGATAAGGTGACGGGGCCTGTGCAGAACCAGGGGGAGGGTTTCACATCGTTAGTGAGGCTTGTTGTATGGGCACTGATATCCTCTGCTGTTCCTGGGAGGAACAGCTTGTCTGTGGGCAGGTAACCGCTGATGGGAGGTGCGGAATTGATCACGAAGCCTGAAGCTTTGCTGTGGTCTGAGAGCCCTAGCTGGACAGTGAGAATTAAGCCAGGGGGATTGGTTCTGGAGTATGGCAGAAGTGCACAGACCTCTCTCTGCCTTGGCCCGTACTGCAGAGAACCGGTGTGCTGCTGAAGTGCTTTGTTAGACTTTTGTTCCTTCTTGGTTTTGGTAACTGTTTTATTTTTTATTGTTCACCTTTACTGTTGCAGATGGATGATGTGATCGATGACATAATTAGTCTAGAATCAAGCTACAATGAAGAAATCCTTGGCTTGATGGACCCAGCCCTGCAGATGGCAAACACGGTACAACGGTCCCTTCCTTTTGGTTTCCCCGTTAAGCCTAATCGCCGCTCCTCAAGTGAACGTAAAACTGGAGTGTAACTATTTTTTCTCTGAGCAGTTAAGCAGTTATTGTACTGTCTGTGGAGAGTAATGAGGTATTTTTTGAAGACCTCCAGGTATACAGTTGCAGTGAAGAACACAAGTTTAAAAATTCAAGCTAGGGTCATGATGAGGGAATACAAAGGAAAATTTTGCCCTTTTTTATTTCAAATTCAAGTTAGACAGTGGAAAGGTTGTAGTAGAGGAGTGAATTGAACTAACAGAAGTAAGCTTATACCCACTGATATTAGTGGGCATATTAACGAGCATCAAGCTCAGCTTCAGAAACCTAAAGGGAACCTTTGGCACCCCAGGTTCCCATCTTGTCACGTGCAAATAAAAAACTGTAAGCCATGCTTAAGCCTGTGTTAGCATCCATGTCCAAAGCTGCTATAATTTAACCGTGAAGCTTTAATATCATGTATTTAGTTTAGTCTGATTGCAAATGGAGATAAGTCCCAAGTTAGACAACAACAAAGATGGTACAAAATAAAAAATAAGATTAAAAAAAAGGCAACCCCTCAAAACAAACCAAAGGTGAAAGAATAAAGCTTAAAACTGAACGGGGAGAAGGGCGCCCAGGAAGTCTGGGACAAAAGACAAGAATGCTGAGATGGGAAAGTTGGTAAGCAAGGGAAGGCACATATTACCTCCAAGTTGCCACTTCTGTTTGCTGGTTCACATTGCTGCGAGCATTAACATAATCGTACTTCTGGCATAATCTTATTTTGATCTTTTGTGGAGGGTAGCTCCAGCGAATTTTTTGCCTTAGGCTTAAGTGCTGTTAGATCTGGCTGAGTAGATGTCTGCCAGTGCTGGCGTCTCGTTCTTTTTTATCTAGTGCCAAAATTTACAGCTTACCACTTAGCATCGATTTTGTAGCATAGGTTTACATTTGCTGACAGTACTTGTCTGATGCCGTGTAACCTAGTCTGGCTCCCACAGATTCCCACAGCCCTCTTGGAGGCACGGAGCATGCTGCAGGAAACAGCCCACCAGCCTCCCCCCTTAGGTAGTGCCCTTGGAGTAGTCTACTAATACTGTTAAACTGCTAGGTGCAAAAAGTATGTTTCAGCCTCTGAATTAACCCAGTACCAATCGTGAAGTGATGGAAAACGAGCCGCGTTCCTCAACAACTGGTTCAGGGAAAAACGAGCCCGCCATAACAAAAACTTCTCGTTTGGAATGAGATTTAGCTATGGAAACACAGAGTATTTTACTAGTAAGGAACTGATGTCTGTAGACTGAGCTAAGTAGAGCTGGGAAAAAAAAATAAAGAGAGGAAATGGTTTCTAAAGAGACGCAACCTATAAATAGCTGTGCTGAGACTACAACAAAGGCTGCTATTGTTCCGTAACCAACAAAGAATGAAAGGGCCAGTTTGTTACGTTTGGTAACAGTACTTAATTGATAAACAAAATCAGAGATTTGTGTGTAGAACAAGCGGAGGGGTGTTTCTAAGTACCTCCTAATAGAAAAGGGCTCATTGCAATACAGTGCCTACGGACGTGTTTGTAAACTTTGGTGTTGGGTCACAAGTTAACCAGCTTTGCTGCTGTGCTGAAAGGTGTCAGCATGGAAGCTGAACCCCAGGAGTATTGCAGGGACTGCCACTGAGCGTGCCCTTGTAGGTAAGGGAGCAACACGGCACCTTCTGGGGAACAGCGTGTGTACCTCAGAGACAGCCTTGTTGATTGCACAGCCGATGTCTCAGTGATACACACAGAGCCTGAACGACCTGAGTGTGAGTGCTTATTTTATTGGAGTCTGTCATATTTCGTGGTGTGAAATCTTGTGAACAAAGACACGCCATGCTGTCTCAAGGAAGAAAACAAACCGAGCCTGGCATAAACCGCTCTTCCTTAAGTTACTTTTAGGGAGAGTTAAGGTGAATTAATTTCTTGGGGATGATCTGAAAGATGCCGCATTAAATGTCTTAGCTAAAATCATTTAACAGCCTTAAGGAAAACATATTTAAAATATAGAAACAAACTTACAAAGATAATCACCTGTGCAAATTTCTCCCTTCATCTTTAGTTAGTTAGTTAGTGATGCATCAGCAGCACTTGTGCTTTGTTGCCCAGCTCTCAGGTGGGTTCTTCTGGTGCAAGCCATTTCTGCAGGACTTAGTGTGCATAGCCAACAGCTCCTACCCTTTTGTGGTGATTGCTGCACAGTTCCTTACGGAACCTTACACGGAAATCCAACACGATGTTGACACCTGGGGATGGGGAGGTAGAATCACAATCCTATTGTAACACGCAGGGTCAGTGTTGCAGTAATTACAGCAGCTTGGGGACCTCAGCTGTTCTCCATGCTTCGTTACAAGCTAGCTGCTTTACCCAGGATTTAAGATGCCAGTTTCTGGTTTTTGGGGAAAAATATCTTTTTTTTTTTTTTTTTTCCCTCTGAAACTCCTAATTAGATTTCACATGTCTGGTTCTGAACTTCAAGTCCCAGAGCTACAAACAAGCCCTTTGTGCTCTCACCATACATGGGAGCATGAATAGAAAAAGCACGTCCAAGTCAGAAGGTTGCTGCTCCTGTGTCACGGATGCGTTGAGGGGCCAAAAGATCTGAGGGCCAGCCTTGTAGAGCAGTGAGATAATGGTCACAGTGACGTTAATGTGGGTGTGTTGCAACTAGGATCGCGGTCTGTGGAGGACAGCTGGGAACTAAAACAGATTTATTATTTTTTTAATATATATTTTTATATGAAATTCAGAAGCTAAGTGGTGTGCAGGAAATTGTAGGACTAGATTTGCTGAGAACTCAGTTACTTTCCCCTCTGTCACTTGAAGACCAAGTCAGAGGACCTCATTTTGCTGTTGGCTGCTGTCTGTTCAGAAGTCTCTTGACAGATCTCAGCATGGCTTTTAGGTGGCGGCACTTCAGCGTGTGCACATCAGCTTTGTTTCTTATGGTTGCTCTAGGCAGCAGAGAAATTTTCTTAAGTCTCAGTCTGGCAAGGACCGTCAGTAGGAGTTTAATAGGCTGTGCTGTGACTCACTCCATTGTATTCCCCAACATTATTTACGTGGGTGTAAAGTTAATGGTCTAATCTCTGCAGGATCAGTGTCTTGGAGGGACTGGTTTTCTTTGCAGCAAAGATAAGAAGTGTTGGCACTCAGATAAGGTATCAAAGTGTTTTATACCTGTCTTCTCAAAACCTAGTTTGAAAACAAAGAATAGACAGGTAAAATAATCCACTCAGGATACTTGTGGATTTGTTTAAATTTACATTTTAATATAAAGGGATAGCTTTGCTAAGTCTTGTTCGAATACTATCCTATTTCCCTATAAATCTCTTTCCTTAAACATACCTAAAGAAGAATTACAGAATGAATGAGTAATTGAGGACATTTATGTCAAAACAGTCTTTCTCCAGCTGGTGCATGTTTTTGTTACACAAGGTGAAAAACAAGTTAAAGTAAACTTATGAAAATGTTCTCTGTGTAACTAGCCTTCAAATCACATAAAAAATGTGATTGATTGAATACAGTGTCCTCTGACAAGCATGTAATAACTCGCTGAGAACTTTGACTCACGTGTTACTGGATAAATGGGGGCATCCTCCGTGAGTCTTCTGTAGGCTCTTTCAGATCTTTCGGTTGGAAGCGGTGAGGGTACAGATCTTATCTTTCAGTGAAGCAGTTGTGAGGAACAATACAGCAATGCTTGTCAGCGTGTATTACCTCTTCTTTCCTAAGTTTTTTTTTTTTTTTCAACTTAAATGGAGCTGTGCTTCCCTGCATTTAAAAAAAATAATAATAAAGTATTGTCTGCACCTTCTTGAGAAGAGAGGGCAGAACTTTCCCAATGTAGGTGGTTTATTCCTCATGCCCGTGCATACGTGTAACTTTTGCTGACCTTATTGCAAGCTCTGTTTGCACATGGAAAAGAGCGCAGATTTCTTAGCAGGTGATAACTCATTTATTTTGTACAAAGCTTTTTCCATAAGGCAAACCAACTGATCTTTCTCCTTCCTTATCTTTTCCAGTTGCCTGTGTCTGGGAATTTGATCGACCTTTATGGCAACCAAAGCATGCCTCCTCCAGGACTAAACATCAGCAACTCCTGTCCAGCTAATCTTCCTAATATAAAAAGGGAGCTCACAGGTAAATACATTTAAAATACTACTTTGGAGCTATGGTGTAATTGCTTTGAATTCAGGTGATACTGAACATAATTTGTGTTACGATTTTTCTTAAAAAAAAAAAAAAAAAAAAAAGGATGAATGGTTACTTCTTGCAGTCAGTTTTTTAGTAGATGTATTAGCTGGTAATGCAGCTGTATTCGCGTGCGTCTGTTCACTGTCACAAATTAAGGCAAAGTCCTTAATTATTGCAGTCAAATCTGCACATTCAAAATGTTGTGCCACAGGAAATTTCCATGGAACTCTTGCAGAGCTGTTTTCTAGTTTGGACCCCTTGTTTGCTCTATCAACATTAAATTTTAACAACTTGACATCCGGAGTATCTCTGGGATTCATGTTGAGGAACACTGCGTGTTGAGGCTTTCTTCTAGTAGGGGAGCACTATAATGAACAAAACTTGTAATATGAAATCTGGGCATCAAGACTCTATGAAATGTAAAATTAGGCATGGAAAAGATACTGTTTTAAATCAAGGTGAAAATGAAGTATCTTCTGAAGCTCGTCGTGTCAGTGCTTCCAGCAGTGAAGCTGGTCTCATCTGAATAAGCTGTGGGAGTTAGGGAAAGGGAACATTAAAAACCTTCCCTCTCAAGCACGTGCATACAAAAGCTAAATAGTTTGAAGGCTTAGAAGAGAAGTTCCGTATTCTAAAGCCTGTTTTATTTTTGCTGTTTTGCTTCACTTGTAGATGAAAGGATGTAACCACATGTAGGGTACATATACAAGGCAAGAATGTCCGCAAATGAACAAATGGAGATTCGTTCTAGAACCAATGACAAAATCATCTTAATATCCAGAAATGATTGCTCTTAAGCCCAACTGAGAGTCATACTGTGCTGACCTGGTAGAGGTGTAGTTTCTTTCTTGTCTCTCTTCTTTCTGTTGTGAAAACTCACAGGCTGACTCAGTTGCAAAGCAGGTTCTGGACAGGAATTAGTTTTAAGTAGAGCAGTTTTAATAGCCCAGGAGTGAGCTTCTCAGGAGGAAATGCCACAACTCTGAGCTGGTGGATATTTGCATTTTGTATGAGTGCACAGAATTTGAGCTCTGCACCAAAGGAAGATCCTCAAAGTGCAAAATGACTTGTGGGTTCTAGAGAAAGAAAAACTTCAACAGCACGTTGAACTATGTTAGAGGAGGGTGGGAGGGGATGAGATCTACTCAGGGTCCTACATTACAGACAGCTTCATTGCCTCAGTTACAGAAAGCTACAAGTGGCTGTAGACTGCAAGCTAAACACTCAACTTGCCACGTGTCTAGGCTGGTGGATTCACTGCAGGTGATTGTGTAAGACGTTGGGCAAAGAAGGCAGAAAGAGGGGAAATTAGTGAATGAAGTGGTCTTACAGAAGTCCTCAGTAAGTCAAAATAGATCTGAACTAAGCTAAATGTCTATGTGCTACCTTCACGTGTAAACAACCAATTTAGTTAAATGCTTTTTCTCTTAAACATATATGGTACATTTAACTTACGACAAGTTTAGGAATTAAAGTCAAATTTAACAGCAGTCACTTTGACATTGATCCAGCCAAGCCTTTGACCGTTGATAGTGCACAGCAAACGGTGATTTTTAATATCGGTATGTTATTGTAGACAGAAGTCTAGGTAGGAAAGGCTTCCTCTTTTCACAGAAGTTTTATTTAGAGGCTGGAGTTTAATCTCTAAATGTACAAATGTGGTAAAGCTTTTGGTTCTCCATTTCTTGATATTGCTGTTGGAACTAGGTTGAAGAGAGTTAGGTTTTTAACAAATGCTAGACTTAAATATTGCTTTCTCCATCCTACTGTATAAATATCAAAATGATAAAGAACTAAAAAAAATCAAGTCTGTTATCCAGCATCTGATGCTGATGATAGTTGTGAGTTGTCAGCTGTAGTTACTGAAGCATTTAATGGGAATCCTGCTCAGCTGGGAGTGCAGTTTCAATCACTTTTGGCCTTACAAACCTCGTATCTGTTTCATAATGCAATGTCAGACTAAGCCCAGATTTCATTAAGACGTGAAATAATCTTTCAAGCTTTTTTGGGGGGGATCCTTTGGGAGCCTAGTATTACGAAGGTTATGCCTTGTTATACTGCACGTAATGCTGGAGTAACTTCCCATACTCCAAGGGAAACAAACCCTCATCACCAGTTACTGTGGGTTGCATGGGACATAATCCATATTCCATAAGAAGAAGAAAATACAGAAAATAAACTTGTTTGAGTGAAGGGGTTTCTTCCCACAAAGGGATGTGTGATAATAGATCACAGGTTCACTTGTCCTCACTGGTTTACTACAAAACTAAATAATGTTTGCTGGTTTTGTAATTTAAGTGCAACAGGGAAAGGGTTAAGGATTTCGCCTCACTTTTTTTTTTTTCCCCAAAATTAATATGGATAGAACAAACAGGTACTTGAAATAGTTTGGGAGATGTAAGATCAAATGAGATCTGAAAATAACAAGCTTAGTTATGTGTTTGCCTGAACTGTTATGTGCTGAAGTCTGAGTAATAAATGTGTGGACCAAAGTTAAGAATAGTTGTGATCTGAGGAGATTTGCCAATAAAGGTGTTGATTTTTTAAAAAACTTTTTTGATATAATGGGAACAATTAATATAGCTGGAAAACACAGCATTTTTAGTAGGTCACTTAAGTCGTACCTTGAGTGCCGTGGTGATGTGCACACGTTGCCACAAAAGGACATAGTCTCAATTCCAGCGAGCAGAGCTGCTGACTCCTGGCTGCTTCACATCCTGTGCAGGTAGCAATGCAGTAAGCATGTTGTTCCTCTGGTTCAGCCTCTGTGTGGTACATAAGCATGTTGTCTGCATGTGTACGTAGGAGAAGGTATGTTGGACTTCAGCAATTTGTTGTCCTCAAATACCTTGCTGAATCAGGGCCTCCGTGGGAAACGTTCTCATCGTGAAAGTCAGCATAGGAAGTGTGGGAACAAAAGCTCTGCAGGTACAGGGGTAACGCTGAATCCCAGCTCTGGATTTCAGTAAACGCAGCTTATGTGACGGGCCCTTCTCACTTTATGGAAAGGCTGTAATGATTTGTTTGCCAGTTGCTGATCAGGCTTCCTTCACAAATGTTTCACAAACTGAAATGTCGTTTGAATTACTTTAATTCTAATTACTTCATTCACATGCACAGCATGTATTTTTCCTACAGAGTCAGAAGCAAGAGCATTGGCTAAGGAGAGGCAAAAGAAAGACAATCATAACTTGAGTAAGTTTGGTTCTTCACTTTTTACACCAATTTTAATAATGATTATAGTTGTTTTTAAGTGTTGGAATGTGAGCATCTTAAATCTGAATAAGCCACTTCATGTAGTACTGGTTCATTATGTTATGGCCATAGATCAAATACCTCTAATACTCTTAAGTGTATACTTAAATCTACTCTTCAATTTTAAACTGTTTTCCAAAAAAGCAAAATGGTCTAGGTGGTCTAATTCCAAGTAATGATCTGTTTATCTGGACTTCTTGGAAGTATGCCCTCAAAGGTGATGTTACCAGTAAAATTACTGGGAACAACATCTCATCCGATTGCTTTGAACAAATTCACCTTGTGATTTTTTGCTTTTTAAAAACAAAACAGAACAAAACCACTAAAATTTAAGGTAGGTGGTCAGCTTATGATTCAAACACCAGTGCACATCCTCAGTGTGGCAATTTTATAAATTCCAGTTTGAAAGGAGCGCTCATTTCTGAGTTTAGAAAAGTAAAATAAAACAATGAGCATCTTATGACTTAAGTATCAAAAGACAACTTGAGTCTTTTGTATTAATAGAAAAAAGATGTTCTTTTATTTATTGAGCTATTCAGAAGCCTTTTCCGTAAGCTTTTGTAATAACATGAAAAGCTAATGCAAGAAAGCTGATATGTAGGTTTGATTATTTTTATGTACTCAAAGTGTTGCATCTGAAAGAATACATATAAACGTGCCTATACTTTTTGTCCCTTTTCCTGCTTTGGGATTTCCCTGAGCATATAAGCTTTTGTCTCCAAATTTTTGTGATATTTTCCCCTTGGAAGACAAACACTTCATTATTTTTATTGGAGTCCTGTGCTAACACAGCCATCATATTTTTAGAGTCTCACTTTAGATCTTGCCACTTCAACAGTCCCACATTTTTAAAGCATAGACAGAAACTTCTGCCTCTATGTGTAGGAGAGCAAAATAAATTACTACATCACTAGATTTTAAGCTTCAGGCAACAATTTCAAAGGCACTTAAAGAAATCTTTAATTAAAAGCTTTATACTTTGTAATTAAGTGTATATGACTTGTAACATTTGTGCTGTTTTTCCTAAAGTTGAACGAAGAAGAAGATTTAATATTAATGATCGTATAAAAGAACTTGGCACTTTGATACCCAAGTCAAATGACCCGTAAGTATGATGTGCCCAGGGGTCTGTGGAAGGGAGGGGGGTGGTGGTTGTTTTTAGAAGAAATCTTAGGGGAGAGAAAATCATAAAATCCCGAGTTTTCTTTTTTGATGTTGGCTTTCCATAGCAGTAAAAATGCTTGAAGGTTCTCAATTTGATGACTTTTGTCACAAAATAGTTACAGAACCCCGGCAGCAGCTCAGCATCTTGTTAGGGCCCTGTGCTTTGGCAGCGTTGGGGCTGATGCTACGAGTGACCGCCGTACCAGCAACAGAGCTGTCAGGATGTGAACGCTTAGTCTAGTCCAGCTGCTCAGCTGACTACATAGCTGCTTGTCTTGCTAAGTGATTCTTTGAATTTATTAGATGTCATAGCTTGGCAAGACAGAACAGATCCTTCTTTTTGTAGAAATGGAGGGCAGTTCCTCTGGGAAACCATCACATTGTCCATCCCTCCAAGAAAAATAAAGAAAAAAGACTGTAGGTCTGTGTCTGTTAAATTGATAACTTGCCGTGTTTGTGGTAATTTCCCAGAAAGGCACATTGTAGTTCTTTTAGGTAATTTCAGTGTTACCGATTTGTCTTAGCATTTACCTAATGTGGGTTCAATAGCAAGGAACCCCTCTCATGCTCTGGAGCTTGAAAATGTCACTTGAATGTGAGTCAATGCCCAGTGAGGCTTCAGGGCAGACTTTTCCCTATTTTAACTCATAAATACTCTTTAGAGAGGCTCTTTAGCTTTCTCTAAGGCAAAGTAACGTTACATATTATCAGCCTGCGGAACGGGTGGATCTTTGGTCTGGATACTCTGTGCTGAACTTTCTCCTTATTTAAAAAAAGTCAGCATAGGGGAGAAGACGATGCAGACACCCTCTGTGTGCTGGAGGAATAATGTGGGAGAGGCAACATAGAAGCCCTGTACCCCCCTCACTGAAGGTCACACCTCGGTTGCAACACGGCATTTATATTTTTAGCAAGAGTTAAGCTTAAAGCATCCAAATACGCTGCTGTGCTGGGCTCTTCTCGTCCCGCTGGGACGCAGCTGTGGCACAGTGCCACCAGGAGGACTGTTGCTTGCTGCTGCTTGGGAGCTGAAGGGCCTCGGGTCTTCCTCCCACAGAAACACCAATTCCTGTAAGGTCCTTTATGAATTCGAGTTCCCCTGCAGTCTTTTAATTACCCAGCTGAAATCAGGCATCGCCCAGATAGCAAGCAAGATGACTTGAGCGGTGTCTCGTGGGGTTTTTGTGCAGCCTCGCAGAAGGCAATGAAAGGAGCCCTTGGTCTTCAGTCTCTGCAGTGCTTGCAGAAGGCAGGGGCTTGTCCCTCTGGCCCAGAGGGCTGTGGGGAGCCCAAACCACGACTGAGCAGCGCCTGGGCTCCGTGTCCTTCAGCTGGGACGATGCTCGCTGCCTTGCAATAGCTGTGCTCTGGCCCCCTCTAGCGCATTTCAAAAGCCTCCCGCTTTCATCAGCTTGGAAGGAATATTGTATTAGCTGGCTGTTGCATAACGTGGGGTGGAATCACAGCTGCTGCTCTAAAGGTACTGACTGCAGCATGAAGTCCCCACGGGAGCCTTAACCTTGCCTTTTGTGTCGATTTTGAAGGGATATGCGCTGGAATAAGGGAACTATTCTGAAAGCATCAGTGGACTACATTCGTAAGCTTCAAAGAGAACAGCAACGCACAAAGGAACTTGAGAACAGACAGAAGAAATTGGAACATGCCAACAGGCATCTGCTGCTCAGAATACAGGTTTGTGGATACATAACCTGCAAATGCTCTTGATGTTGGAGTGTGTGGCTGCAAATAGATGCAACTGAAGCTTTTTTTATAAGGATTTGGGTTAGTCGGAGCCACCATTTTAATTAATAGTGACCAGTACTGAGATGTCTGCAGATTTTTTCCAGAATTATCAGGATCCATTAGTTAAAATAAATAAAATCACACCAAAAAATAACCAGATGCCCTCCTCTGCCCCCTCCTCCCTGGTCCCTAAACTCCTCAACACTCTGGTAAAGCACTTGTGGCTGGTCTGGTTGTGTTCTGCTATAGCCAACATAAGTTGCAAGCCATACTTATAAAAAAGATCTATGTGGTACTATTTTTTTCTGCGTGCCAGACCAGAACCAGGACTTCACGTATGATCCATTTGTTGGACCAAGTTCAGTTCAGCTGCCTATTGTGCTTTAGTTGTGCTTGTGGAGTTTTTTGGACTTTGAGCTTTAGTGGCTTTTTCTCTTCTGAAGCTGTTTCTGAAAACAGCAACAAACAAAATCTGTTTTGCTTGTGGGTTTTCTTAATTCTGTTGGGACCAATGTAGGCCCTGCCTGTCAGAGAGGCTGTGCAGACCGGAGTCTGCCGCATCCGAGCTTTTCTCTGACAGCAGGAGTCATTCTGCAGGAGTCTGTCATCTGCTTTTTGTTCGCAGGGTAAACGCTGCTCGCAGGTCAAAGTGGGTAGGGGGAAGTATTGTTGTCAGACACTGCAGCATTTGGCTCCTGGCAGCTGTGTTAAAAGTTGAGTCTGCTTTGGTTAGTTTGAGAGCAGCTGCAGCCCCAGTGTGAGAGCCCCAAGAGTTTTTGAAGCAGGACAACCAGGAGCTATGGATGTTGGGCTGGTTTTGTTGTTGTTGATGCTTTTTGTCCAAGGAGCTGTAGTTGTTCTTCTTCTCTGTTCCTTGAAGACTGTAGGATTAAAACAGTTTTCCTTGTCAACACTGAAGGGAGCAGAGGGAGGCATGAATATATCTTCCCCTCCTTCGGCTGTCTTCCTCATGGGCTGTTGCGTTCTTAGCTTCACCCAGGTTCCCTGTAGGCTGTATTACACAGCAGTTTCAGGCTGGGAACTTCATTTTTCTCGTAAATTCCCTTGCCTCCACCTCAAACTGGATAGGTAACCTTATCCTAGAAGCCTGTACAGCTTTTATTATCAACTCTGTTTTCCAGGATAGCTGGATATCCACCCCTCTCCATAACAGGTTAATTCAAGAAACACATAGAATTGGGTGTAAGAACACATAACACAGAGACAGGGATGCTGCTGGACTGTGAGCCCCAGATACTCCCGTGTTAGTGCTCACTTGCAGTGCAATCAGCAGAGCCCTTCTGCGTGTTGCTGTGCGCAGGGCTGGCTACAGGAGAGCCCTGAACCAGTTAATCCACAGAGCAGATAATGAAGCTCGAAATACCTGAGAGTCAAGTCTGGCAGCAAACAGATTTAAAATAGAACAGGCTGGCATGAGCTTCAGCGTAGCTCTTGTACCTCGCTGAGCAATCTGTTTGCTCGAGTGAGAAGATAAAGAAGCACGGCCCTTCTGCAGAGCAACATCAAGCAGTGGTATTTCAAAGCGAAGTCGGATTGCTTTTTAAGCATCTTTCATCTTTCTTTGCATTACCCATCTGCTCTGGCTCCTTTTTCAATGAAAAAAAAAAGGCAAAAACAAAAAGAACAACCCTGGAATAATGGATAATACATCTGCCAGTAAATAACCCCAACTAAACCTATTTTTTCCCTTTTTATGTTGATTCTGATGAAGGAACTCCTCTGTATTCTGATTTTGGCACATTAGCTGCTCGAAGTGCTTCTTTTTCCACCTTCTCTGTTGATCCTGCAGTGTGCCATTGCAAGCTTGTTGTCTTAGCTTGGAAATGGAAGAGACTGTTAATCAACCTCGGTGATAGGAAGGAATATCCAGGAACAGTGCAATCACAACAGTGATTGTGATTACTTAATATAATGCATAAGTAGAAGCAAAACATCTCTTTTGCAGCTGTATTTGAAAAAGGACATTTAAGTGCATTCTTTTATTACCTTCCCTCAGTCAAATGCGTCTGCGATTAAACGTGAAGGTGGGATTTAAGCCTTTTATAAAGATTCAAAGAATCCTAGTTGCATGTGAAGTCTAAAGCCTTCCTGTGACCTTCCTGTATGTTTTTATTGCAGCAGTAGTGTTGCTCAGTTTGGGCTGACATCTTCACATTCCTCTTAACCAGAGCTATAGGGTGGGCAATGTCCCTTGCAGTGTCTGGGCAGGAAGTAGCTACCTTGTATAGCCATGGTGTGCTTTTGTACCTAACTTCTGAAAAGCACTAAGCCTACACTTCTGCTGTTTCAGTTTTTTCAACTTTTTAAATGCTTTCCTCCCCCAACATGATGCTAAGCTTCCCCACCCTGGCACTGGCTTGAGAAGGGGCCTGAGGGGCAGTGTGTCTGTCCTGCAGGGCACTGGGTTTCATCTCTGGGTAGATTCTGAGAACTGTGAAGGACCCGTGGTTGGTAGCGTTTATCCAGCTCTTCAAGAGAATGTTATTTGGTTGAAAATCTGCAGGGTAGAAATGTACAGGGTGCAAACATTTGTCACCATTGGAAAGGGAGGAAACACTTCGTATCCAACAGAAGAAAACTGTAAGTCACAGTACACAAGGTCATAAGACGACAAATTTTGCTTTCATTTTTTATTATTATTTTTAATTTCTCCTTTATCCTCCTTCACAGGAACTTGAGATGCAAGCTCGGGCACATGGACTGTCCCTTGTGCCATCCACTGGCCTTTGCTCCCCTGATATGGTCAACAGGGTCATCAAACAAGAACCCGCGCTGGACAACTGCAACCAAGACATCATGCCGCACCACACAGACCTGTCTTGCACTACCACCCTTGATCTCACTGACGGTACCATCACCTTCAGTGACAACCTTGGAAACATGACTGAACCGACCGGCACTTACAGTGTTCCTACAAAAATGGGATCCAAACTGGAAGATATCTTGATGGACGATACCCTCTCTCCTGTAGGAGTAACTGACCCACTACTTTCCTCCGTGTCTCCCGGAGCATCGAAAACGAGTAGCAGGCGGAGCAGTGTGAGCATGGAGGACACCGACCATGCTTGTTAGCAAATACTTGGCACGCCTTTCATAAACTGCTTTGTTTCTTGATCAGTAGATGAAATAATTTGCCTTTTGTAGAATTTTTTTGATTTTTTTTCTTGTGCTTCATCAGTAGCCCAGTGTGTGTGCGTGTGTGTATATATTATATATATAGGATTTTTTTTAGATTTTTTTGTGAAGGAACTTGTATATTCTATTTTAAAACTACCAATGCCTCCAAATATATTGTACAGCATATGTACAGTATCTGTGAACTGGATTCGCCAAGAACTTTGAACTGGTCAAATCTACTCAAAGCAATAGAATTACAAATGAAGAGTCTGTTTCTACTGGGGGGTGGGAGTCATAGAACTGTAAATGCAACCTATTCACTTGGAGACAAAATGTAAATTTAAAGAATGTAAAGATACCAAAAAAAAAGTCCAATTTGTAATTGTATTGATATAATAGTGCTGCCTTAAAGATACAGTGTCCATCAAACTTTGGTCTTTATAGACAAGTGTTTAGGGGAAAAAAAAAACCAAACCACTCTATTACATTCAGAATACAAAAAAAAGAGAAGTGTTAAGACATCCTGATTGTGTTGATTGTGGTATAAAATGGTGTTGCTGAAAATGAAATAGAAATTGCAGGGAGAAGTGAGTCTCTTTCTCGGAGTGCTCTTTAATTTTACTCTGAGCTGATTTGGGTTTTCCTTTTGATCATGGTACAACTTTCTTTTAGACTTCAGTTTTGTTTTGTAACATGCAATGGTGGCTCGCCAACAATAAACCAAGAAGGAGCACTATAGGTTGGTATACACTCTTTGGACAAAAAAAAGTTGATATGTTTTATCAGCTGGGCACATTATGTTGTACATATCTAATTGGCTTTATTTTTTTTTAAATTGCAATGTACAGTTTATTCTGATTTGCATGGATTCCTTAGTTATTCTCAACTTTTTGTTTTAAATATATTTGTATTTCATTTGTAAGATTTTTGCCTCTTAATATTGCAACATTTTTTTTGACATTTTTAAAACTCATTGGAAGTTTTCTGCGTTCTTTGTAAACACTTGAAAGGAAGCTTTTATGCAGGGTTCTGTGTTTTAAGAGAGATTTTGAGAATATTTTGTATATTACAGTCTCACTTTGAAAATGTTTTTAAACACGTTTAAGGTAGAGTACAGATGTAGATTAGGTAATAAAACAACTTGTAGAGAAACTGAACTTACATATTTATTTTTAGTGATACAAAAAAGAAGTAGTAATATGCTTGGAAACATAACTATGTAGTTAATATACCCGTCATAGTAATTTGTGTTTTATTTCAGCACTGAGGCTGACATAAAAAACAAAAAAAAGAGTAAATTACTGTATCTGCAAATAACTGTTACTTGATAACAATGTTATTAATTTTTAACACGCAACAATGTTGTAAAAGTAGTTTGGTGCATTATCTACTCAAGTGTAGTCCTATGCAATAACGGTAGTTATACTTGTATTATATCAAGCCTAGATGTTTTACGGAGGTGACATACGGTGTAACGAGCTAGACTGATTGAATGGATTTCTCAGTAGCAGCCTACAATTGACTTGCAAGTGGCAGGCAAGCATATCTCTTTCAGAATGAAGTGCCTTAAACTCTAGCTGTAGTCTTCCCCGACTAGCACTGACTGAAGTGTGACATAGGAGAGAGCGGCAGGGTGGCGTTCAGCGGGATGTGAAGTGTAGCATGGTGCCTACGTCTAGAAAACAAGAGCTTCCCATTCTCCTTTGTGCTACACTGGAAATGATGTAGAATAAATAATTTTTAAAAAAAAAAAAAAAGCAACAAAACGGTGACTGAAGTGCCAGTTTGGCAGGCTTTATAAGGAAACCTTGGTCACGGCGGTTACAGTGTTCAGGAATTAAATGTGAATCGGTAGGGACGGGGCAGCCGAGGACGGTGCCGGGAGTTTCTGCAGCCTTTGCTGCGGCTCGCCGAGCTTTCACGCCGGCGTTTTCCCCACCAAAGGATCCTTGAAGTGCCCGGTGCCCGTCCCTGCTCCTCCTGACGCCGGTGGACGCGGGGTTTGGTGGGGCCGTGGCTTTTTGTACTGGTCCTTTGGGGTCTGCGCATGTTGCTCTGCCCCTGGCTGCGCCTGTTTTTGCTTGAGCAGCGAGCTGCGTTGGCGTGGATGCAACCGGCAGGTTGTGGCTTTTTGTCTTTTTTTTTTTTTTTTTTTTGGAAGGAGGAGTTAGGTGATAGCGATGCCTCTCCCCCCCTCACCCAGGACAGCTTTTGGGAACGTGTCTTTCCTAGGGTAGGTGAAGCTCTGGCCCGTTGCAGGATGCACTGTGGCCAGCCGGGTGCTTGGGGCAAGGGGATGCTGCGTTTTCTGCAGGGCAGCTGTGCCGTGGTGAGCCCCAAGCCGAGCGTGCAGGTATGGGCTTCTGCTGGTGCTGTTTGCTAGCGGTGGCAGGTAAAGGAAATCAGGGCTGTAAAATGCTTGTAGCTGTAAGGCAGGGGCATGTTACCCTTCCTGGTAAATGGGGCAGCTCTGGAGCATTGTGCAACAAAATCAGGGTGTGCACACGTGAGTGTAGTAACTGAAAACCACTGAATATATTAAATGAGGCTTTTGGTTTGATGCCTATGCTGGTCATTCAGAAATCAAAGTGTAGACTGTGCTATATCAATATTTTTCAGACTTGCATGAAACCACTGGTACTTGCTGGCAGCCGTGACCTCCGAGTTGTGGCTCCGTGCTGCGCGGAAGCGAGCTGGGACTTCAAAGCGAGCTGTTGTATCAAGAGCTGGATTTCTTGATGGAAGTCCCTGGCTGCAGCAGGCAGGTTGTGTGTTCTCTGTACGTGGGACTGCTCTGGGGGAACGCAGGGCTCAGCTGTGGCTGCTCGCTGCTCAGCCCCCGTTTGCTCACCCCTTGAGTGGAAACGTCCCTGCTGCGGCGGGGGCACCTCTGCGAGACGCAGGCTGCTCAGGTGCCGGGAGATGTTTCCCCCCCTTTCGTGTGCATCACTGAATCTGTCGCCGTGATGCTTTACAGGGGATCCCTTAGGGGGCAGAGACAGCAATTAGAGGCAGGTTAACGAGGTGGAGAGAGGTGGGCAGTTGTTTCACAGGCTGCCTCCGTGATGGCAGTGCCTTGTGCGGCACTGGGCCGGTGGGGGCTTCCCAACCGGGTGGATACGGGACACCTTCCAGTTCTCACTTTGCCAAAGCCGTGCATCCGACAGGAGCGTGCAGAGTACCACGAAGCTCTTCCTTTCTGCTTTTGGCCTAGGAAGCAATATTTAACTCTTACAACCTGTAAAAGCAAAAAGAAGGTACGCGAGGAAAGCACAAAGCACAAAATAATGCACTTATGTTTATGTTGTTTGACATAAAATGCACTGGGGGGGAAGCTGATGTTGATAATAGTATAAATACCTATATTTCTTGAAAAAGTGACATTAATTACTGCCTCTTGCTATGATGCTTGGTACTGTAATGTTGATATTCATCTGCTGTTGACTGCAGCAATAATTTGTGTATGGTCCATAGCACTGTAAATTATGGATCAATATTAATGTATCCGATGAAATAATTTGAACTGTTGTTCTTGATAGATGGATTAAAGCATTTGGTTTTTCACATACGTCTGTGTCAGCCACTCGTTTTCTGTCTAAGTGAATCTTGTCGGTGTGTTTTTATTTTTGTGTGTGCGCATCCCAAGTCCCAGCCACGCTCCCCTGTCTGCGGCTTGGCGGTGGCTGTGTCCGTGCTCCTGAGCTGGTGGCAGTCAGCACTTCGGGCTGCACCGGAGCTGCCCCTGCTGCCATCTCCTCCCGCAGCCAGGCACGGTGCCCAGCCCTGCCGCTGGTCACCCCACAATCTCTGCGTGCCCGCAGCTGCTCCTGGGTTGTGCCTGGAGCTGCGCCAGTGCTGGCGAGGAGGCGGTGGGGTTTGTCCTGTCTTCCCATCTCGGTATTTGCCTGTTTTGCTGTTGTTTGCATCTGTTCAGGTCCTGTTCTTTGACAGCTCGCTGTGCTCCCGGCATGGAGTCCTCACCGTCTCTGTGGACGTTGCTGCGATGGTGGTGAACGTGGTGTCTCATGGCTGTGCAGTCTGGAGTACGTTAACTGCAAAAAAATAATACAGGTCTTGAAATTGGCTCTTTTGAAAATCCTTTACCTATTGAGGAATAGAAAATACTTGGTAGTTCAAGTGAACTCAATTTAAAATGTTGATTTAAAAACAACAAAAGAAATCATGCTGGGTGTAGCTTCCTGACTTTGCTAGGGATAAGCAGAAGAGCCCTGCACCCCCTTTGTAGGAGATGTTTGAGTTAAAGCTCGTGAATGTTTCCAGCAGACTGTAATGCTGTTTCTTCAGGAGTTCAGCACAGCATTAGGATGTGACTGTTTAGTTCTGCAGCAGCAAGTCTGTTTGTCAGCAGCCAGGATGTTGTTTCTGAATTGGTTGAGGCTTTTAGGTGTATTTTGGCTTTCCTTTCTATGGCCAGATCTGTCAGTGCTGCATTTTGGGAGCGCGTTTCTTGCTGTCGGTGGGAGCAGCTGTTGTAATTGTGGCTGGATTGCAGGACCTTGAGAGGAGCAGGAAGCAAACCTGACGCAGGGTAATAGCTGTAAGAAGCTGCTCCATTTGTGGCAGCAAATAGATGGTGGTGGTGCTTGTTGGGAGCCTTTTATCTCCTTTGGACAAGCCTGAAAAATCCTGTGCGGGGTACGAGAAAGGATATGGATGAGGTTGCCAATGCTGTGTAGGGTCTGGCTTGCTGGGAAGTCCAACGGTGGGGCTGTGGGATGCTGTGCTGCAGGGCTGGTCGAGCAGTGCCTTGGTGTGGCAGGTTTCTGCTGTCAGCTCCCTGCGTTGTGCTTCCCTCTCGGTGCTCCTGCTGCTGGGAAATGCTGGGAAGAGCCTCGCTGCGCTGCCTTGGTGGCTGCAGGGGCTGCCCTCCTGGTGCTGTTCAGTCGGGGTGGTCTTGGCACTGACAGCTGATTATACTCACTGTGTCTCAAGCTCTTCTGAAATGTATTTACTTAAAATTCCAGGGGAATGGCTTGGCAAAGTGTCCCTGATTTGTTGAAACGGATGCATAGGCCTGGATCCTGGCTTGTGGGTTAGATGCGTGCTGCACGTACCGCTGCTGTGTCTTTGCCTCTGATCCAAAACGCATCCTTACCTAAAACAGCTCTGTTTTTAACTGAGTTTTTGAGGGAAACTCTGAACAGGCGTGTATTGAGGCTCACGGCTCCACCGAGGCCTCGAGGTACAGCTTCAATGGAAATCTACCTTTTTTTTACAGCCTCCTCACCTGGATCACGGAGGAGCAGGAAGGCTTCTGCCGAGCACTGGCCATGGCATTAAATGCTGCCCAAGCGTCGTGAGAGGCAACGAGACTGCTACAGTCTGCAGGACAAACCACGGCATGCAAAGCATCAAAGTACTGACGTCTCTAAATGTGTTTATAAAAAACACCACGGTTGGGGCGTAGCGGGTGTGTGCAGTGGATGCCTTCCTGCAGCTGTGGAAGCGTGCATGCCATTAGGGCAGCTGGAGGGGGCCATGGCGTCTCCACGGCAAGCTGTGCTGTACTGCCAGCCCCACAGCTCTCCTCCAGCACCAGCAAACCCCCCATCTGAGCTCATGCTGTGGTCTGCAGGTGGTTGTGCTGGGATGCAGGGTGTAATTCGTATGGCGGTGCTCAAGGTGACGGCTCCAGCGCAGGGCGGTCGCGAGCGTGATGCACGAGGGGAAGAAGGGGGCAGTTGCTGGTGGGCTTGGTGGTGTTTGCTGAGCTGCTTTAAATACAGCTGCTTTAAATACAGGCAGGATCTTTTATCTTTAAATACATGCAGGATTTAAATAGGCAGGATCTTTCAGCATCTGCTCACAACCTTTGGCCTTGTCATGTTGCACAGGGTACGCTGAACACTGCTATTGACTGGATGTGAGTAATAACCGCTTGGTTACTCTGCCATTAAGAAATATCAGAGCCCTGGAGGCAGCCAAGAAGCGGTTTCCAGAGCAGACAGTTGCAACAGGAGCGGCTTCAGAACACGCCAATAATAAAATGATTCCTCGCTCGCTCATCCCTGAAGCAATGTTGTCCAAACAACTCCGTGAAGAACTTGCATCGCGGAGAACGCAGCTGGGTCCCACACGGCTTTCTGCCTCCTCCTTTGGAGTGATGTGTCATTGAAGTAATAGGAAAATAAGCAGAGATGTTAGGTCTAATGGTAACAGTTCCATTTGAAAAGCAGGAATTAAATCAAAGCTGGATAAATGAAAAAGAATTAAATTCATTTCAGACACTTTAAAAAAAAAAAAAAAGCTCTGCAAACAATGAGGTGTATTTCAAAAAGTCGCAGTTTTATTAATAATGATTCCTACCTCCTTTCCTCGATCTTTCAATGACAAGCCTGGCAGAGGCTCTCTTTATCAGACGCTGAAGTAATTTAGTTGCTGTCACATGCCCTTCTCCACACACGCGTATCAGTCACACAGCCGTTTTATGTTCTTTAGCACACTGTAATATGTAATTAAAAATGTGGCTGGCTGCTACTAAGCAACCAAGCATGTCAGGGGTTGATTGTGTTCTGTCACCCACGGCAGAAGGAAGGGTAAAAAACAATAATCATGTGTTCACTTTTCAGCCTTAATTGTGCTCTGGCTTCTCTGATACGTTGTTACACACTGCAGCGCCTGAGGACGGAGGCAAAACCTGCCTGTGGGCCAGCTGGTCACTGATATCAAAGGGTCTTGTGTGTTGGGCTCCTACGGGGTACATGAGCTTTTGGGACTCTTCTGGGCTCGCTTCTGGTGGACTGTGCTAAGTCCATGGCTTTCCATGGGACTGGAGGGCTAAATGCCTTCGAGCCTCCGAGGATTTCTCACAAAATGCTCAAAGTAAGTAACTAAAGCAGATATTTGTCTTGTGCCTCCTCCAGGCAGGTGGATGGGGGAGGACTCCTGCACTGAAGGACACTGTTGGGCAGCCCGTGTTCATTTCTGGGTTACCTGATGTGAGAAGTGGCCCTTCCAGCTCCCGGAGAGGGGGAAAGCCACTCATGAGCATACTCAGGTGGTCACCATAAGCCTGGAGAGGAGCTACCAGAGCTACCAGTCTGTGGTCCCAGGTCAGCTCCGAGAGGTGACTGGCACCGGGTTGGGCTGAGGCACGGGGAGCTCCCCTCCGGGGTGTCACATCGCATTGTCCCTAGGCTCTGCTGACCTGGGGCTCTTCCATATTCCTAAAAAATGTAGATCCTTGTCTTCTGTTGTGCCATCCCTTTCTGTGCTAGCAACAGTCTGCAGTACGGACACAACGTCACTGGGAGCCTTTGGAGAAGGGTGGGAAGGCTTTCCACAAACTTCTAGGCCCACGTTCTCCAGGCTCAAGAGGAAAAGAGATTCATCGTACGTCTCTATTCCTCACTCCAGTGTCTTGAGCACATGTACACACACACGCACACGTGCTGTGGTTAGCAATGGAATAATTATTTTTAAAGTTTCCTAGTTTTAATAGCTTTTATTACTTCAGCAAAACAGAACCCAGCACATCAGCACAAACCGGTATGATACAAGAAAACAAACAAAAAATAATGCTGTAAATAATTCAAAGGCAGTTTGTTGACTGTGATTCCTTTGATTCAGCCTCCAGGGAGAAGGACGACATTGCCTTTATGTTTTTCAGTCACCATCTGATATCTAACCTGTCCTGTGCCTGTCAGCATCCCAAGAGGTGTCACTGAGGCGGCAGAAGGCGATGAAATGGCTGTGAGCCCCCTGGTTTCTCCATTTCCCAGCTGGCCTCACCGACCTGGGAGCCCTGAGGTGGGGAGGGAGCAGCCCAGCAACGGGAGGCTCCTGGAGGCCCACCATGAAGGGGAGCCCAGGGGCTTTCTGCTGCTCCAGCCTGAAGCTCAACCTGGTTCACAGGCAACGCTTGGTGCAAATGGTACCATTTTTGTCACACCAGCGGCTTGTAGGGGATGTGCAGTAAAGCCACCGCTGTAGATTTCAGCAGCACGATGAGGCCTGACAGCACATCAGGGTGATTGTAAGGGCTGCCAAGGGACAGAGCCAGTCCTGTGTCCCAGCAGGGCCATCTGCTGGTCTGGGACAGCCTGAGGCGGCCTGCTGCTGCCGTTCCCCTGTGCTGAGAGCAAAGGCCGACAGCTGTTTCTTTTTCTTGCTAATTTGAATGAACTGAGAATACGAGAAGTACTCAGGGTGCCAAAACTAGCGAGGGAGATATCCCTCTGAAATATTTTATATAGCGTGGAGATTTTATGAGGTGATATCAAGATGCTTCTTCCCTGTGGTCTGTAGGCCGTACGCCTGCCGACCTGAGGGGCCCAACGAGCAGCGATGGGAAAACGCTGTGCAGGACCGCGGAGATGGATGAACCAGGTGAGTGAACAAACACTGCCCACCTCCCACCTAAGGAGACGTGAGCTCGCTAACACCTACAGCGGATGGTTTCGCTGCTGAGTGGTCCCTGTGTGAGCACAGTGCTGCTCTAACGAATTCCCTTCCAGCTAGAGCAACCAAAAGAGGTAAACTGGGTCAGACACCAGTGTTGTTCTTGCTCCCTGCAGCTCTGGAGTTTTCATGGGTTCGCAGGTGCTGCTGTGTTTATTCTGTTTAAATTCAGTCCTGCCTGCTCACTTATGATGTTGAACAGCTCCACACACAAGGGCAGGACCTCGGCCAGGCCTCACGGCTCTCAGAGGGCAGCCGGCCCTTCCTCCAGTGCCGTCCTGCAGTCCCTGACCCACAGCTCGTACGCTCTTTCCAGGGTCTCCTCGCTGGTGTCATTGAAAATGTCTGTAAAATAAGACCTGCAGTTAGCTGGGCATCCATGGAAGTTTTTCACAGCTGATTCACTAGGGGGAGAGCAGCTCCTCCAAACAGTTTGCAAGAGCCTGACTTCTTGTGAGTGCGTAGAGACTGAAGCTTAATGGAAACAGTCTGGATATTGATGTAAGAGAGGGCAACCTCGTCCCATGTATTGCTTCTGGTTTAGTGGTTTTGTTATTTCGTTGTTTTTAATGTCTTGTAGGTAAGAATGTTTCACCCGAGACACTGGACAGTTATTATTTAGTTTTCCAGTATCAGTTCTAGGCACGCTAAATCCCTTTTGCCAAGGACTATTTAAGAACTATTCTCAAGTATAACAAAGGAATTATTTTTCTCTTCCGACCCTGTTGCTATGTCTGCCCCAGCACTGCATTTAGACCGTCTGTTTGTGAACATGTCTGCCACGTGCACCGGGCAGTCACGCAATGCACGGGGTCTCAGTCCTTAACCGAGCTCAGGTGGCTGCGTGCTGGCAGAGGGCCCTGCCTCTCTACAGGCTTGTTGAGAAGTTAAGAGAGGCGTAATGAGTATTAGAGCCTCAGGACACGCTCTCCAGCATGTCACTGTGCTGGGATGCCTGCTACCCCATGTGTCCCCACCCCGGGGTGTCCCTGGTGCTCCTCGCCGCCGTACCTGCCACGCCAAGGCCGGTGGGCAGCGGCATGCGGGGCAGCCCCCCGCTGTGCTTCAGGCGCTCGCTCAGGGCTGTCTTGATGAGGGCCCAGCTGCAGCCGCCGTGCCAGATGGGCAGCTCCAGGCCCCGCATGCACTGGATGATCTGCTCCTTCTCGCTGGCGCTGAGGAGCCCCCGTGCATGGGCCACATACGTCATGAAGGCCATGTCTATGTTCACAGCTTCGCCGTGCATCAGCGATGGCAAAACCCTCTGAAACAGAGCAAGGGTGGGTGGGGGAAAAGGATTGGGTTGACAAATAGGAAGCTAGTTGTTATTTTTCTAAAAGTACTTGTGACAATTAACATTCATCTCAGTGGTAGAAGTACATGTATGCTGGATCTTAGCGTCTTGTGATTTATGGGTTGCAGGGGATGGTCTCTTTTACAAATGATTAATGGCATACAAAATGTCCCATAGGGATCTAGGTTCTAATTCTACTCCCATTGAAATCACTGATGAAGAGCACAATAGGATGGAGAGGAGAGCTCTGAATTTTGCATAAGATCTGGTCCTCTCCCTTCAGTCCTCAGCAGCAACTTTCCCCCAGTGATACAGGCTGTGGTCTCCATGCCTTTGCACTGTTACAGTTTGAGCTGGTGATTTCCAGTGGCTCCACTGAAATCTGGTCACCTCTGTGCTTTGGTAATTGCCCAGCAAGAAGCTGCAACAATTTCCTGAATAGGAAACACGGATGGGGGTGTGGGGGAAATGGGGCAGGGGAAGGCATCTCTTTAGCCACCAGGACCAGGTTGGGTGCATTGGGTGCTCTGGGGTAGCTTGCATTCACTTCAGCTCAACTCTTTTTGCACAAAGTTTTCATGTTTCTATTTGAGCACCTCTTTTAATTATTTATTTATTAAACAAGGTATTGCAGTCTGAAGTCTGTCACTCACCATTTCCAGTTCTGGGCTTATAAGGTGACCAAAATCCACCAGTCTGTCCAGGTCGTCCTCCCAGAGGTTGGGAGCCAGCTCTTCCAGCATGGTTTCGATGGCAATCCTGGTGGTCTGCAGTGCAGCATCGCCGTGGTCAGCAGGGCCACTGCAAGACTGGAACTTGGTGTCCAGCAGGTATTTCCCGTGGCTCTTGAGCAGGTCAAAGAGCCCTTTGTGTTTCATGAGTGCCATCTAGGATAAAGAACCGAAGAGGTAATTAAAGATAGCTATGTGATTCCTGTATTTGCTGCTGAAAATTGAATTTTTTGATAGAGTGGACTATAGTGCTGTGTTGCATGCTAGCAGGAGTACCTGCATGTTTGAAACAAGGGCAAATTCTACCTGTACTACCTGAAACAGTATTTCTGTAGCCACATTTCCTGCCAGCATGCATATGGGACTGTGGGAACAGGGAGGATATGCTGGTTTGGTGAATATTCAGCAGGTCTCTATGAATGTGTCACAGTGGTGTCATGTGAGTTTTTGGCTATGGTAAGTGGAGATGTTTGCAAAAAGGGTGTGGAAATGGTAAAATGTCAGAGTTGTGTGGGAGCACTGCTGGGCAAGTTTGCCTGCGCCTGCACAACCTCCAGGCGCTTCCGGCTGGATGGTGGACATCCCCAGGTCAACTCTCATCTAATTCTTGCAATTGCTTTTTGGGGAAGAGAAACTGGGAAAGTACTGCAATACAGAGAATATGAGGGTTCAGAAGGGGTGTCATGATTGCAAGTATGTGATCTTTCACCCTCTGACTCTGGCATTAGACCCCTCCTGCAGTGGGAAGCAGCGGCCAGCGGGTTTCCCGGTGCCTGCCAGAAACTTCC